>NW_020799116.1:1756616-1816644 GCF_003259725.1 Athene cunicularia
CCCTTGCTTCTCTCTCTTTATTTTAAGAGCTGGCACACGGCAAAAGCTGACAGCACCAGCCCCACCGAGCAGCCAGGAGGCTTTCAAAGGAAGCTGCTGCTCCCTAGTGTTTGAAGGATTCAGAGCTGGAGCTAAAAACACAGGCAAGTCCCCAAAGAAAGGCCGAGCAATAAACTAATGGGCCCAGGCAGTTTTCTATCCCGAGCACCAGTTCTTTGTTATCTGCTCGGCTATTGATTGCAATCCCCATGGATACAGCTCAGGTTTTCCTGCTTTGAGTTCTTAAGTGAAATTAAAAGCATGTGGTTCATTACTCAGTGCTCTCCTCTCTTCCTCTGATCTTCTGGCTACCATCCAGGCACTGCTGGCCAATTACACCCCTGGGAGTAACCTGCCTTTTTTTTTTTTTTTTCTTCCCCCTTCACATTTCTACACACTCTGCATCTTCAGGAAGGTGGAGGGAGAGACCACACCAGGCACTCTGTGAACTCCGCCTCTCAACAGCGTGGTAAATAAGAATTGATTAGCATTCCTGCTCTGCAGCCACAGCTGGAGTTTAGTACCAACTTTTAGTGAAACCTGCGTGGATGTATGTACATCTGCATGCGTGGGGGAACATGCCTGTGCCAGGGTGGCAGCTCTGCAGGAGCTCAGTTTTTGGCAAAAATGGTTGGAGGATTTTGGTAACATTGGGTAAATGCCGGTTCATCAAAATGATTTTTTTTTTTTTTTAATTGAATTGGGAATTTGTAAGATGGGGAAAGAAGAAGAGCTGGTAAGGGTTATATAAGATTTTTAAAGGGAAATGTGTCTTATAGCCAAGACTGGGCTTTTTAACTCAACCAGAAAGTGCAAATGCCCAATCCACTATAAACTGAGCAGCGGCTTATTAGGAGGCTGTGGGGAAGAGTGAGAAGCAAGAGGTCAGTAGCACAATGTACTTTCCCAAAGTTAGAGAAAAATCTTCCTCTGGACCCCGCCACCTAAAACATTCCAGGTCGTCCTGAATCTCACCAGCACTGCTGGTGATACGATCTCCTTTGACAGCCATATCTTCAAGGAAGGGCAAATGAATGCATTAAGATCTCTCTGGATATTTTATCCAGCCATCTATCAGGCTCCTCCAAATAGCGTTTTGTCTGTAGAGTTTAACATCAAATACACGGAAAGTCAATGGGTTGACTTCCTCTTTACTCCTAGAACTAGAGGTCAAATAATGCTTGATTAGACGGTATAAATCTATACCTCCACTGCTGATAGGTGTAATAATAATGGGGAAGCGACAGGAAACGCTGCTGAAGGGTGTGCTGAAATTCAGGCCACTTATCTGGGCTTTCAGCACGGCCTGAAGCAGGACCTACATTTAAAATTTTTGGCAAGCCTGGAATACTTCTTTTCATTACATAATTGGCCTGTAACTCTAATGATGATAGTGGAGCTGCTCCAGATTTATACTAATGTAACTGACAGCAGATTTTTGGCTCTGAGTCTGTAAGAAAAAGCTTGCCATAAATTCCGTATTCAGACTGTCCTTTGTAGTTTCTTTTTTTCCTCAGAGGGGAAGCAAGTGCTTCTCTCCTTTCAGATTAATTCCTTTCCGTAATATTTTCTTACGGTTATGGAGAGTTTGCTTCCGTTCAGCTGACCTATTTAAGCTAGGTGAGCGTGAGAGGAGAACACATCCATCCCATATATAACAGTGGGGTTGTTACACGTGTGCTGTTCCCAGAATAGCTCCCCCCCAAAAGCTGCTACTTGGCTTGTTTTATGGGCTTTCACTAGAGAGGCTAAAATTGACTCAAGTTTGAAGAACGTCTATTTAAGTATCTTTTAAATTGTGAATGCTTAAAAGAGGGGATTTTTGAGCATGAGCCTGGGGATTTTTTATTTTAACATTACGTTTAATGGTGTCTTTGGCATTTAACGTGAGGGGGTGTACGTGGTATATCTGTGTGTGTATGTTTATATCTAGAGAGAGATAACTCATGTGGAATGAAAATCCATTTAGCAGAAAAATGAGATCTCTTGAGTGTTTGTATTTTCTGCTGGAACTAGAAAACACTAGTACTATAAAAAAAAAAAAAAAAAGACGCAGAATGATCTAAACCAATAAGATATGATTTTATGCCAAGATGTGAGAATGGATCTATATCTTTATCAGGTTTCTCTCACTTGAGAGATGAAAATCACATGGAAGCTTGTTAGGAATTCGCTCTGTACAGTATATCTTTCAGAAATACGTTGTAATGATGTCTGACAGTTTCAAAAGTGAATTATAGGCTCAGGGGTAGTTGCTGTCCCCTCCCATCTATAAATGCCAGGGCCCAGCCAGGCCCATCTCCGCGTGTGCGTGGACACGCACAGCAAAGTGAAGCACAGCGGCATCCCAACAGCTTGCCTCCAGGCCTCTGTGCAAGACGCAGGATCAAGGTGGCTCAAGCTTTTCCTCAGTTCAGAGCAGATTGCCGGGAGCCTGTGATGACTCGGCCTTGCACTGGGCTCTTTTCCCACCTATTAAAGTCAGGCTTGAAAATTCAGCGAACTTGACTGTTGAACTGGTGGGACAATGAACACTGCAAAGGGGCCAGCGCCCTGCACAGACCGGCCGCTGTCCAAGCAGCCTGTGCTGCTGGCTCCTTGTCCCAATGTCAAGTGCGTATTAGCTAGTCACCTTCTGGGTGCAGGGATCCCCTGCATTCAGCAGGGAGGGAAAAAAATAAAAATAAAAATCAGGGTACCTTTTGTTGGGTAACATTTATTCCTGTTATACTCAATACCGGGGAAGCTGCAACCTCTGTCTCTTGATTTTCCTCCTCCTTTTTTTTTCCCTCTCACTTACTGTGTCTTGGGCGGATGTGTTTGCTATTATAAAGTCTATTGAAACATAAACATATACTTTTAAAATAGCATTTCACTCTGACAATACTCCTGGAGAGAGCTGAGAATATTGTGGTGGAGATAATGTACTCCAGACAATAAGAGAAGACAGGAGCGGGAAGCTTATCTGCTAGAACCCCTATTGCCTATTTAAACAATAATCCCCTTCAGAATGATGTTTTTCTGTGTACGCTTAAAATGCATGATATTCAGCATGTTCGTGTGGCTTTTAATAGCCTGGATAATTTTCCATACAATTAATTCCCTGAATATATTCTGGTTTGCTTCTGCAATTGGTAACGTGGGTCTCCCCGGTGCGGGCACAGGCCAACCCCTTCCGGAGCAGCCTCGTCCCGTGGCACCGCCGAGGGCTCGCTGGGCTGGGGGCTGCTGCAAACCCTCCTGCACCTACTGTCTTCTCTTCCAAGGACAGATTTTAAGGGTTGGTTTGTTTGTTTGTTTTTTTTCTTCCCTGCTTTGATTTCTGCGCTAGTGGAACCAGAAGGATTTTGTCTCTGAAAGCAACGCTAAGCCCAGATGTGGAAAGAAAGGGCTAAGTGACAACCGGCGAGCAAGACGGGGGAGATGGAGGTTGTTCTGCATTGCAGAGCTGTGCCGTGATGCTCTGGAAGGTGTGAAGAGCTAGAGTTGTTGCCATGAGCCAGGAGAGCATTCCCTAAGGGATAAGAACCCACATCATCCCCCCAGAGAGCTCTAGGACAAGGTGGGGTTGCTCAGGCTGGAAATAAGAGCAGGTATGGACAGATGTATTTCCACTGCTAAACTTCAGTGCATCCAGGCAGTCTAAAATGACCTTTAAAACAAGGACTGTGCTTAGTCTCACTGATAGGGACAGAGAAAGCAGATCATTTCCCATTTACTCCAGAGATATGGACACCCACAGCCATGGAAAAACACTTTTGTCCACCTCCATATGGGCCACCGAGGGAGTGGGAGCTCAGGGTTACAGCACAGGAAAGGCGAGCAAGGCAGAACTTCATCTGGGTGTAAATCAGCATTATCTCTTCCAGGGAGAACAATGCCAGCTCAGTTTACACCCGCTGAGGATCTAATTGGCATTTGGCTCTGGCTGCAAAATTAGGATTGCTTCATCATTGTGCTTCTGATCCTGTATCACGGGAATCAATGAGGAATTTGATTACAGGCTCCTATTGGGATTCTCAGCCCAGCCTGGGGACGTTAATCATCAAAGTTGTGACTGAGGGGTACAGAGAATTGGCTGGGAAATTCAGATCACTTTTCAAAAAGAAAATGGGAGCCAAGCGTATGCGGTCTGGGAGAGTTCAATTACGGCTGAAATTTAACTTGGAAAAGAAAACAGTCCTGAGAGTTGATGCTGTTTTGCCATTGACTTGTGCTCAGGCTTGCCTCCTTTCCTTTCTTCGGCTACGATGCGGGTAGGGTGGAGGTAACAACTACCCCTCGGAAGAGAAAAGAAGAGAGATGCTGGTGTGGTTATTCATCTTCTGGCTCCTTGTGGCTTTAGATATAGTGACATCTCATCTGCCCCTTCCTGGGAGGATGCAGATGCGTCATGTTACTGGCCAATCCCAGTTTTCCGCCGTCTTCCCTCCCAACCAGTTCTGGCCAGTCAACCCACTCTGAAGGTATATAAACCACATGAACTATTAACTCCAGCCAGGCTGGAGTTGGGCGTGAGCCTGCACCCGCTGGTGCTGCTGGCGCAGGGTTGCTTCTCTTTCACAGCAGCTGGTGCTGGCCTGCTGTCAGTGCAAGAATCACACAGATGGAAATACCGTGTCTTCTGCACGGGGTGGGTAGTCTGGGGGAGGGATCGCACCCCACAGCCCTCTCCCAGCTGGCATCTGTGTTTGAACCCACCCATTAGGCTCAGCTGAATTACTAAAAGCTCATTTTGCATTGCAAGACCATGACACAGATGAGCAATGACTTTGGGTCACGACCCATTGATGATAGAAGTGAATCAACGCACCAGAGACGAACAAAAGAGAGATGATTAACGCAGTGGTTAATGCAGAGCGCCAAAATTCAGGATTTCCCTCTGGCTCTTCACTGATTAGTGTGCGACCTCAGGAAAAACTCATGGCATCTCAGAGCCTCCGTTTCCTCACCTGCAATATAGTGATAAGGCTCATCACAACCTTTCCTTACTAATGAAGAACAGACCTTACTGGGCTTGGAGCACCTGAGCTAAAAAAAAAATAACCAAAATACTAAATGGAAAGATCTGCTGCTGGTTGCTCTCCCTCAGCTCCAGTAGGGCTAAGTAGGGGCATGTGATCTATGAATGCAAAATCTGTCCCTAAGTGTGGGTGGTTTTATTTGTTTTCCTTGTTTTAATGAAAGAACCTGTTTCCAAACTCATGAGACAACTTCTACTGCTAGAAAAACAAAACCAAAAAAACCCACCCCAACCTGATGTATTTCTCTGTGCCAGCGGCAGTCTCATAAACAGACCAGCGAATAAGGTATGCGCTTCTAAGGACTGTCTCATGGATATACACGAGTTACGTCCTTTTCCATCATTTTGTTGATTAATAGGCATAATATCGTGTCTGATCACTGCAGTAAGTATAGTGTGAAAGATAACCACTGAAGACATCTAATTGTTTTCCCTTTGGGTTTTTTTGAGGGGGGGTGGTGGTGTGGGTAACGCTTTAAAATAATGGCCCTAATCATTATTAATTCCTTTGGCGTCCGCTGGAATAGCATCAATCACAACTAACTCATTTGCTATTAATGTGGATGTCGCAGATACTTCTGTAGGGTTTCTTTCTGCTAGAATTCAGTGTTCATTAGCCGGAGCAGGTTTTGGTTTTTTTTTTTTTTTTTTCCCCATTGTTCCTGGTGAGTTTTGAGCAATCTCTTGCTGGGAGGGGGAGGCACCACGCTGTATACTCAGCTCATCTGGTGTGCAAAAGGCCAGGTCTTCTTTTAAATGCAATGACCCTCGGTTTCCCTCTCTGGCACGGAACTGACCCATCTCGCTCATCCCCTCTGCATGCGCTGCTCTAGTCATCAAAGATTAAAGACGGATTCCCATACTCTCTGAAACTGCCAGGAGACCCCCGGTTTTTCTTCACACAGTCTCCAACCCAGCATATAGAAGAGAAAAAACCCCAAAGTTTTAATTTGCCCTTCTGACAAGCCCAGGATTTTAAGATTAAGTTGTGTGTCTAATGACGCTAATTAAGGAAATCTCTGAAGATCTAGCTGTGATCATAACAAATAACAATAAGGTCCCCAACTTCCCTCTGAAAAAAGACATTTTGAAAGGGATTGAATCAATTTCAGGGGCAGATGCAGCCAGTGCAAGATGGAAATGTCCTGCTGGTCATCCAGCTCTTGTTGCTCACCTTGCCGTTGTGGATTTTGCTTTTCTTCTTTTTTTAAATTTAAATTTCTGGATGGTTCCAGCTGCAGGTTAGACTTTGGCCTGCCTTCCCCTCTTGGGAGTCCTCTTGAAGAGGATGTATCAAGGGGAAAACATCCTTTCTCGTCTTTTCCAGCAACCTAGAGCACTGCCTGCTGTGGGCACAGAGTACCCCACAGCATTTTTGGGTTACCCGGGGAGCACTGTAGGTTGTGAAACACAGTCACATTTAAAAGACCTTCAGACATCCCACCTTGCCTCCAACGGCTACAGAAGTGCCATGGGTTCCTGGTAGTCCTCTATCATGTCCACGCACCACTGACAGGCATCTCCAACTCCACGCACTCTCTACGATGCCTGCGTAGGCACCTGAGTGGCTCCCTTGGTGTGTGCCATGACTTTGAGCCCAGCAGTGCCCTTGCCAGGCCTCTTCTAGAGTCTGTCAGCATAAATCTACCCCTTAGCTGCCTTCAAACAGAGGTGGCACCACTCCGACCTTTTTACAAGTAAAGGGCTTGCCTCTGGTTCGGAGCTTTGGGAGAGAGCTGGTGAGGTAGCTGTAGGATTTCTGCTCACTACAACCCTTTCTGCTGTAGCTTGAGTGACAGTTTCAATGCCAAGAAACTCGAGCTGCAATCACTGCTTTGTCCACATGTGCGTTTTCTCATTAGTGGGCTGTTTTGCTGCAGAATGCTGAGGATTTCACATGCCCCTTGATATTGTTCTTTGATGTATTCAGAAAAAATGCCAGTGGAGCCTCTTGTCCCCTCTTTCATTTCCAATAAACTCAGCATTCCATATTCTTCACTAAAACAAAGTGGCTCCCAATGGCCATACCCTAGCAAGCAACCTTACAAAAATAATGCGCATGTGCTGGTGCGTGCACATGCACGCAACCCAGCCTCGTGTTTCGTGCCTTAGAGCAAGGCCTAATGAGTGGTGCAAAACTAAAGGCAGGAAGGGACTGGCTTAGCATTCCCTGAGCATCCTTTCTAAATTCATTGCAGTTAGTTTTCCAGTGTTGCTGTAAAACTCGATGAGTTTGTCATAGCTCACAGTAACATCTCCTTTCAGCAGCAAAGATAACCCTGCTGTTGTAATAGATGCTAAGAGAGACTTCCAGCTGAGACACGCTTCCGCTCGGTTCCTTCTGGCTCATCTGGAGTAAGCTGCTTTGTGGCTCATCCCGGAGAAGATCCTCGTTTCAGCGCTGCCTCGGGACACAAGCTCTCCCAGCTCTCCTGTGAACAGAGGGCTCCCAGGGGTGAAGCACACAGAGATACCTCCTAAAGCCGAGCAAAATAGCAGGCACCAGCCTGATATAAAGTTTCCCGTGTTTATCTTAGGAATAAGAGACAAGATCAAGGTCCTTGAAAAGGAGAACATGAACTGGGAGATGTGTTTCTCCCAATCTGTCCCTTGGTTTTGTAATACAAAAACACAGGCAACTTTAGCAACTCAGCCCGTTTCTCACATCTTTGCCATCCACTGGGGACTGCAGCACAGGATTTTACCTCTTCACTGCCGTGAGCGAGCACTGGACTGCCTCTGCGCCCCCCACATTCCCTCCCCGGTGATCCCCACGAGTACGCACAGTCCCAGTATCAGCCGTTGCCCCAACACTGTGAATCAGACTCAGGGGCAGGGCAGTTTTGCCATGTCATGCATGGCCCGGCGTAAGGTCGTCTGCACGACGATGGTTTACTCATGCTGATCCTGTTGCCTTGCCCTTCGTACCGTCTGTGTTTTCTGCGGGTTGAGTCTGGTTGAGCATCAAACCCTGATGGGATGCTGGCACTACCGACCTGACTCTCCTAAATCCCCGATCCGGTGCTTTCTCTTAACCCATCTGTGCTTCTGAGAGGCAAACAAGGTCACGTCGGGTTTCATGACGCCTTCTCCAACCCTTCCATAGCTCAACTAGGAAGTCCGTATCTTTACTTAAGCCACCGTAGGCTGCCTGTCTCTAATTATGAGCTGCAAATGTTGATTTGCGATGGGAGCGGCTTAGAAACTCTATACCAATATTGCTGTCTATTGGAAAATGTTATTCAGTCAAAACCAAAATTTCTTGGGATCAATAAAATGTCAGCATCTACTTCCAGGGGAAAAACTGAATTGTGGTGAAAGAAAACTACGGTAACTTCTGTTTGGGTAATTTTTATGTTTTGAAATTTCCAGTCCTTGTAACATACACGGAGGTTGGTTTGGTTTTGGGTTTTTTTTGTGTAAATTTCCTATCCGCATAATTTGAGTTTTACACGCATATAACAAATGCATAAAGTAGACTAATATCCTATGCCAATAGCCCCCGTTGCCACAGATGTGCTGCTGGAAATGTTCTGCCATTCTTTTTTTGCATCCCTTCATTAAAATCCCATGAGTAGTTTCTGCTTAGCACTAATAGAAATATGTCCTTATTTTTTGGCAGGGTGTTTCCTCTTTCTATCACAATATAAAAGTTAAATTCCAAAGCAAAAATTGTCTGGACGTTCTTCTTGGTGGACAGCGAGGAAATCAGATTTTTTTTTTTTTTTCCTGATCTGCATTGGATTAAAACCAAATTTCCTCACATCTTCTTTTCCACTGTGATGAAAATGTTCTATCTACAGTGCTTCCTAATCACTGCAGCAGGGATCTATGGGAGTTCATGGACTATTTCTAATGGATCCGCAAGATGCAACCGAGAAAAACAGGTTTGTTGTGCAGACAGTTATATGTGCTGTTCAGGGCTTCCCTCCTCTGCCAGAAAACATTTGAGAATTTCAGATAGAGAATGTTTTAAGATTGCTCTTTCACACGCTGTATTGGCAAAAATCTGCCCCATCACCTACTGTAATTATAATTCACAAAACCCCATGAGCATGCTGATAAAATGGTTCTTGTTTTATTTATACACATTTTCCTGTGCCTTGGGCAAGTTATTTACCTTTCTCTATGCCTCAGTTTCCTTTCTGGAAAACCAAGATTTTCTCTTCATTCACCGGAAGATTTTGGAAGAGGCAGTTCATATTTACGAAGTGCGCTGAACAGGAAAATAGCTTGCAAGGGGAAATTTCTCATTGGAATAATTAATCTGATTCATCCAGGGCCAATAAGGGTGTCATTGCACAGCATTTCCTTACGGAGCCTAAAGAGACGAGCATGAATGCCAGCAGCCTGCCTGTGTTCCCCCAGCCGCCGCAGTTCTCCAGGCAAGGGGCTCAGGGAGTCGGCAACCGCAAGGCGCTTCCAGATGGGCTTTGATGGAGACGGGTGTCCTGCATCGCTCTGGGTGCTAGACTGAATGGTACCACAGGCATTGAAGCTGGGAAGAAATTGTCTGCAGTGGATTAAGCCTTTCTGTGTTGTACTTTTAGCAACAGAGAAAGGGCCAAGGGATCCTTATTGAGCCGTAGTTAATAATAGAGTTAGTATTGTCTATTCACCCATCTACTCAACTGCCAAGGGCTACATCATTCATCTTGAAAGGGTAGAGGTGGTGAGAAATGGGTAGATGTATCTCTGAAGTTACCAGGCTTTTCTTTAAGCCTGAAGGACTTGATGTTTTCCCCAGCAGGTACCCTAAGGATGGATGGCGGGGGAGACCTTGCGGCTGCCAGGAGGGATGCCCGAGCCTCCCCTGCCCAGCACGTCTCCCAGCCTCTGCTCTCCTTCAGCTCACAGCTGAGGCTGAAGAGCCTGTATATACGCAGAGACCAGACCCAGAACTCTGATGTGGCCTCTGAGCCAGTGGCCGCTTGCTTCTATCTCTTGCCTAACATTTGCATGCATTAAAATAAATCACTTTTTATTTTCAAGGACAGCGATTAATCCACCGAGCCTTTCTGTTGCTCAGAGTGTACTAGCTGCTTAGCCCAGAACAGAACCAAAATAATCTGTGTTTTAATGGCAAACAATGAGGTTTAAATACATCCCATCTCCTTTAACATCTCCTGGTAATTAGTGACAAAGGCCCTCCTGCTCAAGTGCAGCAAATATTTAACAGCCAGCTCCATTAGCCTGAAATTCATTTACCAGCTTGGCCTCTGTGTCTGCCAGGCATGGAAACTCTTGCAGCAGCCCACAAGCCTTCTCCCTGTTCCCTAACCCCTCAGACAGGAGAGGCACAGGGTCCCCGACAGCACCAGCGACCACAACACTCTCCTCATCTGCTGCTTTAGTCTTGCTTAGGATAAAAGATGACAAATCATCACTCCAAAACACTTGTGGGATTGTGAGGATGAAGCTTCCTGAATGATACCTGTTGGAAAGAGAAGTCTTAAATGCCAGGAAGACTATAAAAGCAAAGATGCGCCACGCTGCTGGGGTGTCCTAAGCATCCCGATGCTGAGCAGAAGTATTGCTCCCCACGTGTCCCATTGCTGCCCTCACCGGTGGCAGTTATCGCCAGCACTCAGCAGGATCACACATTGCTTTTCCTCCTCGGGGGTGGAGGTGGTAGGGCTGAGTTTCATCTCTCCTGGGGCTCTGGTGCAGAGGTGGGCAGGGGGAATGGCTCTCCTCTGGCACCCGAGGCTGTAAGTCATGCTCAGCCATCCCCACCACGTGGCGGGACACACCATCTTCTCGAGGCGGGCGAGGGATGGAGCCATTAACAAAACAGATGAGGGGGCAGCGTGCGAGCGCGGCACTCTGCCTTGCTGGCGGGCGTGCTCCTCTCCTGGCATTTATCTGGCAGACACAGATTCCTGCTGACAGAGCACTTTTAACACCTGCATGAAAATGCTGGGGTTTATTTCAAGTGCATTCGTTGCTCGATTTGACAGACCTGTGGCCCCAACTCTCTTTTTATTCACTTAGTGGATGCAGCCTGGATATGCGGAGCACAGCAGGAGCTGGGCCCACGGAGCAAAGAGGGTGCTGACATCTTTCTTGCCCCAGAGAGGGGTTTGGGGGCCCTCTCACAACCCCCCATCCTGTATTCCCACTGGGGTCTCCCTCAACAGCTCCAGAGTGAGTTCATTAGTGATCAGGGGATGATCTTTGGTTAATCATGGCAAAATCACAGTCCTCTTTCTGGCTCTCGTCTCCATGTCACAGTGTAGGTGCCTTTAGATATGAAGGAGAGTGCCAGAAAATCTGCAGAACCTCCATCACTGAAGGTCCTTTAAAAGAAGGGGGACAAATATCCATAAAGAGTGACTTAGACTGCGTTGCTTCTTGCCTGGGATAGAGGGACAGATGAGATGGACTGAAGTCTCTCGTAGTTGGACCGTCCTTCTCCTTTTACCTCAACCTCTCCATCTCTTTAGATCACGGCAACCAATGTGCAACGTTTAAATGTTCTCCCTCGCATTAGGGAGCTGCGCCTAACGGTGTCAGCCTGCACGGCTGTGTGCTTTCTGTACCAGTAACAACAGCGACAGTGCAATCAGTCAGGCCTGGCATGAATAAAAATGTGCTCTTCCCAGTCAGGACCAGGCCAAACTCTTACTCATCCCCAGATTTTCATTCCAATTGCTTCCCTCCACAAGTCATTTGCTAGCAAATACTGTGTGAATCTCCAGGTGTTTACCAGCACCCACACCTCCCTCTGTCCTAGGGTAGACCTACACTCCAGAGCTTTCCATCTTGGTTGTCCAAAATAAGAGAAAGGCCTGAGGTTTTGTGTCTCATCTGAAAGACCCGTCCATGCATGGTGAGCTGGGTGAAACTGTTTTGGTTCTTTTTCTGCTGCACCTTGCAACAAGAGCTAGAGCAGAGGTCCAAGCAGCAAGGCCGCTGGCATGTCTGCCTGTCACTTCAAGGTGTTTTAATTTGGATGCTTAAATCACCAAAGTACCTCAATCCTGCCCAAGGGCACAGAGGAGCTAAAGTCTTTTCACTGAAGTAGCATTCAATTCCCTTCCTCCTACAAATGAGCTTGAGCTGTCCTGATAATTAGTGCTTTATCTTGGATGGCACAAAAAGGAAAGAGGGGGGGGTGGTGTCCTCAGCCTTCACTGCTGGGCAGCCTCCCTGTTTCTTCTTATTAGCTGTGATAATGATGGGAGAGAATAAAAGGCCCAGAGCTGCTTCAGTCACCTCATTTCATCTGGTCTGAGATTCGAGTCACTCGAGTGTCAAGAGAGCCTTTTAATTTCCAATATCACTGCTGCCAGAAATTAAAAATAAACTGGGAGCAAAACCATCAGATTAGCCAATCACACTGGAATTGCCTTTATTGTTATTGTTACTGTTGTTATTATTATTATTATTATTATTATTATTATTTGATCAGCTTTGGGTGAATTGAAGCTATTCAGCAAATCAAAATATGTCTTGGATTTGAAATGGCTGGTATTAACTATTCCATAGTCTGTATTAGTGATGGGCTAATAGCCCAAAACATCGCAGCATGCTCTGCTGGAATCGAGTTTAAATTAATGCTACCAGTTCATAAAAATTGCTTGTGTCTATATAACTTTCATCGTGGCATCTTAAAACATTTAATTAGCTAAAGCGACTGGGTGAAGAACCCCAGATGTAATCGAGCCAGTATCTTGACAGTACTAAAAGAAGCAGGGAAATGATGTAATCGAGACAATATCTTGACAGTATTAAGAAAAACAGGGAAATTACATGAAGCCACTGGGAGCCATGGGGCCACATCCAGCAAAGCTGCTCCGCTCCCGCCACCGGCCACCGACACCGGGGTGGGAGAAGATCCTCTGCAGCGTCCAGGAGCGACAGCCGCTGACATACTCAATCAAGGCGAAGCTAATTGCAGTTCAGCAATGTGAGGGCCTGAGAGCTTTGCTTCCTCCCCTCAGGAGTCAAACGGACAGGAGCCCGCGCTCGACAAGGCACATTTAGTTTTACGGGTCGCTCCCTGCACACGAGGGCACGGCACAGGCGGGATCCCGAGGAAGGACCAGGTTAGGGCTTTTCCCCCTCCCTGTGGCTGCTCAGCCGAGGAGGATTTGGCTAAGCCAGGGTTTCGCAGCCAAGGCACAAGCTGGGAGTTGTAGATCTGGCCCTGGCTGGGCCCAGCGCTGCTTTCTGGGCCAAAAATAAGCCGCAACAATTTTGCCTCCTTGCCCTGTGATGAATGTTGCTGACTCGATCCCACCCTCCACATCTCCAGAGGGCTGCCCGGCTTGAGGGATTCACTCCAGGATTTACCGATGCTCGTCCTCCGGCGTGGGTGCTGGCCTGCAGAGAGGGGTGTCCAAGCCCCCCTGAACTGCCCGCGTGCCCCCGAGCCTCGTCAGGACTGATGGAGACATTTCAGCTGCACTTCCAGACGAGTCCTTTCATGTCAGCTCAGGGGGAAAGAACAAAGCAACAGAAGAAAAAGGACGTACTGGAAGGAAATGCTTCAGAACAGCTGCTCTAACCCCATTCCCTCTGCTGCCACAGAGAAAAGCCTTTTAAGAGTGGCAAGGCACAAACTGAAGATGGGGGCTGCTACCCTTAGACAAATATACACAACCCTGCTCACCGTCCTGGTGGATAGTCTCAGAGACGAGACCGTGCATCCACACCGAAATTACCCCTTGCATTTTGGGACTGCAGGGGTGAAGTGGGAAAAAACAGGACTGAAGGATACAGAAAAGAGGAGGAGAGGGATGGCATCTCCCTCCCGATACCCAATATCACAGACCTCAGATGTACTTACGGGCCGTTCTACCACGTTCGTGTGTTAGAAAGCTCAAGGCAGAAAGGCAATTTCGCAGTAGAAAAGGGCCTGCTCTCTGAGAGGATTATCCTGGGAATACACCCGTGGTGCTGCTGAGATGTTGTTGTAGAGAGGAGGGCACAGTCTCGCTCTCCCCACGCTGCATGAAGTCTTATAAACTTTGGATCTCCCAACAGGAAAGTCGTGGTTGCTATTCCTGCCTCCTCAGTGCTGGCCTGTGCCTCCGTCTCCCCCCAGTCATCACTACTTTTATTACATAAACTAGATTTTCCACCATACATTTTTGGCTTGCAAAAAGCCATTCCATTTCAAGGGGAAATATCAATTTGACATATTCTCGATCCATTTCTGTTTATTCTCACGGCACGTGTTATTTCTCAGACTCTGGTTGCTCGGGGGAGGGGAACAGCAGATTACATCCGTGTGAAGCTTCATCGGATCTGTTTGACCAAGGCGCCATGGATACAGCAGCAGAGGTTTAAGTTTTAATTCTGCAGCCCTGTGAAGGCTCAGGAAGACGCATCCTTCCAGTCTGATGTCATGTTCCCATGTGGATGCAGCCACTCCACGTATCATCCTCCCGGGGCTCACTGAGGGGTGCGTGACCAGGCATCGGGATATGGAACTGCCTGAACGACATTTTGTCGTTTCCTCCAACATAAGGAAAAAGCACTTTTGTCCTTAGATAGGAGGTCATCCATTTTTTACCGAAGATAAATTTAGAATTACATATTCAGTTATTAAATATTTGATTCCTAATTATAGGTCATCCCATGGCTTTTGTAATTAATCAGGAAACAGCAATAAGCTGGCAGGATCCCTCTCTTCTTCCTTCTAGTTGCGAATTTTAAACTATTATTGACAAAATTGTGTGAGTCATTGTGTATAATAAATAGATTTAATGATCTGTGCAGACAATCACAAACAAGAAGAAAAATTCATTGCATAAATGATTTTTTTGTTAATTATTTGCTCCATTCCACCGCTTGCCAATACCTCAAGGGAATTTTGAGGATCAATTAGTTAAGGTTCAGATAAGATCTTGAATAATGTTTCAGGAATCTGAAGTTATTAGCTGAGGCTTCTTCTGTGAATTTTTCTTGTTTGAGTGGACTTTGTCAGGTCTTTACAGTCCATTTCATAACCGAGCACTAACTTTGGATTTATAATTAGTTGCTAGGCAGATCTCCAAATATTTAACGTCACCTTCATTTCACATGCTGATCAACTGTCTGCTTCACTCTGGTTTGTGTGTATAAGTTTGACTTTAATGCAGATTTGAGTGTTTACATGAATAAACATTTAGTGTCCAGTCTCAAATGTAGTACATTTTAAAGCCAGAAGAGAACATTTGAATAATAGATGCGTAAACCAGACCATTTTATACCATCCCAGTAGTTCTCGCGGTGAAGGGAATTAATTTTTTTTCCCACCACACAGGTGAGTGCTGTTGAGTTCAATAACATCTTGTTGAATAAGAGCGTGTCTTTCAGAGCATATCCAGTCTCTATGAAAAGACTCCAGGTGATGATAAATGCATCCCTTTCCTTGACAAAGTGTGCTAATGGTTGTTCTCCACTGGTGCAAAGTGAAGGTATAGTTCCTATTGAAAGTGGTTTTCAGTATCATTATTAGTTAGCTTTTCATAGCCAAAAATAAAAATATAAAATAAAAAAAAAATCAAAAGAATGCTCCTTTTAGCTCTCCATGACATTCACAGCTCCCACAGCAGACGGTCTAGTGAGTAAATATAAAGTAACAGACTTTCTAACCACACTATTTACTTGGTTCTTTGCAATGGCTCTGAATGAGCCATTAAGGACTGTTGTGTAAATATAGGATTATGGGCTCTTTAAACACATGCTATTCACTTGCTCTGCCATTATGGGGATCTCTCACTAGCAGGCTCCTACTGACAGAGTCTTTGTTAAACCCTCTTTCATAGGAAAGACAGCAATGGCTCTCTGCTCCTTGCTTTGCCATCCACCTGGGTGACTTAAAGAGGGCTAATGGGAGAGCTCTGCCTCTTTGGCTGAGCCATACAGCATTTGTGGGCTACCTGGGGTTCAAGTGATTATGGTATGAGGGTTACATTTTGGCGTCCCACTAATGTGACTTCGTTAGGCTTAAGCAAGCTCTTCGTGCGTCTCTCCCAGTCTTTTCTGGGGACGCTAATGGATTTTTCTGCCAGTTTAGATGAGGACAAGAGTCATTGTTCCCGATCACCACGATGCAGTAATTATCTAGTTCAGAAAGGATCCGTGGTACGTTGAGTCCGCACGCCATCACTCCTTACAGACTCCAGAACAGCTCAGAGCACCTTTGAGCATGCCCAAGACTGGTAGTAAAAGATGAAACAGCTATGAATAGACCCTACTAGTACAGTGGTCAAAGTTATCATCAGCGGTCCAGGCTGAATTTTCTAGGATGCTACATTTCTTTGATCAAGTCTATCAAGTCATATCAATAAAATCTAAATAAATAAAAGCTTGGAAACACCCTCTAATCTCCCGTTCTTACTCGTTCTCAAAATTACTACATTTTTATGAGATGTGCTACCAGTTGGCCTGAAACTATCGGACTTTACATCCTACCAGCAGCAGTGGGTGACAAACTGAGTGAAAATGAAGAACAACTCCGCACCCCAAGGAGAGCTGGGAGAGCTCCAACCATTAGGAAGGGTACGGGGAGCACCGTGTGCCCCCAAACAGTGGGAGGCCTTGTGATGTCTGACATGACAGTTTGTCTTGCCTTCACAACAAGGTCCCATGGTGGGACAGGATGGAGAACTGAAAAAGGAGGTGGCTTAGGAGTCTTCTTATTTTCTTCCTACTCCTTTAGGTAACTCTCTAGGTCAAGCCAAGCTACACACAATGTAAGGGATGTAAAAACAGCTCTACCGTCTGATGCCGCTGACTCTCTTATGACTCGTGTTGTCTAAATAACGAGGCAGAGCAGAGGACACTCCACCTCTGCTGTGGTTCGGAACGAGTGCAAAGTCTCTGAAGGACATACACGGCATCAGAGCTTACCCTTAACCAAGATCCCAGCAAGAAGCAAGTTCCCGTGTGCTGCTTGTGCTGGGAGCTCCAGGCTACGTGATATTGTCCTAAAGTATCTCCAGTTGGTACATCACCTCCATATCTACCCTCTGTTCCTGGAGCAGTGCTGAGTTTCCCGAGTGCAGGGCAAGATGCAGCCCAGAAGACCCATTTTTTTCTCCCTTTCAGTGCTTCAAGTCCAATTTCAACAGGAATGTTAAGGCTTCTGCTTCACAGGAACCTCTCACATCTTAATAATAATCAGATACTGAGCTTCCAGAAAGACATGCTAAGTCTGAGCCTGGGGCTGGCTCCAAAGTCTACTGAACTTGAATGAAATATTAACAGTGATTTGGATTAGACGCTCTACGGTTTGACAGGCAAGAGAGAGGGGTTGATTGCTCCTTGCACTCCTACGGATGTAAATCACCTCAAAGGGGAAGAGAGGATAAAGCCATGATTTTCCTCCTTTCTGCATCAGCCCTTTGACCTGGTAGCTAACAGCATCGCCTTCTCCCCTGGCACCTAGGCCACTTAGTGCCTCGCATGGGGATGTCTCCTGATATCTTCTGCATGAGACAAACTGGGGATGAAAGTATAGGATTTAGGTTTTGGGTTTTTTTATCTTCAGTATGCTGAAGGACCGTGAACTAACTAGTAACCCTTGGTATTACACCTGATTTTACCTGTGTCCAGAGAAGCTAATTTCTTTTATGGCTCCAACTTATCAAGGCTACAAATGCCAAGCCACGAAAGGTCATAATACTACAGACAGCTTTGCTTAAAAGGCAGCAATTAATAATCCCACTGCTTTTCCAGTTTCCTCTTTAAGTTTTTATGTCCTTTATTGTGTGTCCTTGGAAGCTATTTTAAGGCTTTTTGTCTTAACAGGTCTTGAGATGCTTAGAGCTTTGCGATCTCTGTTGCATGAAAATATATAAAACCACAAGCTCAGAAATGACAGAGGCCTTGTTAGTGGCTGCATAATCCATCCCATCTGTTTGTGTTTCTTTATTTCTGGTGGCTTGAAGCATGTATGGAGGGTGGAGTACTTGTGCTAATAGTCTCCAGCTAGCTGAACATGGCAATATCTAGTCTTCAGTTGCTTTGCACAACCTGTCCAGGACTGATGATGTTGCCGCGTGGTCTGTCCATGGAAAAACCACGGTCTTTTCTAGGATTTTATAAAAATGGAGTCTTTCCTTCGGGGAGAAACAGACATAAAATTATAATTATGAAATCTAAGTGTTGATGAGGCGAGAGAAAATTCTTACTTCGATGATACCTGGTGGAAGATTTCTAATGGCAAAGCGCGCTCAGAATGTCCCTCTTGCATCACAACCTAAAGAGAGTGAGGGCAGATGTTTTGGACGGATGCCAGGCTTCTGTACCTTACCTCAGGCTCAGCCAGAAACCCTCGCAGGGCGTGAGCCATGTAGCTGCAGCTCCCTAACGGTTGGAGATGCCACTTGGAGCTCCGTGGAGAACTTGGGTGGGAAAGATACTGAAATCTCCCACTAACGCACTGGTTCGTTTAAAACTATTTCAGCCTGCCTTTGTCAGCCTGTTTGCTGGTGTTCCCAGCAAGGATTTGGAGGAGATCTGAAGTCTGGCTGGACTTTTCACTTCAGCTCAGTGACCCAGCAGGCTGATATCTCCAGGAGTACACTTTCTAATCAGCCAGCTAACAGCACGCTTTGTGTCACAGGGAAACCTGACAACATCGCAGCAATTAAAAATAACTTTGTGGCTACACTGAAGTTCCATCACAAGATCTATTCAAGCTCTTGAAAACAGCTCATAAATTTTACAAGGGAGGAACAGCTGGAGTTGGCATCAGGGAGTGCTGTTGTTTTGGCTCGCAGATACAATAATTCCCTAGTAATAAAATAAATAAAAAAATCTGTTCCACACATGCTAGTCCCATGAATGTATTCCTAGGGTTTGTTTTTTTTCCCGTCTTTCTCCCTGCCTTATTTTTTGTGGGTGTTGAGTTTGGGTGATAATTTTGGAGCTGAAAATGTTCTGAGTGGTTTCATTTAAAAAAGCAAAAGGGAAAGGAAAGGTGATTTCTTTTTCTCCATCCTGTTCTAGATCATTTTTGACCCTAAGAAACAAATGCGCACACAAACAAACAAAAATGCCATGAAAGCTTTGATCTACAGAAAAGAAAACTGACTGGATTTTTAAAGAAGAAACAAATTAAGGAAAGCTCCTTCTCTAAACACTCTACTGATCAGAAAATAACATCTTCTGCCATTCTGAGTGTTGTGTTTGGAGCCTCAGGGGCAGAAATGCCCTTATGGATAGGAAAAGTAAGAACCTACCTACTTTAGGAAGAAGTTAGAGGTGGCAGAAAAGCCGGTTTGAAGTATCTTATGCATTATTTGGAGACACTAATTTTGCATTTTACTAGGGAGCAAGGAAAATTAAAATGATGCCTAAGAAAATAAGTTGCTTCCTGCTCAGGGTATGGTTCCACAGGCCCTATCCAGAGGATCTTTGCACCAATGGCTGTGGGGTCAGCCCTGCGCCGCTGCGGGACGTTCAATGCTGAAGAGCCAAATCGACATCAGCCCATCAGCTCTGCTCGGTGAGCTCTACCCGGGAGCTCTGTTTTGTGCAGGCTTGGAGAAGTTCCGGTCAGTCTTGCGCTGGCTCAGAGAAGCACCAGCTCTGCTCTGCAAGGAACTGGAGAAGCCACGAGGCTTTGAGGAGAAACAGGCGTTGGAAGAAAGATAAGTCAGCTCTGCATAGGGCCAGAGAAGAAGAAATGCTTTGAGGAGAAATGGGCCTTGAGAGAGAGATAAGAAACTGCCAGGCTGTGCTAAGGTGGATGGAACTGTTGGTGGGAAGGAGGGTTGATGACTGTCTAGTTGCTGATTTATGCTTATTATGAAGTAAGAGCTTGAATGAGAGCATAAGTGTGTATTATTGTATGAGCATGTATTACTGTAAGAAGAAAAAATAAAAAGAATTTAAAGAAAATAAACAGCCCCTGCCAGAAAGAAAGAAAGAAAGAAAGAAAGAAAGAAACAAACAAACAAACAAACAAACAAACAAACAAACACTGTGATGTGTGAATTATTTTGGCCGCTACAACTTAATACAACTCAGTATAATTTATTACAAATGGGTAAGTCAGGGAGCCCCTAGACAGACCAAGGGATCTGCCTGCAGGAGGCAGATCTCGTGTTCCGTGCGGGGTTTCTCCTGTCAAACGGTGTATCTGGAGGTCTAAGTTCCAAGACATGACTAGCCCCCTTCAAACCCTGCACCAGCTTGTAGTTCAGGGAGTTTCTGAGCTTGTGGCACCTCTGTACTTACCAGCTCTTGGGGGGTTTTGCCCCTCTGGATTTCTCCAGGCAATCTTTTGCACCCATGTGAATGTTCAGCATCCGTTGTATCCATGTTGTGAAGCTCAGCTCCACGTGAACTGAAGAAGCGGTTCATTGTTTTTATGTCAAATCTGCAACCTGATAGCTTAGTGCCTTGTGCTGGACAAGAGCTAACTGACCCCTGATCACCTCCCTAAAGCCACTGGGGATTTGGTCAATCAAATCTGGGATTCTCTGCTTCTGGCAAAACTGACTTTTCAGACAAGGTGTAAAACCAGGAATCTGTCCCAGCTGATAGAGGAACAAATGGAGATGTTTCAGGAATTGTTCAGAAGGCTGCTGGGGTTGAGTTGGTTTTGTCTCCCGTTGCAGCAAGTCCTTGGGAAGCTCTCCCGCTCCAGCGAGGACGCGGGTCCTGCCCAGGGAAACGTGGGGTCCAGTCTGGATATGGACGAGGCAGAACGCACAAAAAGCAGACGCAGGTCTGAGGAGTGACGGATCCTGGGCTTTTGCGGACAACTGCAGGAGAT
Source organism: Athene cunicularia (assembly GCF_003259725.1). NCBI lineage: Eukaryota > Metazoa > Chordata > Aves > Strigiformes > Strigidae > Athene > Athene cunicularia. The sequence goes on from NW_020799116.1 coordinate 1,777,403, forward strand.
CTGGGAAGGAGATGGGGCTGTTTAGCACTCCAAGAAAAGTACGAGCAGCAGTGTGCATTGAGGGACAGCACAATTCAAGGGAAAAGGCTTCAGCCGGGGGCTCCAGGGCGCCTGGGATCTCCTCCCAGCAGTAACTCTGGCTGGGCGGATTGTATTGGCTTTCACATTTTTTTCCTCTGGGTGCAAAATAGAGCGGCTGATACTGCTTCACCTTCAGAAAGTGCTGTGAAAGCTGTAGATGAAAAGTGCACTGGGAAAGTTAAACAATATTAATGATTATGAAGCCACAAGGTTCTCCAAATAGAAGATGCTAAAAAGTACAAAGTGCTATTATATTTTTATTAAAAATGTTATAGCCAGGTACTCTCCTCCCTTTCATTGAATGTGTCCAACTTCCTCACTGATGGAAATTGAATTACTTGCAGTGTTTTGTACTGAAATTTTTTATTATATTCTAGAAAAAGAAAAAAAAAAAAAGATACTAATAATATAGATCCAATAATTAAATTGCCACCAGAAGGTGATAAGTCATGAATGGAACAAACAAAGAGAATAAAAGGGAAGAGGAATACAAAGAAATGTATTATATGACCAGCATATGGAATATTAAAAGGAATAAAGAAAACATAACCCTGATAATAAAGTCAGAGTAATGACTTTGACAGTTTATGTTCCAGGCACCATCTGGGCAAAGAAATATTTTCTGAATTACCAGTGTAACTCTTGCCCTCCTGAACTTCAGGGCAGAATTCTCCTCTGACCTGCATTTTCCGAAGTTCCCACTTCACTATGGCTAGCTGGCGCTCCTAACGGCATTGTGTACCTCCAGAGTTCAAGGAGCTCTGCTCGGGTGCTTTTTCATTTATCCTGGTTTTCCTCTGGCTTTGTGGGAGAAGAACAGAGAAGGAAGGGTTAAGGGCTGGTGGGATGCCCCCAGCTGTGTTCAGCGAGCTTTCAGGTGATAAAAGGGAAAAGGCAGGAGGGGAGGGTGTTGGCATGAGGGGCTGGGGAAAGGCAGGGTGGTGGTCCTACTGTGGCTCCTGCTAGAGGAGGCTTTTAGGGTCAGGTCCTTGCTTCTGGGCAGGCTGAGCTTGTGGCAGAGACAGCTGGCTCTGGGCTACTTTGACACTTTCACAGGGCTGGTAGGACAGGGGAAATTTAGACCTGTGTTAGAGCAACTTCAGGGGAGCACTAATCTTCCTGGCTTCGTGAGGAATGTGGTGGTGATTCCTGTCGTAAAATGGAGTGACCTTTAAGGCATAGAGTGATTAAACATACAAGAGTCAAATGTGCTGTCAATATGATGTATATATGTTAAAAGAAAAGTTATTATGGTTTTATCTTCACACCTGTCCAAGGCTCTTGCAAATGTTGATGTTCTGACTATGTTGTTATTGCACATGGGTGGAGGGAGAATGGGAAAGTACCAGACAGACCTTTGGTTTGAGGGAAAAGTACCAGGAAGACCCTTGTTAACAACACCAGGAAATCCAAGAATTTTGGCGAAGCTCCACTAGCATGTGCAGACCGAAGATGGATACTTTCTGGAAGAGAGATGCCCCTTTTATGAATATGTATTAAAAAAAAAAAAAAAAATAGACTATAAAAAGAGTGGGTTTGTTTTGAAGGGTGTGTGTTGGCTGCGGAGCGGTGACTCCCCCGGCGTACCCCGCGTGGTTTTGCTTGTTCCTATTTCAAATAAATTTATAAAACTATATTCGGCTTCTGCTTCTAAATGTATAACGGCTTGAAGCTGCTGGGGTTCTGCCCTAAGAGCTGGGGCAGCAGGATACGCTGGTTTTGTTCCCTCTTTCTGCCTCCTGTCTGCTGGGAGAAATCCCTTCGTGCCTTGAGACATAGCAGCCGGTATTGCAAAGCTAATTTTCCAGCTCTCAGTCCCTTGCAGATGTTCCCATTAAGTTAGGATCCTTAGCTGACTGCTTTAGGGCATATTTCTTGCTACTTCAGGCTTCTTAATCTTACTACTTTAGGCTTCTTAACCACTGCAAGAAATCAGGCAGGAAGAGGGAGCTGGTATTAAGGATTATTCAGATAACCACGAAGTGCATAAAGCCCCATTCATTGAGATGTTTTCATCGACGGGTTTTCATCTGAAAGCTTGTGGAAGTGGCTAGAAGTAAACATTCAAGTGCTTCCTCTTTGTCAGATAAGCCCTGTAACTCACCCAGGTTTATCAAGCAAACCAGCAGCGATGAGTACAATCTAGATTTCAGGTTTTCTGGATTCATTAGGATATTGTGCCTTTGCTTGATACATGAGCAGGAGTGTGAAGAATATGGTGGTTGATTCATGTTCAAAATGTAGTGACTTGAATATGGGGAGCATGGGTGCTGCTGGTGTTTTGCTGTGTGTGGGGGTCGGGGGAGATTTATCGTAGTTTTATTGTTGGAATGGTTTGGGGTTTTTTCTTGCTCGGGTGATCACAGACTCACGTGGGCTGCTGTTGCGAGTGCGGAGGGGCACCAGAGGAGCCGCCAGCAACGCTGGATTGCGCATGCGGGATAGAGTGGAAAACACCAAACAACCTCCCCTCAACAACACCAGAAAAGTTGAGAAAATTCGAGAAACTCCATTACGCTTGCACAAACTCAAACACACCCATCTTATGAATATGTATCAGGAAACACTTTAAAGGGTGAGGGGGTTGTTTTTGAGGGTTATGATTATCGGGCCGTTGGTGCGAAGCAGAAATCCCCCTCCCCGGTGTGCTGAACCTTTTTGTTTTGCTTGTTCTTATTTCAAATATATTTATAAAAGTTATTTTCTGGTTCTGTCTCTGCATTTATAACAGGAGACAGGGCTCCCTTTCAGCTGAGGCAGGCTGGGGCCTAGAAGACAGGCTTGGGCCTAGAAGGCAGGCCAGGGCCTAGAAGACAGGCCGGGGCCTAGAAGACAGGCCGGGGCCTAGAAGGCTGGCCGGGGCCTGGATTTCCCGAGGCCTGTTGCTGTGCTGTCTCAGATTGAGAAGCAGATGTACAGCAGCAGTGTAAACCAGCTTCCCCTCGATGGCGGCCAGGGGTGCTGCTGCAATTTGGTACTTGGTAGGGCTGTACATGGGTGCCCTGTGCTCTGCAGTTGCCTTTGTGAAGGAAAAGCTACTCCATTTGCCTGGGTGTGGCGCCTCAGCCCTGCCAGCTGCCAATGGAAACCTTCTGCCGCAAGTTTTTCCCTTGTTTCAATTTGTGCTTGAGATTTGAGGATGAAAGCCAGGAGGATGAGACTTTAACCATGATAGAAACCACAGGAGAGCCTGCAGTGACGGGTCACGTTAGCTGAGCAGCCTGCGAGCCCGGTGGTAGTTTGGTTACGAGGGACTGATGTCGTTCTTTTCCAATGTGGCAGACAGTAAACGCTGCAAGTGGCTCTTTGCCGAGACAGAACTTAAAAATAACAATCATTCCCAAGTGCGTCTCCTTCTACTTGTGCTAAAATGTCATTTTGCCAGCATATGAGAAAGGCACAAAGCGTTCAGGTTAGATGACTTTAGGGCCGTAGTTTCGCTTGGTCTTCACCCTGACCTGAGCAAAGTAAAAAGCCACTAAATTCTGGAAGGCAAAGGAGGGAATAGCAAGGGAGAAAGAGGAAAACAGCTTTTGCTAGAGTGTCTGTGAGGGATTCGGTCCTTTGAAACGCATCTATTGAGAGGAGCTATAGCGCTGGGAGGGAGGGGGCGAATCTATTTGTGCTCATACGCTGTGCCGAATATTCAGAAACTTGGACGCAGGAGGAGGTGACATTGTTTATATTTACGTAATGATTGCAAGCCACCAAACACCATTTGTTTTCCTCATTACCGAGACTTCTGAGAGCAATATAGGTCCCAGTATAGCCTTTGCAGCTCGCTGCCTTCAGATGCCCGCGCTCTCCACCCGCGGTGCTGCCTGCGATGGACCAACCAGCACGGGGCAGACGTGTGACCTTCAAATTCCTCAAGGTCATGCATCAGCCGAGTAGTTTGCTCCTCAGAATCCGTCTGCAAAGGGTGCAGCAGTGGTAGCGGGCCCAGAGAGTGAATCTGGGATCTGGTGCTGCTAAAGAGATGGGCAAAAGGCGCACTGCCTCCGCAGCCTGCAGGGCTCTCGGCAGTGGGAGGCGACTGCTCTGCTAGGTTATAGTAAATGGTGCTTTTGATAGAATTTGGAGCGATTTCCCTTTAAGAGAATTCCCTTTAAAAAGAATAATAACCCTTTTTTTTGAGACCTGAGTGTCGGCAGAAGAAGCTGGGCTTGTTTTCACGTTTTAGCTGTGAAACAGTATCGGGCGGCACCATCTGATTCCTTTTCTTACAATTCTTTTGTGTCTTTCCTTTTGTAAGCAAAAATGAGCACATTCAGGCATGAGAGAAAGAAGTAAAATCAGATTGTATTGCATTTCTTTGGCATATACGGTGCAATGCAAGATTTTTTAATATTTTTTTTTTCTCCCCTTAACTCCTGAAATTTCAGATAGCCTGAGAAAAAATACCAGCATGGACAAAAATGGGGAATCAGCTTTCCATCTAAATGCTATTTTAAAAATCCCATAAATGTAAGTAGCCTTTTTATGCAGTTAATTTTTTTTTTCTTTTATCGTTCCTCAGCTCTGTTTTCAGGTCTTCTATGCACTTTCAGATGAGCCCATGTCATATGAAAGTGATGTTTTGTTAATGGAGACCATCAGCAGTTCTAACAGCAGGAACTAAACCGAGTATTTCCTTCCCCAAAACAGTTTTGCTAATTTACCTCATTCCAAAGTAAAAACGAAAAGATTCTTTTTTTCTTTTTTTTTCAGCAAATTTTAAATTCATCTCAGAAAGCAGAACTTCAAGGGAACTGAAACCGCTCAGGTTACGTTGAGAAAATTATTTAGTCTGAATAAAAAGAGCAGGGCAAAGCCATAGGCAAATGTGACACACTAATTTCAACACCTTCAAAGGAAAATAAATATTTGGAAATGTTGCAATGTTGCATTTTGAAGTTATTTTTAAGGGAAACTTTTTTTGTTTGTTTGTTTCAAAATGCCATTTAAAAATGAATCTTCAAAAAGAGTTTTGAAGAAATAGGGGTCAGACATTCTGAATTATTGGTTTCAGCTCAAGTGCAGCATTTCAAGTTAGTCTCCAAATGATTTTTTTTTGTTTTTTCTTCAGAGAGTTGAATCCTTCTTCCTTCAAAATGCTGTGTTTTAATTTGACTCATGCATATTTTTCCCTCATGAAATTTGGGGTTTGTAACATAACAGAAAAGCCACTTTTTATCCCTCCACCTGCCAAAGCCTTGGTTACCCAGCCCTCACACATGCACACCACTTCTAGCAGATGCTGAAGTCTGGCCAAAATCATTCTCTGCTTCTCCACTCCCCAGCACTCCGGAGAGCTTTGCCAACATGAGAAGATGCCAACTTGGGCTCCACTGTTTTCCCATTCTTCAGTCCCTGGTGAAGCTGTTCCAGGAACCTCATTCCCGACCTGCTGCCCATCTATCTACTCCCCAGTGACCAGTCCTAGCCCAAGACCTGCAACAAGATCCCCCCGTACGGATGTGGTTTCCCATACTCAGTCCCATGTGCTCCTCACCATACCAGAACGTGAACATTGTTCACAGCAACCTCACTGGTACCAACGGCTGGGTGGTGCCGTGTTTGGGATGTTTGTGGCATGGGGTTGAGACCTTGACTATGAAGTCGAGGTCCCTTTGAGCCTCGGCTCTAAATGGGAGCTCTGGGCTTTATTCCAGTTGCTTGGACTCATCCTGCCACTGCAGGGGCTCCCCAGCCCCTTCCTGCCTCTGCTCCACAGACACCGCACTGCACCTCCTCACGGCAGCCAGCAAACCCGCGCGCTTTGCTGGCCAGCATCGCTCCGAGACCTGGGCAAGTCTCAGGACGGGGCAATAGGCAGCTCCTCCGCATCGGCTAAGATCCAGCTCAGAGCTGCTCTGGCAAACACTGGCTAATAAACCCATCCTTAGCAGGGTGAAGGCTGTTTATGCGTGTGTATGAGAAAGTGAGATTAGGCGTTCTCATCAGCTGCTCTTAGGATCTGGGACAACAGCAGCGTTTTATCCATCCTCAATCCGAAGTAAAATTCTGGCTCTTTCTAAAGCGCCTCTGTGCAGTCGTGGTGGGGATGGCTGCTTCTCCCTCTTCCCCTAGCTCGTTCTGGGCAGATATCTGGTCTTTTCTCCTCTCAGCAGAAGTGTGGGGATTTCACAGCAAGCCTGAAGTAATTTCTAAGTTGTAGAAGTTTTGCAGACATCACTTTCTCCTCTCTCAGTAGAAAACCCCTGTATTTTTCAAACATAAAAAAAGAAGTTGCTCTCAACCCAGGAGGTACCTCCTAAGAGCCACTTCCCAGGTTTTCCTCATCTCTGATTATACAGTCTTGACGTGAATCAGCCCAGCGCAGCCTCGCTGAGGTGGCAAAGGGCAGTGCATTAACTCCAGCATTGGTAGAAGTTTAAGGGCAATGGTTTTAAACAAGCACATTAACAAGTGAGGAAGACCGTTCCGCCAGACACCAGGATAAAGGGTTATTTCTAAAGGCATGGGAGATAATAGCCACGCTGCAGTTTTTTGCTTTTACCTACCCTCCCTCAACTGGCTGCCCACGAGCAGACGGGGACTCCCCAGTTTGGGGTTTTCAGGACTGGGAAAAGATGGATTCCAGCCCCTTGTCAGACCACCCCAGCCAAATCCTGCTGTTGCTCTATGCTTCGGTTTCCCCAAGGGAAAAAAGACCATAAAGATACCAGCGCCCTGTGATGGAATGATGAAAAAAAAAAGCTGTAGAAGTGTCCAAACGAAGAATTAGTGAGAAAACAACATATAAATGTGAATCTGAAACTCTATTAATCTGTGCTCTCCCCACTATTCTAATTATTTTGTGTGGTGCAAGGATTAAATACCAGGCTCTGTATGCCCCCCAACCAAGTACTTGGGTGATTTGGGCACGCTAAGAATAATTGTCTTCACCTCTGATCTAGTTTCTTCAGACTGGTCTTCCCCTCCTGCTCCCGATGAGAGGAGATCTTCCCCAGCTCGAGGCTTTAACACAACTCGTATCGTTCAGGAGCTGCTGCTGTGAGATTGTTACCCAAGATGAAAGAAATCTCACAGGCACGAGCGAACCTGGGAGACTTTTGCAGAGCAAGGCGAAGCCACAGAGGTGTTTGGGGGCTGCAAAGATTCAAAGCTGCCCTCCTTGTCCTGCTCCCCCCAGTCAGTAAAGCTCGGCTTTGCTAGACTCAGTCTGACCCCAGGGTGCTTCTGCTTGACGTTACCTGCATCCAGGCCATTGCCATGGAAAGCTCGGGTGTGACTTAGCACAGGAGTCTTGGGCGTACCTTATGTTCTTAATGGACACTTCCAAAACCTGCCGTGTGCTTTCAACACTCTCCTTCAGCAGACGAAGATTTCTCTGGCTTAGCAGAAGAGGACAAAAAAGAACAGGGAAGGAAAAACCCTTCCCAGCTGCCTCAAGTCCCTTCACAATAAAGTGCTAACAAGAAATATCTCATTTTTTTAACCAGTAACAGTCAGTCACAGTCCGGGAGAGAGAAGAACTGTTTCCACTCCCTCCCAGGCACCGTGGTCTTAATGTTCATGTGGCACTCAATGTCCAAAATATCGAGGGGGCTGGTAAGGGCTGCTGGAAGCAACTTCTGTGCGGATCTCAGCGGCAGCGAAGCGTGAAGGAAGAGCAGCCCGCGTTGGCCAGCGAGGCAGAACGCTCCAGTGCACCCCTGACAGTGCCCTCCCTGCCGTCATTATCACACGAGGGGAGAAAGGGATTTTTGTCAGCTCCTCAGGGGGGAAGGCAAGGGCTGCATCTGCCTTCTGTCGCCTGCATCCTTCGGTCGGGGCAGGCCGTGAGCATCTATTTACCGATGGCAAAGATGGACTGATGGTCGCTGCTGATCCGGGAGCGCTACTGATTTTTCTGGGGTACCTGGAGGTGGATAGCGTGTCAGCAATGGTTTAATTGCATCTCCACGTAGATACTGCCGTTCATTTGCCATTGTGGAGCACTGCTAATGAAAAATGTGTTCAGACAGAGTGACTGCAGGTGTGCAGCGTTCGCCGGTGTTGGATAAGAAGCTTCACAGAACTGAAATTAATAAATAAATAATATTGACGTGACCAGAAGTTCGAGACATTTTTGGACTCTGAAGGTATATGCTTAATTTAGCCCTGCAGTAAATTCCAGGTGCGTGCCCAAATACAGCTGATTAGCCAATGGGACTAGCCCTTACCTAATTAATCTGTGGAGTGACGGAGTCTGCATACAAAGCAAGTGTGCAGTTGTGCACCTGTTTCATAGATGGACTCGTGTATCTCGAGTGCTATACACGCCTCTCAGGGATACGCCAGCTCCCAAGCAGACATGCAGAGGAAGGTGTTGTCTCCTGCCACCACCCACAACCCCGGTACTTCAGAATAAACTCCAGGAGCCCCAGACTGGTGAGACGCCGCTCCAAATTCTACAATGGTCTATACCATATATATTGGCAACTGTAATTCTGTATATGTCAGTGTCTGCATGAAGACGTCTTTCGTTGGTGCTTTTTTAGAGAGCTGAACAAAATGGATGCAGTGAACTGGGGTGGAAATCTGCCAGGTTTGGTCTAACCAACCTCTGTGACTGCATCTACAATGGTACAGGCATATAGCATCACTTGGCCCATCGTGAGGTGCAGCCACCCCAGGTCTGGGCTGAGAAAAAGGTTTTTCCATGGATTACAGTCCTACACAAAAGTGTAGGACAGGAAATGAAGGATGTGCCTTTCAATTTATCAACACGCTCCGCTACAAGAGGAGTGGGAAAGGCAGATGCTGAAGTGATGAAATGATACACAGCAGGAATTGAATTAACCCCTGGAAACAGGCAAAGGAGGTCAAAAGGAGAAGACTTGACCCAAACCTTCTTTCAAAATTTAAACTTGAATCAAATACCCTCCCAGTTATTTTCCACATTCACAAGTTTTCTTTCCCTGTCTACTCCAAGCGCTCTCTGAAGCACAAAAAGAGCAGTGGAAGCCAGCGAACGGGGCTGCCAGGAGCTGCGCCTTTCCAGCTCCCTGACCAAATCTTTTGAAAAACCTCAGCGGAATGGTCCCCAGCCAATCCTTTGCAAACGCTGTGCTTGACTCCAAGCCTGCTGGGGTAGGATGGAGGAGTTTAGTAAATGCCACAGGGATATGCAGTGCAGGAGGAACCAAACTTGCAAGCTGCGGACATCCTCATCCGCAAGCTGCAGCGGTTTGATTAAATCCTTCCAAGCAGCCGGAGATAATAACACCATGAATAGAGCGTCTTAATTTCATTTCCCCAGCACTTCGGAGCAGGTATATATCCACACAGAGGTGCAGGACCTTCGCTGCACTGGCTTTAATAATCAGTAGAGATAAAGGCAGAGCTTACCCTACGTGCCACTGACAATTGGGGAGTTAAATTCAAGAGACACCAAGTCCCTCTCACTGCTGCAGTGGCACAGAGAGTAGGCTGGTGGGGACCGAGAATGATTGATGGTATTGCTGACCGAAAGGAGAATGGTGATTTATGGACAAGCCGCTGTCCAAGCCATGCACGCTATACTGGAGAAAAATAAATGGATTCAGTTTCAGCCCTCTTGGAAGGTGCTGGCCAAAGCCTTTCATTATGTTAGCCTCTTGGATGTGGGCTGTCAAAATATTTTAACATCTGCCTGTGACCTCCAAGCATTTCCCTTTCCCTTCGCTGCCTGCTCCAGCCCCAGACATCCCTTCCAGTCAAAACTGACAGCGTTAGCCATTAGAATCACTCTTTGAATTAATTACCCTGAAATATGCTTTCGAATCTTCCACTCCATGTAACAGCAAATTAAAGGGCAGCCTGGGTGGGGTTTTACACGTCCTGGTCTGGCTGCCCCTTTCCAGCTAGTGCGGCCATTAACACCCCATTAACACAGCACAGTGTGGGCTGCTGCTTTCCCTTTTCTGCTCCACACTTGCTCAAAAAAAAAAAAAAAAAAAAAAAAAAAAAAAGAAAGTGCTTTTCTTTCCCAAACTTTTAAACTTTTAAAGTAAAGCTCAACACAGCATTGATGGAAAAACTAGAGAGATGCTCCAGGAGACAAAGGTCCCTGATGAAGCAGTGTCTGGCCTTGCACCTGGGATATTCCTTTCTGCCACTCAGGTGGCCCTGCGGTGACCTGGCGGTTCAAGTTCCAACTTCTCTATTCCTCACTTACCCGCAACTCTGCTCTGACCAATATAAAGCACGTCAGGCTGGTAGCCCAGCTTGGCAAGGGTGACTGTGCGACCAGTGATCCCACAGCAGCACGGAGGCCTCTCCTCCTCCTTTTCTCCAAGCTCGCCAAGGGGATGCGCAGAGCACAGGGACAACTCGTATCATCCCTACCTCCGCGCTGATGACTGTTGCTCAAAGTCTGCATGTCTCTGGAGCAATAAGCAGTAACACACCGAGCTCTGACCTTCTCCGGATCATTCCTGTCCCTTCAGCAACTAAATTTTTCTCGGATCAAGGCTGGAGGCACAGATGAAATGATCCTGTGTTTGCTCTCCTGTTTCATCTGCATTTTCCCCCTTCTAAGGATCAAGCAAAGAAGCCTGGTAAATAGTTTTCATCATTAATTTGGGAGCTTTGTGAAAGATTTTTCAGGTATTTAGAATTTTTTTTTTTTTTTAAGGCAAATGTTTAAAATTCAGACTCAGTTGAATGCCTAATTAGCATGAAGAATTACCACAGAATTACCACAGTTCAACCCATACCCGTTCCTGCCCACAAAATTGGGAAAAAAAACCCTCCGAAGCAAGTAACCTGGCACGGATTGAAATGCTTTTTCCTCCCCGTGTTTTCTGGAACTGCTGAGATCCCTTGCACTCTGCTGATGGTTCAGCTACCGCCATCCCCTCCTCTGAAAGCGGGCAATTAGCTTTTCCTCGGTGGGTAACTCTCCCCCCGCCCCGCTCTGCCTGACAGCCCCTATTCCCACAAGGAGCCAGCAAAAGCAGAAAGCTGTCTCCAGCTCAGCGAGGGGGCTGCAGACAGCCGCCCCTGGGGGTGCAGGGGGATAGACAGGTACCTGCGAGGATGGGGGAGCCTCAGGGACTTAGAGAAATCCTGTGGGAAACGAGACCTGCGGCTGCAGCAGCGGAAGAGGAATAGATGAAGGGCATCGTTTCTGCCAGCCCTGCCAGGTGATGGGATTGCTAGAAATGGTTTAAATAATTTTCACCCGCTTTCTTCTTCCCCACACTCCTTCCACCCTTGTTTTTTGTCTTTCCTAGAGCAGCCTCTTGCAAATGCTTCCTCTGCAAACACTCCCTCTGCAGAGCTAACAGAAGGGAGCAGGGCTCCCTGAAGCAGAGGAAGAGAAATCAAAGGACTGGGGGAGAGAAGGGAAAATAAATAAATAAAAGAGCTTGTTTATCTTTTTATTAATAGCAGATTGGTGTTCCCGAGGGGATAGGCCAACTGTGACTCTAATCCAGCCATGCAAAGCTGCATCTCTGGCTGTTTGGCTTGTGTTTCTTTTTTTTCTCTTCTCTTTTCCAGGGTTAATTACTGGGAAAGAGATGTGAGACATTTAATTCTCGCCTCCCCGGATCTCCCCCTCCTTCCCCAACAAACCACACACAACCTGAGCGTTTGCCCTCAGAGGCAACGCCGAGCTGTGCCGGTCGCTGCCACCTCCATCCAGGCTCAGTGACACTCCCAGGCTGTACTTGAAGAAGGACGGGGCCAAATCCACCACAATGCATAGCGCAGCGAGTCGGTTAATGACAACAGGAGGTGGTTTTAATTTGTGTTTGTGTGAAGGAACATTCGGCTGGGTCAATGACACTGCTCTGCTCTCACCCCTGGAAAATGAAGATAACCTCCGCATTGCCTGGCAGCGAGGTGGCCTCCCGACATGGCTTGAAAGGGAAGCAGGAGCAGCCGGCTGTGATGGGCTGATAGGCTTTGAAATGCATCCCAGGGAAGGGAACATCAGAGCTACTGATATTCCTGTGAAAAGTGGCCCTGGCCTGCTGTATCTGCGGTAGCAGTGCAGAACGCTGGCCGCTTTAATGACACCATCCTGCTGCAGTGATGTCCACCAAGGACTTGCTCGCCATCCCCAAAGCCCTGCCACAGCAGGACCCTCTGCGCTGGAGTTTCTGAAGTATATTTTGTGCTTGGGCTCTGGTCTGGAAGCTGGAGACTTTTATTTCGGGATATCTGAGGAAGGATTTTCAAAGGCATAGCTCATCAAAAGTCAAAGGGAATGAAGAACCTGACCTCCTTGCGTGCAGCTGAGCCTCTCTCCCCAAGCTGCTCCGGCTTCCCTTTCAGGACAGCAAAGCCTTATCCGTGCTGCTTGGTAATGAATCTGGTTTGTAGTCATCAGGGGTTTTCTTGAAAGAAACAGTCCCAGTGGTCACCTGCGATGTCCAAGTCCACCTTTAACTGTGGCACAGCTAGGAGTTGCAGCAAAGTGGATGGGGTAGAGACGAGGTCAGCCTTCAGATGTGTCACAGCAGTTGTATTAATTAAACGAAGTAGATTCTCCAGGGTCTCAGAGCCTCCTCCAGCTCACCTTTCCTCAGGTGACCAGTCTCGTCATGAAGCCCTGTGTCTTCCTCACCAGATTATCAGCATCTGACCTTCTGCACAAGAACAGATGGCAAGTGATTTTGAATGAGCATCCCCAAATGTGCATTTGGGAAACACAATTTCCCAGAAGTTGTGGTGAAGGGAGAGGAAAGGGCTGGTCTGAAGGTGGTTTTTAAAGCTCCTAATTGGGGGGAAGGAGAAAAACAAGAAAGGGTAAGCGTTCAGGTGGGGGAAAAGGAAGGGAAAACCACATCCTAGTGCCTGGGATATGGTACGTCTCCGAAACTGCTGAGAGGGATGTAGTCGTCTCTGCAAATCAAGATGAGCTGGCTGGCCAATGAAGCATGCCCGGCATTTTATTTCTCATATTGTTTGGAGATAGGGATTCAGCTGAGTGCATTCAGCAAATAAAGATCAAATAACCTGCTGTGAATAATGTTTTAAACCCGGGTTCCTATCAGGATCTAGTTATAAGCCCATATACTTCGTTGGATAAAAAATAAGTTACACATGGCTGGAGGCAGTATTACTTTCTATGGAAGATGAAATCTGTTTTGAAATAGAAAATGTTTAGTGATTCCCCTCTCCTCTTTTTATTTTTTTGGGAAGGGCTAAACCACATAAAGCTGCCTGACAGAGAGGGTGGAGGAGGGTCCACCAGTATTTCACCCACCGCCTCTGGGCCCGGCACTATGGATTGATGCTACAAGAAGGGGGTGAGCCCCCGGAGAGGAGATGTGAGGTGGAGCCCACGTTGCCAACATTTTTGGCTGTTTTGCCTGGAATCGAGCTAACCTCTATTGCACTAAGCTCCTTAGCTGTTCAGAGAAACAAGCCCCTGATGAGCTGATCCTTTGCTTGCGTGATGATAATCAACGCCTTGGCTGGCAGCCACGGGGAAAAAAAAACCACCAGTTGCTGCTATTCTCTCCCTTTCGCCCGCGCACCTGTACCGAGGCACGGCTTCACAGCACAGGCGAATTTCCACCGAGTTGTTTGGGCCAGATGTAGATGCTGATGCTTGCTTTTGAGCGCCACACTGCACAAATAGTCCTGTTTATTTTAATGAAGGTATTGATGGAGAAAAGCACTTTTCCGCAGCCACGTGGCAGTGTAGCTCCTTCTCTTTTCAAGGAGAGTCAGCAATATCCCACTGCTGCCAGTGGAAAAACACGCTAGAAAAACAGAAAATGGCTACTGAAAATTTTCATAGTTATTTCAGAACTGCTTTCCTTTGACTGCGGCATTTCGCTTGACCCTGTTTTCTTTTCTTTTCTTTTCTTTTCTTTTCTTTTCTGTGTCCTTCACCTTGTCTCACACAAGCCAGAGCTTCTGCTTTTTAATAGGTCTCGAAGAGTTGCAAAAAATCTGCATAAACCCTTGGTATTCCCTCTTCAATAGTCCTTCAGCCAGACAGATGGTTGAAAATTTTCCCTCTAAACTGTTTTTTTTTAAAGACATGTTTATTGTGTGAAGTATCTGCTTTGCAGCAAAAACTTCAATTATTCCTCAGAAAAACAAATATTAAAAAATGAAAACATTTTGACTGCAACCCTAAATATTTCAGCCAAAAAAAAAAAAAAATCCAATCCCCAGTGTGTGTGTGTTTGTGTCTCTTGTTAAAATACTTTGATTTGGAAATGCTGCCACACAGGGGATTTTGTCAGAGCAATTCTCGTTCTCCTTCCCCGCCATGAGCCAAATGTCCTAAATCTGCTGCCTCCTCTGCTGGGCCGTGGCAGAGGCCCTGGGGGTGCTGCCTCCCCTCTCCAAGGGAGGAAACCCTCCGAGAAAGCACGTGAGCGGGATGTCTCACCTACAAAGACAGTGAGAGCCTCAAGTTGCTTGAAGCCTGGCTTCCGTGAGATACCACAGGGACATTATTAATGTGAAATATCTCTGCTTGTGGCTGTGATATTTCAGGGTTTGAATTTCCTTTAAAATACTAAATTTAGGGAAAAAAAAACAAAAAAACAAAACCAAAAAAACAAAACCACACCAAACCCTTTTGTAGCTCCACCGATGCTTTTTGCAGCGAGTTGCGCCTTGCTCAACCAGGTTCAGTTGCCATGATTTCTGTTAAATCTTCGTCTCAGGTGCCCACCTCAGGTACCAGGATGGTTCCTTGGCTTCGAGAGCAGCGAGGGAAGCTCAGCTCTAACCCTCACACGCCGCTCTGCCGCTACTGAGCACTGACTACTGGAGCGTTTTGCTGGATGCTGAGAAGATGGGAAAGATGGGACGTATTCCTGCTTCCAAGAAAGCGCTCATATTTGCTTATCCATGAGGTTCAGACCGCTCTGCAAAACATAAATGGGAAGATGGACAGTGTTCAAGACTACTGGCAGGCACTGAGAACATGGGAATTAAACTGAGACACGTTGCTTCACTCCTTCCAGACTGAGTGACTGTTGGGAAGGAGACGGGGGCTGCAGATGTACTCATCCCCGCTGACACAGGTTTATTCTGCCAGCACGCGCGAGGCTGACCAGCACCCATCTCACCGCAGCGCCGTGGCACGGAGCCCAAGCAGCTAAATAAACCCAGCCTGTCAGCACGGTGTATTAGCTCTGGCTCAGCGCCATCCCGATGTGGTCATGCAATTTCTGGTCAGCTCAGCATCTCGTCAGCACTTGCTCGCATCTCTTCAGCAGGCTCAAGGCAAGATGTCTTCCGTGCCTCGCTCCTCCTCTCTCAACCCACAGGGGTTTCATCTGCATATTTACAAGGCAAACTGACTTTCCTGGTTTACCATTGAAATAATTTTCATGATGAATAAATGGAAGGCAGCTTGAACATTTAAGAAACCTCAGAGCACTTCTCCTAATGTAGCTCAGGCCTAAAATGTTCCGGTTGGGATAAGTGGAAATACATCCCCTGCTTCTAGTCCTCAACTTAAATAGCAGACACACACACACACACACACACACCCCCAAATTTTCCAGCAACAGAGAGAGCTATGAGGTCTGGAGAAGTACGGCACTCTTGATTACAGCTTTGTTGAAAAACATTGTTCTGAGATGTCTGGAGACCAGATAATAGTCACTGGTTTAGTTTAAAATAAGAGGCATTTCATGAATAAAGCTTCCCAGCGTGCAGAGACGGGGGAATATTGAAACTGTCTGTTGGTGCTCTCTAGACTTGCCTGTGTGCATCGTGCTGTCATTATCTTTTCCCCAGAAGTCCCACTTTTGGAGAAGCTGTACCATCAGGCCCTCGCTGCAGATCCAGCCAGTCAGTAGTGCTAGCTGAGAGAATCTTAAATACAGGGAGAAGGAAAGAGACTTTGTAGATTTGATCCTTGCATTACTGGATTAAGTAGCTTTTCCTGGCCTTTCCTCACCCGCCACTGTGTCGTCTAGTTAGACGTTGTAAATACTCGCTCCTATTTGCATTTTATCTTCCCTGAGTTCGCGTTCAGTCTGTTTGCAGCATGAGTGGTTTGATACTCCGTCGTGTTTTACTGCAGGAATATAGTTGTTCTTAAAGGCATGGTGGTGGAATATCTTGTAAGTACTCAACTTTCCTATGAATTACTGCAGATCACCCACAGCCTGGCAGGAAACACGAGTTTCATGTCATAGTTTGAGAGCTGGCGTTGCAGAGGTCCAGAGATCTGTTTCCCAGTGAACGCTTAATGCAAGGAAAGCTTTTTCCTGGCATGCGGGGAAGTCCAAGGAGAGAATGTCTGGTGGTCCTGGGGCATCTGTGGCTCCCATGGGGAACAGGCCCTCGAGTCTCCAGCCATGAAATAGTGAAAGAAGCAGCAGAGCCTGATCCTGGCATAGTGTTGAGCACGGACAGGAGAAGTGAAGGCCAAGCACATAGCACATCTCACACATCAGGTCCTAAATGCAGACATCTCTGGGATTAAAAAAAGTTAAAAAACTACCTTGAGTCAATAAGAGGAGTTACAATCCTTCCATTTTCACTTCAGTGCCTGGCTAATGACAAAGATGCTGAACACTGTCAGTCATATATATCCAATATTTTCTACTGAGCCTCCAGCTAAACTCAAGAGGAAAGAGCATGTTAAGAAGCCACCCTCAGCCTCTGAGGGCCCAAGTCACCTCTTCAGGTGCATCAACAGCCTTGGAGACAGTAGAAAGAAAATCCAGTGCAAGTTTTGGTGTAATCACATGTATCACCAGCCTCAGAAAGAGCCGCTTCATCATTGTTTGTATTTGCGCTGGTTTTGCTGCATGGGGATCACTCCAGCAGACCTTGAAATCTGCTAGCAGCCAATTGCATTTGAACGTTTCAGATTTAATAATGAATATCTTCTGCTTTTCATTAGGGATGTGCAGCTTCAGAACTTCCTGATATGAATCCGGAGGAGCTGGCAATAAAGGGAAACCAACAGCCCGTGCATAATGGAGCTGGTTTTTATGCAGACACAGCTCTCTCGTCTACATTTTTTTGTGAGTGGATGTAGGACTAACGGTGCTGGATGGCAGGTTCTGCACAAGGTTCATGCCGCTCCCCCCTGCACTTCCCATCTGACCAGTGCCGGCCTCTGTAATTCCAGTTCTTGGTGTCCCACCTGAGGGATACACTTCAGTGCCTCTTCATCCACCTGAATTGCTCACCGTGTAATTTCCTCACCTCTGACACAATCTTTTGTCCCTTTCAGAACGTGCCAGTGTACAGACTGGACAAGCTGCTCCTTTACCTCACACCTGAGCTCTCCCTGGGCTCTTCCCTGATGTCTCTCCTGTCTCTGCTCTGCTGGTACCTTGATGTCTTTCAGAGTCTAGCCAAATAGGATCACCTGTGCTTTGGGATGAAGGGCAAGATCTTGATTTAGTGGCCTGGGAAGGGGGTGAAAAATACCTTGTTCATACTGTCTCCATAAACCATCTAATCCAACTGAGAAATCTTCCCAAGCATGTGTTTTCCAGGGAAGAAATGTATGTGCTTTATTTTGAACACGAAGTTTCATGCTCAGTTCAAATGACTGTGGTTTAATGCCTCACCCACAGCTCAATGCCTGTGACTTTGTAGTTTCTTTCCCACAAGTTTCCAATACAATGCAAACCCCGTGTCTCCCTTGCCAAGGACTTTTGTTCTTCCTCCCAACTCAGCTACAAGCATGCTGTTGTGTGAAGTGGAGAGACAGACCAGTCTAAAGATCGGAAGTGGGGGCCTTTGCCCAACTCTGAATGACCTTTTCCCTTCCATGGGCCATGCCTTCCTCCCTCTCTACAACACCGTCTTCTTCCCCAAGAGCTGGGAGGGTGACAGAAGAGTGCAGCACCCATGACAGCCATGAGAATACCTGTTGGCTCATGGCAGGCAGCCAGACAGGTACAGTGCTCATGGGCTTGAAAAGAGTCCTGAAACACCACCGAGAAATACACAGGCACCCGTCTAGAAAAATGCTGAGCAGTTCAGGGTAGGAACAGCCTAAAAGGATTGTCTCTCTTGAGGAGGAAAGCAAAAATATGACCCTTGGTTTCTCTATGCAAGGGGTTGGATTCATCTCACTTGTACAAGGCAGACAGTTCCATTTGAGCTAGGCACCCCAGGCTCCAATTATAGCCAAGGAGAGACACAGGCACTCATCCTAATGTCCGTATTAGGACGAGAGGAACTGCACTTTAAAATGCCTATTATTCTTTCTAGCCTGTAAAAAAAAAAAAAAAAAAAAAAAAAAAAAAAAAATTTTTATATATATATATATATATATATATCAGTGCAGTATTGTCCACCCTCCTACAGTTTGATACTGGATTGGTTATAAAAAGAGTCCACAGTTTTCATAAACTGGATTCTTGAGAGCAGCTCCCGGATTTTTTAGCTGGATCAGGCAGCTGACGGTACAAAATACCTGGTAGATGTTTCTCTAGATTAAGGCCCTTTGAACATTCCCACAACCGTCAATCTTGCTTTCTTGTCTTCCCTGCAACAAACAACAGGCTACATGTCATGTTAGCTAATGCTAAACTGTACTCAGTTTTATAAATTCTTTTACATCTTGAGATACGGTTCGTTCTGTGAGACAGTGATAGACTTTTTGAGATTAATTTATTACAGGCTGAAGTATATATCAGACCAAATGTACATTCCTCAGTGGGAGTGAGAGGCAGTGTTAGCCCCAGAGGAAAACACACCCTCAGCCTGACACCGAGCACTACCTATGGAGAAATCAGTCCTGTCCCTGTCCTTGGTCCATGTGGCCATCCAGTTTCCGGATCAAATAACACTTTGGAGGACGTTTTTAAGGTCTAGAGACTTTCCGACCCCAGGAGTCCACGGATCAAAGTCCGAAACCCATCACGGCAGGCTAACAGCCTCTTCCTGAGGCATCTCTTCTCAGTGACTTTCTCAGTTTAAACTATTTTGCCTTGACTGTGAGTAACCATAACCTGTACAAACTCCAGCGTACACAGTCTAACTCCTGCCTTGCACAATGGCATCAGCACTTCTCTGGTTTTTGTGGAAACGCTCGTTTCGTTCTGATGAGATTTCTTCTGTTGTGACTAATAACTCCGAGTCTTCCAACAGAAAGATTTCCAGATGTCAGCGGGTCCCCTTTCCCTCCCTAGCTCTGCAGTAGAAATTCTTACTTATGTAGCACCCAACTGCGTGACTTCGCACTGTTGTGTTTGTGTCACATTTCCAGCTACTTGCAGTTGCATTTTGTTTTCTCTGAGCCCCTGCCCCTGCGCTGCCACGCAGCTCCCACACACCAGCCTTCGCCACCCCATCGGTCCTTCCCCACCAACACCCAGCAGGGCCCAGCCTGCAGCCACAGAGTTAATTAGAGGCAGTGACGACGTGGGAGTTAATTAATCCCACCAAGCCAACGGCAGGAGCTTCCTGATTTGTCGTTGCTGCTCTCAGCACGTCTGATGAGCTGCTCCCACCAGGACGGGACCTCATCCTGGCCAGCCGCCGCTAATGCTGGGGAATTCACCCACCCCAGTGCAGAGCTGGCATTTCAGTTCTTCCTCCCCTCTGCTCCCTCACACAGCTCTAAAGATCAAGGGCAAGAGGGCATCATTAAACCAAACCCTGTAAGGAATGCCACGCACATCTCTCACCGCCAAGCCCACACATCCTCAGCCTCAATGGCACCGTGTCAGGCCTCATAACGCTTCTCCTTCCCAGGAAATTCACTCCTCCCACTTGAAGATGGGTAAGCGCACTGCCCCTGCCGAAAAGCCTCTTGCCGATGCTGTCTGCATCCTCAGTTACCAGCAAGCTGCAAAACTTTGGTGCATTTGGATTTTAGCCGCTGCGCGTCCGTAAGCCCTGAGGACGATCAGTCCACAGTCAGCTGCAGAGACTGGGAGGCTCCTCCTGATAATGAATCTCCCCTGAAGCAGCCCTTGCAATCTGCTGGCGTCCCTGGCACCAAGGAAAGGCGCTATATTGAAAACTGGGAGCAGCGGGGTCAGGACAGAGACCACAGCAGGGAAAGCGAAACACGAGAGCGGTGTCACAGTGCACCATGCCCCTGAGCCGTGCTCGCTTGGTCTGTGTCCAGTTCTGGGGCAGCAGAAATCTGACCTTGCTCTGAATTACCGTATCTCAGGTCCCTGGATCCAGTTACATCCCTTCAAAGCCAGGCTTGACCCCAGCTGTTTGTTATGGATTTACCAAGTTTCCTTCCTTGCTTTCCAGCGGGTTTATTACCAGCAGCTGCTAACAAGCGCTGCTGGCTTGGTGGCTTCTCACAATTCCTGTGTTTATTTGCTTGGGATTTTCATTTTTGGCACTAAAAAAAATCTTGATTCAACCCATTGGTTTGAGTACCTAGCAAGGAAGGGCAAATGGCAATGCATAAATTGTCTTTGAAAACAGAAATACGTTGAAAAAAACCCGAAGTCTTTCAGCTTGTAAGCTAGACAGAGCGTCGCTGTGGATGTTAGCCACGCTGAAATCCAAGAGCGCTGCTCGTGAGTTTGGGCTCTTTGGAAAGAGCCATTAACATTTGTTTAGTTATTTTCCAGCAGAAGTTGGCAATCTTTAATCTGCGAAATTTCCCATAATTTATTGACACTTACACATCTTTCTTTTCCGCAAAAACACTGCTGGTTTTAATTAGCGCAAATTAATCGATAGCAGGGGGGCCGTGCTGCGGTGCAGTGAAAGGCAGGTGAGGAGCGCCGGTTGCATGCTAAACACAGCGAGGTGGAAAACTGACAACTGGAGCCAGAGCTTGGCTGTGCAGCGGGGCCAGGTGAGCGGGCAGGAGTAAGAACAGCTCTGAACCCGCAGCTCAGCGGCCGCCACGCGATGGAGATGCACGCTTTTAATTATGATTTCAAAACTTTAATAAGTGCGCGTGTGTTACAGGTCTCCCTGTGTGCCTGCTCTGCAGAGGGCGAGAGATGTTTCAGCTCCTGCTTTTCACAGCTTGGGGTTGTTTGGTTGTATGTTTTTATTGGGTTTTTTTTTTTTACCTCAAGCTGTAGAATTTTGTCTGGTCATCCTGGAAAGCTTCTTTTTGCTGGGTTTGTCAGCCAAAGAGGGGCTGTCTCGGTTACACCCACAGTCAGCAGCTGGGCATGCGTCTGCGCTGGGTCCGTGCCCGTCCCTGGTCTCAGCTTTCTCACCCCCCTGGTGCTGTGCCCACTCCTGCAGGTACTGCCAGAACCAGGAGCCCTGGCCCCCACCCCGGGCTTCCCAGTGCCCCAGAGAAGTTGTGTGGTTTTGGCCATTTTCAAAGCACCGCCCTGATGCTGGCTGCCGTATCTAAGGGAGGGATCACACCGCCATAGTAGAGCTGGAGAAGATCAGGGAAAAACAGCAGAGAAAACACTGATAAATTTTAAATGCATAACTTGTTTGAATTAACGCATGTACGGCTTATGTATTTCGAGTTGGAAATGCCAGATACTCGTGATTTTCTCCACTGCTCACAGAGCAAACTCAGCCTCTGGCAGCCCTGAGCAGGAGCAGCCTAAAAAACTCCTCTCCTGTCCATGTTATGTGCAGACAGGCCTTTCCCGTGGTTCACGTGGACCAAATATTTCAGCTATTCTTGAAGCCTTCTCAGATGCTTTGCAGCCTGTGTGAAGCTTCTAACTCAGGGCTACGGAAGGAGAAGGTTGATATGCCAGGGTCCTCCATCATCTCTGCTCCCAGATGGTCCATCGAAAGGTCAGTCCTTGCTCTCGGTTGGCAGCACATTCCTGGGTTCATCGCGGAAGACTAGCACAAATACCACACAGCTATTCTCTCTCCATGACTTCGGCTATTTATTTCCTTCTTGTCTGCAATGGAGAAGCCCACGGATCGGATGGTTTTTTTCATCGAGATTTCACCAGAATGTGAGAGATCCTACTGCCGCGACCCTTGAGTTGCAGCTCTTCCAACTTCTGGTGTGGTTTTCTATGTCCATCTCAAGCCACAGCCACATCTGTAGCCTCACCACAGACACCCACGGGCCTTGTCCACTTGGTGCCCTCACTGTATATGACAAACCACACTGCACTTGCTGCTTTCCCCCCCCCCAGGATTGCAGGATCAAACCACTGCAAACTCACATGTTCCCCTCCTTGTCTGTCTTCCTGCCACATCCCAGGCAGCAGCAGCAGCCATAATCATTTCAGGATCAAAACCTACTTTCTATTATCCAGCTTTGGTTGATGATGATGTATGAAGCAGAGAGAAAAGAGACAGCTTGATTTTCATAGGTTAGGTGTTGACCCTGCTGGGCTTAGTGTAGCATGAAACTAGTTTTGACTAGTAAACTGAATAAATATGCCAGGGAAGCTGTAGAGGGGCAATATATATGCAACACTAAGGTGCCATTTTTACAAAATGACTTTGATTCATCAGAGGGCTAAGCTGATGCCCAGTGCATTAGAAATCCCGTGAACAGGAGCTCAGGGAAATATTTCAATTCATAATCTGTTTGCAGAAAACAGCTTCCTCTCCTACTTCAAAATGTGAACCCATTTGGCAGGGCAGCTCGGGGCAAAAAGCGTGGGACACAGTGCTGCCAGTCAGCCCAAGGGATGCAGCAAGAAGGTGAACAAAGGCCTCTCTGCTGCATTGTCAGGTCTGCAAGAGCCAAGAAAATCACGGCCACTGTAGGTGTGGCAGAAAGAGCGAGAGCTGGCTTGTCAGCAGTAAATCCTACGTGTCCTCGGAAATTCAGTCTGGGTGGAAACAGCAAAGTAAATGGTTGGGAGCTGGTCTCTGTGCAGTAGAGGACTTAACAGAAGGGTGATCAAAGAATGATTATTTTGGCATGCCAGCCTGCAGACAGGGACCTGTGGATCTGGAATGTCCTACAGCACTCAGCGCTCTGGCAAGGGGCTTTGGCCAGGCTTTCTGGATCTGCACCACAGCACCGTCCATGGTGGAGGACTAATAGCCTGACAGATGTAACTGCGAGGTGTGCCACAAGGCATGAGGCGTTTCCAGTTGAATTCAGAGAGATCTGAAGCTGATTCTCAGCCTCCCCAGCCTCGGGGCTGGCCAGTTCTGTGACTGAGCCTACCTCAAAGAGCAAACCCCGTTCGTTCTTCCCATGGAAAGGGTACAGGGAAGGATTCAGTGGCAAGGATTTGGATGGATGCATGCTGAAAGAAGCACAGACTGAGCAGACATCCCACTTAATATCCTTCTGAAGCTCTATCTTCCCCAGAAGGAGCCAAGATGGCCAATGTCTGCGAATGCTCCAAGCTGGTCAGATGTAATCCCACTCCAGCCTAAGAGCCATATGGTCATCTTTAAGAGGGTGCTGCACTCTCCTTGGTGGAAGCATTCCCTAAAGAATTCTAGCACATCTTAAAGATTTACGTGGAAAAAAAAAAAAAATAAATGTTGTCCTCATTTGTGGAGGACACTTGCTCCAGTGTCTCACTCTGATTTTTTGGATGGTCCTTGAATACATGGGCTGGGAGTTCTCCTGTCCAAAACTACTGCCCCTGCATAGTGAGAGCTCCCCTCACCACGTTGGGTTGAGCCGGAGGTAAAGGAAGAGGAACCAGCTTACCTGAGCACAGTATGGCACGTGCCTACTCGTAGGCAAAGACCCTAGGCTTAGGCAGAAACTCAAGAAAAATCAGGGCTGTTACCATTGCTCTCTGAGGCTAGAGACAATAAATAGCTGGACTGAGGTCAGTGGGTTTTGTGGACAAGAGGAGACTTGAGACCTTTGATTCATCATTCGCTTGGAAAGATAAAATCTATATTTTTCTTTTTCTTTTTCCTGGGGCCAGTGATGGCTTCCGCTGAGGGAAGATCAAATATAGTAAAGAAAAGCTTCTCATATTGAAATATATTTTTCTATTAAATATAGAGGGCAAAGGAGAAAAAGTTAGCGAGGAAGAGATCCTGGCAAAGGTTTATTTAACATAAGCTACATTTATATTTTTGGTGAGTTACAGGACATAAATTGAGCATTTTAATGTATTCCATAACGCTGCAGAAACATGACCTTGAAGTTAGCACAGAAATCTATTTCAGGTTTTATTTAGCAGCTGCGTAGCCTTTCAGAATATGAACTTTAATAGGAGTGGAGTTAACAACCAATCGTCTTCACTCAGGCATGGTCATAATCTGATTTATGAACATATACTTCTCTATTACTATTTGTTTAATTTTCCTTACTTTGAAATAAGTAAGTGCTCAAATCCCTATTCTGGCTCCAAGCTCAAGACGAAGGGCCCCCATGTGTTTCATCTGCTTCTGCACAGGAGATGTACTCGGGTAAAGCGCAGCACACTCCAATCACTCACAGAGCATTTGCTGCCCTGATAAAACTTCCACAGCCCCCAAGTTATTTCTTCCAAAACCAGGACATCTTGCAATCATTTGCAAGGAAATAGAAACGGAATTTTTGTCTGAAATTCATTGAAATGTGCTTGAAACTTCAGAAGGTTTTCCTTTGGTTGAAAATTTATTCTTTTTTTTTCTTCTTCTTCTTTTTTTTCTTTTTTTTTTAGGGGGAAGACACAAGTATTTAGGAGATATTTTGGTAGGAGAAAAATACTGCGGTAGGAGAAATCACACTGGGATAAGTGTGTTGCTGCCCAGCCTGTGTTGTACCGGGATGATAGCAGACATCTCTCATCACAACACACTTAAACTCAAGAACTTTGTAGCGGTGGAGGAACAACTTGTGCAAATAGAAGGAAGAAGCAAAGAACTGGGAATGAATTAGCCCTGTTCCAGTCTACTCGCTGGCTTCTCGGTTGATGGAGAGATTCATAGGCTGGAGGAAAGAAGAAGCATCTCTTGATAAGAAACATTTCACTGCTAGGTTCCTTTTTCGGCTGGCAGTCTGGGGGCGAGTGACAACCCAGCGCACGGTCCCGCACTGCTCCAGCAGGACTCGCAGAGGTTGTTCGCTCAACATCATGGTTATCACCTCTGAAGGCCCCTCCAGCAGTGTCCTGCATCACCCCCGTCCGAATCCCTCCTTTTGCAGCTCACAGGGTCTGCCCTCTCCTTCACCTTCCAGTCACCCACTGGCAAAGGAAAGGGAGAGGGGGCAGGATGGAGGAAGGCAGTCGTAGCGGGTGGTGTGAAACGAACAGAGGAGAAGAAGTTACCCACCCAAAAAAAAAAACCATCCAGAGAGTGAGTGTGGCTGACAAACTGTCACTGCCGGTGTCCTTCGCTTCCCTCGCTGTCATTTGTAATTCATCAGAAGCAGAGAGAGGACTCCGAATCATATCAAGGTGGCATCTTCCATCACAAGAAACTCCGTTCTTCTAATTAACTTTCCCACTGACCCAGAGACGAACACTGTGTGTATGTGTGTGGTGTGTGGAGAGAGTCAGAGAGGGATACTGCTCTCTGATGTCTCCACATTTACGACACTGCTGTTTGATGGGTTTGTGTGTGTGTGGGGGGGGTTAATTTGTGCCTCTAAAGCATGCATGGGTAGTCACACTACATTTGCTTGAAACAGAGGTTTCCTTTGCTTGTTGTGATCCGCTCTTGTCTGAAGGGAAACGCGCTTACTGTGCAGCGTCAGCAGTGCAGCACGACACGGAAATCCAGACCATCCTGAAGGAGTTATCCGAT
This sequence comes from Athene cunicularia, assembly GCF_003259725.1. Lineage (NCBI taxonomy): Eukaryota > Metazoa > Chordata > Aves > Strigiformes > Strigidae > Athene > Athene cunicularia. The sequence continues at coordinate 1,802,996 of NW_020799116.1, forward strand.
TCCCTTTGTGGGAACAACAGATTTCTAGTGCCCCACTCTTATGTCGTGGATTTTGGCTTTACACAGCCGCAATAATACTGCGCTTATTTTACACCACTGTTACCAAATCCGCCCCTCATCCCTGTGACAGGTAGACTGAGTTTCAAGGAGGACCAAAGCTATGCTCCAAGGATGCTCAGACCAAAAATCCAGCTCGCCCCATCTCTTGTCTTTAACAGTGGACAATAATAAATGTTTCGGGATCATGCTTAAGAAGCAGGCGGGCAAATAAGCATAACCCTCTCAATGGTTTGGCCAATGACTTGTGGCACAAGGACAGCTTTAGATTCGGGGCAAGGTGACGGCTTCATCTGTGCGGGTGATTGACTTGGGGATGGGTCTCGGGAGTCCCCGTGCACAACTGGAAGGTTTCTAAAAGGTTTCAAGGTTTTGCAAAACAAAATTCCAAGGTTCCGAAGCTCGCCTGCTAAAGCACAGTCAACCATCGCAGAATAAACCTTGGTCTTGAAGAACTGATTTATGTTCAATGCCATGGGATGGAATAATTTTTTAATGATCCTTCTGTAATTGAGCAGTAAGATCCTAATGGATTATAGCCATGCTGGACCTAAATATTAGAGCAAGCTCCCTTGGAGTCAGTAACTGCTTGGTGCAACAGCCTGGAAATCTTGGGGTGACTTGATATAAATTAACAAGCAGAGGTTTATAATGCATTAAATACGACAATTAATCTCACAGTCAGCGAAGCAGCTTCTCCGTGAGTTATTTTGATGCGAAATTACATTTTATTTTACTCTCCCTGAATCTCCTGGCCTCACTCAAGACGCCGTAAATTTTGTATTCACAACACCAATCAGCGGAGTAAAAACTGTTAAAGAGGAAGATTAAAATGTCGTCACTTAAGTAGAAAACAGTCAGCTATAGCAACCTCATGTAGCCTACGTCTCTCAAAATCACTTGTTACTTTCAAGGAAGTTGAGCTGGTGGCCACGCAGTTTATGTTAAGCCTGCCTAGGTTGCAGGCTGTTTCCTCGGGTTGCAAACAATTCTCTAGGTAACCCACATGCCGTAATGCCAAGATTAAGCTCCCCCAACAGTGCTGCCTCTGCCATGAAGTACAGAGAGCCTTATCACCATTATTAAGTTCAATTAGTTTTCCCGTCCGGTTCGAGCAATTACATCTGAGGACTTTTTTTTTTTCTTTTTTTTGACAAAAATGTGCTTGCAATATATCCTCCCTTCCAATGTCTTATTGCACGGATGAGATTATTTCTTTATACCCCGCATGTGGAGATCAAGCAAGCTAAGCGCATTGCAGAGCCCACCATGTCCCTGGAAGGCACTTTAAGGAGTTTATGAGGGTAGCAACTTGTCATTTGACTGGTCATTTACAGAAGATATATGAAACATAGCCAGGAGAGCAGAAGATGATCTGTTGTTTATTGCAGGAAATTTTACGGGTCCCCTTCCATAGAGAGAGGTGATAGAAGCAGGATAACCTTGGGACTTGGAGGTCCTGCTTGAAAACAGGCAGGTGAGATTAACACATGTGTGTGTGCACATGCAGATGGAAATACTGGGAAAAGCCAGCAAAGCCCACCGGGACCTGAGGTCATCTATAAATATGGGTAAAGTGGATAGAGTATTTAGATGAATGTGGTATTTCCATAAATTTGACTGTGCAGATTGACTGGTCTGTGATTGACTGATTAAGAGTTTGATGAAGAGTCATCCTAGAGAGCAGAGTCCTTAGTATTTCCTTGGTATGGAAAATCACATCTTTTATCTCAAGCACTGGCCGATATTTCTGGAGGACCGACATTGAGACTCTGGCACCTAAGTGCTCTTTTGGGGTTTCCAGGCTGTTTAATTCACTCAGCTAGAAATAATCCTGGTGTTCAGCAGGGCATGGCGGGGTGTCTGTCGAGAGGTCAGGGATTCATTTATTTAGCCTATAAATTAGGAAAAAAAAAAAAAATACTGGCCTCAAATGTAAGCAAGACAGATGCCGAGGAGGGGATTGCAAGCCAAAAACCATTAGGAGGAACTTGCACATGCTGTACCTGTGTATTAGCCTTGGGGTCAGCAGAACGGGGTCCTGGAGCCCTCCCGATAGCTGACACGAGATGAAAAGCTCTTCAACAAATGGGCCCTGATTTCACCCGCACTCAGCTACCAAGGGGGCTGTTTCTGAACGGCCAGGTGTGGCCTTTCGCCCCAAGCTTTGCCAACTTGCACATGGCTGAACGAATCTGCTAAAATGATCAGCTGGGAAATAGCTAATATCATTAAATACTATTTAAGCTGTCATTTTTATGTGTAGAGTCAACACCCCTCATGATGAATGGGTCAGCTCACGCCTCGGGGAGCAATCACTGCAGGTGTGTTGCTGCCTTGGAAAAACATCAGGGTCTTGGTTTGCCCTGGTTTATATTTAAGACTACAGCACAGTTTATGTAAAGGCAAGATTGGGCCCGGAGGAACGATGTCTGTCATAAGGCACATGAGAAAAGAAGAAAGGAAGAAGCCTGATGTCAGATTCTTGATTTTGCTGAAGTTTCAACACAGCACAAATTCCCAAAGCCCCAGGAAGGAGCACTGAAATTTTCTTTAGCAGACTAATGATGTTTGAGGCTATTTTTCTTGTTGCAGACAACTGCACACCAATAGCAACAACAACAACAAAAAAGAGAGCCTAATGAACCTGCAGAAACGTATGGCCGTAATGAAGATGAAAGCCTCTCTTCCAGCTACCTTGCCTAGAAACACACAAAAAAAGGAGGAAATTAAAAAAAAAAAAAAAAAAAAAAAAAAAAGACAAGATGCCAGCTGCTTGGAGAGATTTCAGAGGCACAACTGGGTCTGCAAAAAGGAAGAAAACAAGGAAAGAAAGAAAAAGCTTTTTCCCTGGGGTTCTTCTACAGGACCATTCTTCATTGCTGCTGAGTCTGCATTAAATGGCACAGCTGGTTGGAGGAGGAAGGCTTCTGGGTGGAGGGGGATACAGAGATATATTTTTTTAATGGGCTCATAAGTTCCTGGAGAGAGAAATGAAGAGCTGTTAAGCTTCTTGAGCTGAAAAGTTCTTCTGATTCCAAGGGCCTTGAGTGTTGCATCGCCTCCGGTGATTGTCAGCTCTCTGCGATCTCCACTCCATTTGTTATTTTATTTGTGTGAGAACAAACAGTCTATCACCTTACAGGATTTATAACTAATGCTGAGCAGGATTGTACAGAAAATACCAAAATTGTACTGTAAGGCTTGTTGGTTTTTACTGAGCTCTGTTCCAGGACAGCAAGACGTTAATATACCAGCTTTCTCCTCTGGAAGCTGCCTTTAAGGAGCGATTTCTTTTTACTGGTGAAAGGAGTTTGTCCTTTTCTCTCCAGCCCCTCGTGATCTCTCGGGGCGACAGGGCAGTTTCAGGTCTGGGGCTCTTTGACAGAGTTTTGAGAATGGGCAAGGCCGGCCTGGCAGGAGCTGCTGCATGTCACATTTGATGTGGGTTGATGGAGCTGTGTGGGAAACCTGCCCGAGCCCCCGTCTATACCCTCACCAGTGCCACAACACAGAGCTGACATTTCTGAGCGCCAAGGCTTTTCACAGCATAGCAAAACACTGACTCAAAATGCACACAAAAATCAGGCACCTAATGGGTATGGGTTTTCTAATAAGAGGGAATAAAAATTGTATCAGCAGACTCAAGTTCTGCCTTCAGCTCTTCGGTTAAAAGCCTCTGGGTCACCCTGAATTTAAGAGCTGAGTTTCAGACGTTATGTATGGGGGATATTTTGGAATAAGAGGAGCTCTTAAAAAGGGTGATTGTTTCTACCTTGACTCTTTCTTGCATTGAAGGTGCCTTGAGATTTCATTTTTGGACAGGGAGTAGATGTGCCAAGTATTGTCCAGACACAAAACACCGTATGACTGCACAGCCCGGAAGGATAACATATACCTTAGGAAAGAGCAGAAATGTCTGACTTGCTAATAACAATGAAAAACACTTTTTCCCAGAGACTCTATCTGGAAAATTCACGAAGAGGAGGAGGAAATGAAAAGGACAAAGCTCCAGTGCTTAAAGATATTTCAAAGGTGCAATTGGAGCTGCAGAGGGGGAAAAAAAAAAAAAAAAAAAAAAAAAAAAAAAAAAAAAAAGAGTGAAAGGAAAAAAAAAACCACAATCCCTGCCTCACTACAGGGTCATTCTTCATTGCTGCTGCTGCTGATTCTGCATTAAAAGGTGTAGCTGATTAAAGATTTGGGTTTGGGGTGGGTTAGGGGTGAGGGAATACATAGATATATATATTTTTAATGGGCTTGTAAGTTATTAGGAGAAGTGAAGGGACGTTTAACTTGTATGGATGAAAAGCTCCCAGGACCTTGAACGCTGCAGCTGTTTTACCAACTGTCGTTCATCTCTGCAGCCTTTACTCCTGTTATGGTTTTTATCTGTGCGCTGACCAGCAGGAACTGCCCTCCGTTAAGGCTGGTGACAGAGGTTTGTTGTTCGTCCCCAGCGCAGACGGACATGACAGACAGTATCTCACACTTCTGACAGATGATATCTAAATAACATTTTCTGCTCAGATACAGGTCACTTTGGCTTGGGACTGCGGACACACAGCTACTTCCTACCACACCACGAGACTCTCACACCTTCTGTTGGAAGGTTGTAAGGACCCGAAGGAATGCTTCAAACGTTCCTTGACACGGAAAACCCCAAGGACGAGCTGTGGCCTTTGGATTAGTCTAAGGAAGGTCCCCCAAGGAAGCAGGGGTGTATGGAAGGGTGCACCCCCCCTCCCCCTTGCAGTTGAGTTGATAAACTCCTCAGATAAGCCTCAAAGGGGCAGACACGGCCTGAGCTAAACCCTGTTGTGTAAGCCAGACACCGGGCTTGCCTCGCTAATAACTTGCTAATGACTAATGGCCCTTCGCCACTGAAGCGGTAACTGATGAGGTGAGCGTTTCTGGGGTGACTGATAAGGTCTCTGGGAACAGAGGAAAAACCAAAGCTGGGCAATGGACTGCCGACTCAACTGGAACTCCTGATCCACCCTTTCTCCTCTTCTCTCATGGAAATGAGCTTGTGCAATACCTGCCCCTCCTCATCCGGTATGCTAATCAGCTGGTAAAATGAACTTAAAAAGGCAACAGAAACTTTGCTGGGTTGCACCCACCACCCAGGATTACCAGACCTGAGACAACGCTGGTGATCCGAATTGCTTTGACTCTTTCTCTCTTTTTTTTTTTTTCCTTTCCTTTCTTCTCTTTCTTATAGATTTATAAAAGACCACATTGCCCATTATCCTTTTCCAAGTTTAAATTGTTTTCTACCACACATAGAACATTTTAACTGACCTGAGACAACGCTGGATCCAGGAGCGGTGATCCGGATTGCTTTGACTCCCCTTCTTACAGATTTTTTAGGAGACCACATTGCTTATTATCCTTTTCCAAGTTTAAATTGTTTTCTACGGCAAGTAAAACATTTTAGCTGGTCATTCGGTGTTGTTTCACCTTAATTTAACCCGAGGGGATCACGGAACCATTGTGGCTCTCTGGGCTTCGAATCTGAGTGGTGACAAAGATACAATAAATCCAGATTTAAAACTTCCAGGGACACGGTGATTGCACAATTCAAAGCACTGATTTGGTGGATGCTTGCTCTGATAGTTCAGACTTGCTCAAAAACCCACTGATGGACTAACCGTGCATCAGCTGGCTTTCTGCAGGACCTGTTGTTATTAATATCTTACCCTGCAGTCAGCCTAAAACCTGAGGAAACTTTACCCTGCTCTCTCCAGCTGGTTACAGAGCCCCATTTCCAGACTATATTCAGTTCAGTTCAGTCCCTAAGACCGAGCTGGTCCTGCACACGCCTGATGTGAATGGTCTTGGGACCAAGGGCATAAAGCATTGGCTTGTGAACTGATCTGTGCCTGGAAAACATCCCATCGGCATGCTCGCTGCAATGTGAGCCTGCACAGCTACTTATCTTGATCTATGTGTCACATATTGTTGCTCACTCAGGACATAAAGTGGGGCTAAAATACATCTTGTAGCTGTATATTTCTTTCTCTCTCAACTGGTAAGATGTTTCCAGCTAGGAATGTTCATGTGCAATGAAGCCCAGGCTGCAAGTGTATTTTTTCCATTAAAAAGGAAAAAAAAAAAAAAAAAAAAAAAAAAAAAAAAAGAGGACACAGGTTTCTTCTTCCCACCTCTACAGCTCAAGTGGTTTACCGTGATTTAAAATAAACAAAGATTGCTACACAGCAACCTCTCGTCCCCTTTCCAGGGAGCCAGCCTTTGAGACGCAGAGCGTGGATAGAAGAATCATTAGAGTGTGATAAATAAACCTATCATGGGGATAACACAAGTCCTGATCTACACATATCAGGTGGATGGAAAGAGAAAGAGGTCACACCAGCGAGGTGAAAGGGCAAGGTAGCACGCAGCTAACGTTTAAAAGGAATTAGTTAAAAAAAAAAAAAACAAAAAACCAAACACAACAAAACGGAGTGAAAATAATCCTCACAGAGGTGACGAAGGGGAGAGAGGAGAAGCAAAGACATTTATTTATTCAAGGTGAAAGTTGTGGGGCTAATTAAAGTGAGGCAGGGTAGGATGGCCGGGTGTGCAGGGACAGTGGGGGTGCGCAGCTGCACGCTCCATCTCCAGGCACAGCATCCACCGCTGCGGGATGCTGCTCAGCACAGACAGACAGACAGACACGGCACGGCGGTTGCGTCACTTCCAAAGTCACAGTCAGGCTTGGTAATGGCTGGATGTGTTAGCTCAGCAGCTGAGGAACCCGGGGTTTACATTTCTATTATAAAAGCATGTTAAAAAGAGCCAGTCGCAGCGGTACCAAATCTGGAAAAGCTCTTCGGTCCTGGCTGAAAGGTGGGTGGTCCCAGCAGCGGACTGCGCCCTGTCCCAGCTTTACATCCATCCTTCCTCGTGTTTCCTGGGAGCGTGGCTTTCAAAGGTCTGTTGTAGTCAACGAGAGAAGCAGCAGAGATCTGAGAACACAAATAATCTGCATAACAGGTCTTCAGCAAGCAGAGGCTGCCTTGGAGGCCAGAGTTTACTGTGTCCTCTGATGAGCCACTTGATAGTTTCATACCTGTCCAGATCTGGCTAGAAAGCAGCTGGATCCCTGCAAATTGGTATTTCCTTGACAAAGAACAGACATCACAGTGAGGCTGTGCTAGCTTTAGGTAGGATGGAGTAAAGCCTGACATTTGTTTAGGAACAGACGCCTCCTATTCAGAGAGTTTCGGGGACATTAAGCACCAGCAGTGGAGGTTCCCAAAGGATCACAACGGGATGGGTTGGTGGGAGGGAGCTGCACCTGCCCCTGTTACGTGTATAAAGAAAAAATACACCCACTCCATGAGCATTATTCAGCTTAAGATCCAAGGAAGGAAAGCTCATCTCAAAGCGAGTGGCAAGATTCTGGCTACAACGTTGACGTTGGTGAAGTAATTTGAAAGGGTCCCTTGAACTTTGGAGGCCAAGGTTTGGGCATCCTGATGTCTGCTAGTTCACACAGCAAAGGGAAAAAAAAACAAAACACTGCAGATAGAGCCAGAGACCTTTGAGGCGTATCAAATCCAAGGTGTTTTCCCAAGCATTTTCAGCCCGGTTTACATAAAGCTGTGCCCCATCTTTGCAAGAACGTGTACGGTCCCAAAGAAATTTTCATGCACCTTTGCCAGCAACGAAAACCTCTCCCACGACAGTGATTCTCCTCTGACCTTGGAATTTAACAAACAAGTTGGAAGCATGATCACACAGAGAGATAGTTAATACAGCTTTCAGGTTTTTTTAAAAAAGGGGTTTCTCAATGATTTAAGTCTGGATCACTATTTAATATTGAACACGGAAATGGCGCGTGCAGAGCATCTGCCTCTCTCCAGTCTGGGACAGAGCTGGGGCACCCGGCAGGAAATCAGGCACCCAAGGTGCTAGAAAAAAATCACAGCGTTTGCACCAGCCATAAAATTGGAAAGACAGCAGAGAAAAAAAAAAAAAAAATCAGGCTAGTATTTTCAGGGAGAATCTTACCAGAATGGTTTCCTGACGACTGGCCAGCTTTGGTGAAAGCTTTACTCTTCATTTTATTAAATGAGATTGTAAACGCATTTGACTATAATACAGAACTTTTGGGCTATTGTTTTCTTTTTAAATTGAATCTTTTTTGATGTTTTAATCAACAACGGAGACAGAAACACCTTGTTTTCATTTTTTTCCTCGTTCTTTTAGCATTACTAACGTACAACAAAGAAGGGAGATGAGATAGCACTGCTATTCTTAGCTCCTGATGCAGATGCTTGTGAACGCTGGAATAAAGATATGTGAGCTCACATAGTCTTTCCCTCATTTACACATTTCTCTTGATAGAAATTAGAAATTAATCTTTCCCTTCAACTGGATTCCTCTGTTTCCCATTTCTTTTCCAGGGTGTTGGGTTTTTTTGTTCTCCTTCACGTTTCAGACCAACCATCCCTCTGTTTCTGACTCTGACGCTGTTTCCCTTTTGTAGGTCGGAGTCACCATCAGGGCGCTGCTCAATGACACGGCCTTCCAGCCTGTTGCTCCTTTGCCCTGCCTCTCTCCCTCCTACTCATTGGGTGTGAGCTCATGGCACTGTGCGTCACAACATCAGCTGTAGAGCAAAAATCTGCAACAATCAGCCTCATCAATAAGAGGATGAATCACAGAATCATAGGAATCACAGAATGGTTTGGGTTGGAAGGGACCTTGAAGGTTATCTAGTCTCACCCCCCTGCCACGGGCAGGGCCACCTTCCACTAGCCCAGGTTGCCCAAAGCCCCGTCCAACCTGGCCTTGAACCCTTCCAGCTTCTCTGGGCAACCTGTGCCAGGGCCTCACCACCCACATAAGAAAGAATTTCTCCCTTACATCTAGTCTAAATCTCCCCTCTTTGGTTTAAAACCATTCCCCCTTGTCCTATCCCTCCAACCCTGATCAAGAGTCCCTCCCCACCTTTCCTGTAGCCCCTTTACGTCACAGAATCCTCTGGGTTGGAAAAGACCTTGAAGATCATCCAGTCCAGCCAGTCCTGGAAGGCCACCATAAGGTCTCCCTGGACCCTTCTCTTCTCCATCTGAACCCCCCCAACTCTCTCAGCCTGTCCTCCAACAGATATCGGGGTGGTTGAAGTCCCCCATGAGGACCCGGGTTTGTGAATGTGAAGCTGCTCCTATCTGTCTATAGAGGGCCTCATCTGCTCAGGTGACCTGTAGCATATACAACATCCCCTGTCTCTGCCTTTCCTTTAATCCTGACCCATAAGCCCTTGGTTGGCTCCTTTTCCATCCCCAGGCACTTCAGCTGGTTGTTGACCTAGAGGAAGACCCGCTCTACTTGTCTCCCCTGCCTGTCCTTCCTAAAGACCCTGTATCCTTCCATGCCAACACTCCAGTCATCGGATCCATCCTACCGTGTCTCGTGGCGCCAGTTAGATCAACAAGATGAAACACGTGTTGATCTGAAGAGTCTCTCAGTATGACTTGTTGGTCAGTTGGGTCCAAATGGGTCAATAGCTCCAGAGGCCTCTGCTTCAAGTGTTCATGCTGCAAGGTCAGGGGATGTGTCATGACAGAACGGGACAGGATCCAAGCAAAAATGGATTAAGCCAGTGTTTGAGGTTCTAAGTGGGCTTTGGATTAGGTCCAGAAGAAGCCCGTGTGGGTATTCCTTTGGAGCCAGAAGGGGTGGCTTCCTTCTCCCTACTACGTGATGCAGATTCATGTCACGCTGAATTTATTTTTATTTGCATCTCTTTGGGGAAAGTGGAGAGCTGAGCTTCAGCAAAACAAAACTTTTGCTCCCCACAAACTTTCAGACAACACCATTTTCACAGCATGCTGAAAGGGAGATCGGTTGCTCTTCAGAACAGTCCTATGTCTGAAGAAACACCCAGAGCCATTTCAGAAACTAGAACCTGCTTGAAGAACACGTTTCACCGGTAGAGGAGGGACGCATAAAAAATCCCCGTGGATTTCCCTTGTCAGGTCCCTCTGAAATCCACCACAGTTAAAACGAAGATCTCCTTCTGCATATTATTCCCCCCAAGACGTGACCACTGACCTTTATTGTCTCAAATCCATGGGCAAAACACCAAAGAAAATCTGCAGCAAAGCTTTGTTAGGGAGCAGCTTTGGAGAACTCACCGTATTTTCTTTTGTGGTTGCCGGATCTCTGTGCTTAGAGGTCGTCATCATCTGCCCTAGATAGAACATGATTAATAAAGAACTGTTTTAATGTAATTTTTGCCGCTGACCTTAATTGCACAGGTCAGAAATGAAAGCAGCTCACCATATGCCAGACATTAAGGTCTTCAGCAATTCCCCAGCAAACGTTACACTCCCTGGATTGGATTGGACCCCGGCCAGGCTGCGCTCATTGAAACTTATAAATTGCCTTTATCTTGCTGGCAATGTAAAATTAAATTGGTATAAGGGATATTGCATTGTTGATGAAGATGTACAAGGCAGAGTTAACTCCAATCCGGCGAACTTATCACGAGATATGAAAAATATCTTAATTGGCTCAGCACCTTCCTTGCGTGGCCTTGAAGAAACTCAGTGTTCCTGAAAAACTGCAGTGCCATTAAGGGAAATAGTCTTTGTTCATTCTCTTTGTGTGTTTGAATTGTACAGCTTTTCCTATGCTGCACATGAATGGCAGAGTGCAAAACAGGATATATAGCAGTTTAGGTGACGCTGTGGTGAGCTATGATTGTATCTAAAAAGTCCTTTTCTTGTGATATATTTATGGCCTGTAATCCCTCCCTTGCTGCAATTCTTCTCCAAGCTCTATTTCAATCCATTGTCCAGACAGGGCTCATTTTATCAAGTTTCCTCATCTCTAGCTGGAGTGACAATTGCGTGATGTAAATCTAGGAGCAGCGGGGAGCCATTGGCTGGAGATGAACTCCGGCGAACACTAACCCTTCTGGGCTCTCTTAACATTTGGACCCAGACTTTGGGAGTAAATGAAAATGAAAATCCTTCCAGTAATTTTCTCTTCTTACGAATTCAATCTGAGAAATTAAAAACAGCCAAGACCTTTTGGGTCAGTGTGTCCTGCTTCCCTTGTGTCAGAGCCTTTGTGGCCTCTGTTACATCTCTTTGAGAGAAGATTGGAAAGTTATTGTATCATTCACTTCTTACAATCCTCCTAGAATTATAACTATATTAATGTAATTGTGCCAAAGCAAGGCAGACATTTTCCAGGGAGAGGGAGTGAGGAAGGCACTGTTCGTACTCTCAGGGGCTTATATTCTCCAACAGCACAGCTAAAATAGAGACCGCCAAGCAGCAAAGACTGTGCAGCCAGGAGGGACCACACAGCGTACCACAAAAGTCCTCAAGGACCCCCAGGGCTTTTGCCACTCCTGTGATGGATGTGCATGTCGTGGTGGAATTGTGTCACAAACCCAGAGTGCTGTGTATCCTGTTCTGAGTTACGGGGCTATGAGACCTGGGATCTCCATGAAAAAAGGGCAGCAGGCTTCTGCCAGCTAAACCTGCAGAGGGAAAACTAGGTTTGATGAGTGAGCTGCGGGGTGGGCAGAGCTGTGGATGTCCATCGGGCAGCCTGTCCTTGACCCTGGGTAACGTGCCATGAGTATAACCAGGCAGAACTCCCGGCTCCCCGATGGCACAGTCATTAAGGGATTTATGCCCTCAGTTGCCACGCTCAGATACTTGCCTGCTGTCCTTGACGTGAGCTCCAGTCTCTCATAATGTGTAAGGATGGCTGAATTTTTCTCCTGTGATCCTAGAGAACCTTTCAGCACTCTGAGACTGATGCTGCCTACAATACCGTGCCTGGAGTGCAGTCAGTGCCCCTTGCACACTCCTCCACTCACATTTTAAGTAGCCAGCAGGGACCACATTCAGTTCTGGAGAGTTCCCGCAGCAGTCTCCTTGTAAGTCTGGGGCTATCCTGTAAGTTGGCAGTCCTCTAAGTGCCACGAGCAGAGCTGGTGCAGGGTGGGGAGGAGGAGGGGGTATCCCACCAGCCATCCATCTGGACGCAGGAGGAATCAATACCTTTCAGCCCCTAGGTGTTAGGGTGACAAGCTCTAACAAATGCAGCAGATGGGTATCTGGTAGAGAGTCTTTAGTAGGCTGGCTGAGTGCCTGACAAACCACAGGGAGAAAATCACAGTATTAAAAGAAGCCCCACGCAGAAACGCACTGAAATATTGCCAACAAAACATCCGACCAGCTCCCGAAAGGGCTTCCCGCATGGTGGAAGTCAAACCTGCTGTCTCTTGCATCCGATTCCTCCTCTTTTTTTCCCAGCCCTGATGCCATGGAAGGGCCTTGGTGAGCAGCTCACCGAAGCAGCCATCTTCCACCGTGTCTCTTCTCATGTTCTCCTCGCACCTGAGGGACAGAACAGGCAGCATCCAGGTTGTACATGGGCCGTGTCTGGAAGGTTTTAAAAAGAGGGAGAGAGCGATTTTAGCAGAACATATCTGTTAACTGGCTTCTTCACCTAATTAGCTGTGGAAAAGTCACCAGATGGACACAGATTTTAATGATGGCTTCATTCAGAGTCTTGGAGGAGTGGGTTGGATATAAGAGATAATTATCTTGACTTTTAGATGTAAAAGGCTTCTATTTTATTCTGCTTTTTTTTTTTTCCCCCCCCTCTAGTTCATTTTTAATGAAAGAGGGGAACAGTGAAATTCAAAACATCAAATAAAAAAGGAAGGTTGACAATCCATCGTTTAATCTCTGCTTAGTGCCAGCCTGGAGTGACATTTCTAAGGATTGGTTTGATGGGAAGCTTGTTTGTTCATAAATTGCCACAAAATGGCATTCTGGGTTTAGACAGGGACTTTCCCCCTCCCCCTGTGTGCTGGGAGGAAAGTTAAAGCGATCTGATTAAATGCTACAGGGGATGGGGTTGTGTTTTCATGTCACAGGAATATGGCCGGAAAAGCCTCTTTCCCACCCATTCCCTTTCCTCCCCTTCACGCACCTCTGTTCAATAAGGGCCGCCCAGATGAGACCACGAGAGCATACCCTGGGGTGGGTGAATAGCTGCCCCCGAGATCGATAAAGACCTCCGGGGTCTAATGGGACCCTCTCTGAGCACAGAGAGCACAGCCCGTGTCTGCAGGGCAGGAGAGCTGCTACTGCTGGGTGGGTGAGGGACGATGGAGAAGACGGCGACCAGAAGAGCTGGGAAGTCGCCAGAGGACAACTCACGCCTGCAGAGGACAGACTTCACTTCCCTGCGTGTCATCCGGCTCCTGCAGCCTATTTCTGTCTGGCTGCAGGTAGGAGAAAACCCACGAGCAACTCGGAGTGCCGAGCAGCTGTCGGCACGGGGGGCAGGTTCGCAGGTTTTCAGGAGTTAGGATTACCAGGTTTGGCCAAACTAACAGCAGCCCGGTGAAAATATGTGCTTTAAATGAATGCTATGCATAGGTCTGGGTTCAGCTGGAGCCTTGCAACTGGTGGCCAGGAGGGGATTTCAATTAAAACCAGCACTGACACTTAGGCCTGAAAAAGCTGGATGCTCATACGTGCCTCGTAAAATCCTTTTCTGACCTCTGATCTGATTTTTTTTTTTTTTGGGGGGGGGGGGGG
>NW_020799116.1:1816694-1841296 GCF_003259725.1 Athene cunicularia
GGGGGGGGGGGGGGGGGAATCTGTTCCTTTGCCAGCAAGTCCCTCCCATCTCCACCAGTGCTTCCCAAGCACCTGATTAAAAAAAAAAAAAGAGTAGGAACTAGAATAAAGACAATTTCCCACATTTCTTTTGAAACCACTTTGATGGCTGAAAATTTCTAGGCTCTTGCTATCAAATTTGACTATTGTCATTCAAATTGAGTGCAGTCTCTAGGGCCAAGTTTTGCTCTCCCGTATCATAGTGAAGGGCCTGATAGCAGCGCACGCTGATGGGAATGCAATATATATCAAAGAATAGAGAAACAAAAAACCGAAAAGCCTGTAGTTAACTGAGAACTTATACAGGCAGCTGGATAAGTGGATCATGTTATCCATCACTGAAATAACCAAGACCTCTGAAGTCTGCAAAAATGAGAAAACCACTTGAGAACAGCATTGTTGGAGAGGCTGTAGCATCACTCTGCCTGGGTAGCCCACGAGCCTTTCACAGTGCTCCAGCCCTCTCTGTGCAGCTGATGGTGAACAAAGTCTGCAGAAATAGAAGGTGGTGGGGAAATTAAAAGGAGGCCACTCGGAGCTCTTGCAGTGCTCCCCCTTCCTATCACATTTTCAGTAAGGAAGGAAAGGATGAAGGGGAAAAATCCTTATTAGTATTGTTACCGTTATTGGCGTTGCCAAAATATTTTACTTTCATTTTCCAAAGGTAGCAGCGATCTTGTGCGGAATATGGCGCCCTGAAATACTCAGGTCTAAACTTTTTCCCAAGCTTTTGCCTTAACTTCAGCTGAGAGTCTTCCTCCCAGCCTGAAAGGGAAGGGTTTGGCACAAAACCCTGTGTCCGGAGGGGAAACCAGCACAACCCCCTCACTCAGCGAGTGCTCGTGGCTCACAGGAGAGGTCCTGCACCAGCTGTGGCTGTATCTATATAGATAAGAACATGTAGACATGGGCATACACATACACATTTATGTATAAAGCTGTTTGACAGATGCTCGAGGGTACTATTGCTTTAAAAATGTACAAGAAAGCTGGGACAAGAAAACAACTTCCCTGTAAGCAAAAGAATGTTCAGGGTGCAATTAGGGATGCAGAGTAGAATCAGCAAGTCGGGAGCTAAGAAGGGCCCTTGGACTTGCACAGCCCCTCCTATAAGCAGTGCCATGTTGAACGTGGACCCTCACAACCTGCTGTGGCTCTTACCACAAATCCGGCCCTTTCACTGGAGTGGTGGCTCCTGGTGACTTTAACACGAGATCAAACAACCATTTCCAAAGCCATCAAATTGGTTTTGGCTCCGCGATGTGGCTGCCTTTCCCGTTCGGCTTTTCCTAGTGGCTTTATTAACGTGAGAAGCTGTTTTCTGCGTTTCAGCTAGAAGTAAGTGCGGTATTCATCACTTGGAGCTGCTGGTATTGAACAACTGCCGTTGCTTTCGGAGCACCCTGAAATTTCAGCTTGTTTGTGTGTTTAACTAGCCGGTTAAAAAGTAGGTGGAAAAGCCTCTATTTGCAAAGCTCATTCAATATTTGGGGAGAATCTTAAAGAGACAAAAAAAAAAATGTCTAATATGGAACATACGTGTCGTCAAGCTTTAAAAAAAAGGAAACCCTCGGAGATTAGCGTGGGGTCTTTTTCTGTGAAGCACCGAGCGTTGTTGGATTAATTCCCTGAATGAGCGATACAGCCAGAGGAACTGGGTGAGCCGAGACCTTCCCTAGAGGGCTCAGACTCCTGCAGGATCTGACCCCACATTCGAAATGCCATGGCCAGGCTGGGGGGACCAAACCATCATGAGGCTACAGCTCTATCATTAGTGATGTCGCTTAGAACGGGTGATGACCCGAGTACTTTCTTGGTTTAGCTGTGCTCTAATAATGCTCTTTCCCACCCCCTCACCCTCCCCTACCCCCAATCCCCTATTTATTTACATGGAGTGAGGCCATGGGAGTGACAAGATGAGTTAACGAGACGGTTCATCATTTCCTCTCTCTGTAATTTTAATTCAGCAGATTGCCGCCTCGCATCTGCATGTGTGTTGGTGCGTCTCTCGCTCCTCTGACACATCACCTTTCCAGGGCTATAATTTTTCATCTAAGATTATGGACAGGCATTTGGAAAGTGGCCTCGACCAGTGAGGCGAGGAGAAGTCGGATCATTTTTATGAACCAAGGGGCAGAGTGATCCATAAAATATATGTCAAATTAGAACCAGCGCTTCACTGTAAGAAAGACACCAATTAATGGGTTCCGTAGGTTTGGGCTTAATAGAGCAGAAGATTTACCAGCCTTTAAAAGCTTAATACCAACACCGCTTATTGGGTGAAATCGTTTGTCAGTGGCTAAGAGCTTCCTGACTTCCCTAGTCCCTTGCAAATGGCAACAGGCATAGCTGCAGAGATTGACAGGGGTGTGCTGCTCCTTGCTAAAGAATTTCTTAACCTTTTCCACGGGTGGAGCGTGAGTGGAGGATGGGATACATTTTGAGTAGGGCATATGAAGAATTAAAATCAACACGGGTAGGAATCTCTCTCTGCAGCTCTGAGTGACTCACCGGGCAGGAATACGCTAGCTCCAGTCAGCATCAGTGGTATGATGAGCATCAGGTAATTTGTTCGGCTTCGTTAAGCGCTTCCCTCCTTTTCTTCAATCTTTTCTTCTAGGTTACCTGCTCTTGGTCGTCAGCGTAAGCTGAGAGACAGCCATCACCCTCCGAGCAGAGCTATCATCTCCCGTGGGAGATGGAAACATGAGTGATGATCCCGAGCTATTGGGTTTTCTTGTGTGAACCCAATAAAACCTGATCAGAAGGGTGCTGGAAACCACAACTTCTTGTCTCCAGGTAGATCCTTCCACTCCGCGTGTCTTTGACTTGTCAATAAGGAAACAGGTGATGCCCAAGTGGGCCGAGATTCATCCAAGTTTATACAAAGAACATTTTTTTCTTGGGTGTATTCAACACTGACTTATAGTGAGTCCATGAATGTGTCTGCAGTATTGCCATGACACAAAGTACACCTAGCTTAAAAATTTATTCCGTGTCCTCTAATCTTCATAAACAAAGGGGTTTGCTGTGCAAGATCATTTTAAGAGCATTCTTAAATTACTACTTATTCCTTAACTGCATTATGTTTGTGAAAAGGCATGACTATGTGGTTTCTCAGATAATATTATTCCAACCTAAGAATGCAAAGAACTTTAAAAAAAAATCAAACAAACAGATGGAATGTAAATAAAGGAGAAAAGCAAAATATTTGGACTTCTGAAATTCCTCCGGGGTTGTTTTATGTGTAGAATGCATGGTATTTCTCCTGAAACATTTCCCTTGGAAACAACAAGAAGAAAAAAAAAAAAAAAAAAAAAAAAAAAAAAAGGGAGAATTTTCAAGGATCTGAGGCTGTGTAAGACTTTGAGCAAAGAAAATTGTGGTCATAAACCCACTGTCTGTGTTTTGCAGTGGCACACAGCTTGAGAAGACCCTTTCTTGGAGCTTTCCTTCAAGGGAAAGCTCTCGTTACCGTAACACTTCCACACCACCTCTCAAAGGTCAGATCTGAACTCGGACCCCGGCAAAAGATCATTCAAGTAAATCTCTACCCGAGGTCACTCGAAGTCCAAATTTACAACACTGCTGATCAAAAGATAATGCAGGATATTTCTGTACCCAATGATGTTTTTTTTATAGCAAAATTCTAAAATGCTTACCCAAGTCATCTTCTGTAGCAAGATGTTTAGGTGCAAAGAGAGATTCCTGAGGTATCGCTGCATCAGTCCCTCGACCCATGAGACGCCTTTTGGGCAGAACCATAATGGAGCTGAATCTTGTTGAATTTCCTATCTGTGTTCGTGTAAGCCCTGCTGATGGAAATGAGAATGATGGCTCCTCTCCGGAGGACTCGAGAGCAGCGGATCATGTTCAGCATTGTGTTCCTCAAAGAACTGTAGAAAATCGGCATTGTGATCTAATGAATTTGAGAGGATGTCTCCTGAAGGGGTAAATTACCATACAGAATGTGTTCTTTTATTATAAAGCTGTAATTTTATTTTACTGTTCTACTAATGATGTACAGTGAGCCATGACTGGGGGAGCCCCAAGAAAACATAATGTTGGTTGTTTATTATAGCAATATTTAATACATTTCATTAATAGAGAAATGTTTTCACTGAGGACAGTGAAAATTCTATTGTAGCACAGGATAAAAAGAAGACTTATCTATGCTGTGTGCTATGCTAAAACATACGCCATTAATTTCTTCTTGCTTTTTCAAAACCAGACTCGATTCAGATGGTTGGTAGTTCTCAGTAGGCGAAAAGGACTCTGAAATGTCCTCTCAAGTGTTTGCTCCTGAGTGGACCAGAATATAACTTAATGGAAGGAAGACTTTTTGAGGACATGGTGGCAAGAAGCCTTTCAGTGAGGCCAGTGGTCCGGCGGCGAGGGCTCGACACCGCAGGATCAGGATGCCTTGCAGAGCTGCGCGGTGGCACTGACCCACAGGACCATGTGGTCGTTCCGTCTGACTTCATGTCTCCACGAGGGAACTGCTCCCAGGGAAGCTCACTCTGTGCCGTGCTCTGCTGGAACGAGGATGCTTTTCAGCGACAGCTCTCTCCGCTCCTCTTCGTACTGTTCCACAAATCCCTGCTCAGACTGGAACTCCCAAGGCCGATCCCACTCACTGGCGACTGGAGGCGAGAAATTAAATACATGATGAAAAAGCAGCAAGGGATGGGGCCAGCTTGGCCAAGCCACCAACCCCACAGGTCAGCTCCTCCTTCCAGCACCCCCAGCTCTGCTCCAGCAGTTGTGCCATCGCGGAGGTCCTGCTGTAACAGATCTCCTGCGGCTGTGGCGCTGCCATCGTCCAGCCCTTCCAGCCCTTTCCATCTGTCCACCTGCTCTTCCCCTTCCCCAGGCACAGCAGAGAGTTTGCGTTAAGAATTGCTGGGCTGGGAGGGCATTCAGCTTGCGGGAGGGGGATGCTGGGTGGGTAGCAGCCTATTCATTCCTCCTGGAGGAATGGCAGGACTGTGGGGAAGGGGGTGGCTGTGCCCACCACAGTGCAGCGGAAGGAAGGAGCCGCACTGGCGTGTTGCGAGAGGTGGTGGTGCTGGAGTGGAGTTAGTTAGCAAGAGCTGTTAATAAGGACAGCCACTTGTTTCATTAGCCATGGTTTCAAACAGAAAGGATGTGGTATGCAAATTACCATGCAAAGCAGGCTGGCAAAGACCAGATAGGGGCAGGGAGTTGCCAAAGGCTCTGATAACAGCTGAAGCAACAGATGTGTTGCGCCAAAGAGTGCCAGGAAGGGAACAAATGGCCATGGCTGCACTTCCCCCTGGGCAAAGTGGGACCGCGCAATTGCCATTTGGCAATATTTCGGTCAGGTCTTTAGATGGGTAGTTGACCTTGATTTTCAAGGCTGGTACATTAGGTGCCCTCCAGTTCGCACCTGCCATATTGGCCAGCACCTAAAGACGTGTCAGCGTGAAACCCAGGACATTAAAATTTATCCCAGTCCAGCTCATCGAAGAGACAGGAGCTTACGGTGCACTAACGTGTTACTTGCATAAATTGCATCTCATTGCTTTTTATAGCTGGCTTATATGCAATAAATTTTGTAAGAAGAGAGAGAAAGGGAGCTAAAGAAGATTAAATAAATGCAGAAAGAGAAGTTCCTTTTCCTTCTAGCTGTACCAGAAGAGCAGTTGCTTCCTTTTGTCTGGAGGTGCGAGCAGTAAGGATGAGCAGTGGATGAATTTCAAAAAATTCAAAGCCTTGGCTTGATTCAGATATGGCACCCCTCAGCCGTATTGGCCAAGAAAACATGCAGAAGCCAGCCTGGCTGAGTATCGTATGCCCCTGGAGCTCAGCTCTTAGTGAATGTGAACCGACTGTTGAAGGAATTTAGGATGAGACTTGACTGAACCTCTGCCAAGATTTGTCAAAGGCTGAGATTTGACGGAGGATAGCCTTTTGAGATTAAGAATAGCTAGGCTGTGTTTCTGGCTCTGCCTCATACTCCTGGGGTGACCCTGGGCAAGGCGTTTAATCATGCAAAAAGGAATACCAGATGTATCGTTACTTTGCAGGGCTGCAGGGGTGTTGAAAGGACAGATTAATTAAAGTTTAGGAGAGACTCGAAGGGAACAATGACAAGCCCTACATAAATATCTTGTTGCTAGAGCTAATGGGAAATGCAGGCTGCAACCCCGTGTGAATTTCTGACATTACAACATTTGGTTTTGAGCCGGTTGGTGCAAAACAGACAGATTTGGGCAAAACGAAAAGTCTAATAATTTCTAGGAGGAAATACCAGCGTGTCTCATTTTTGGTTTATTTCAGGTACTTTCTGGCTTTTGAACTCCTTTTCGCAAGAGAATCTATCATACCAGGGCTCTCAGGATGCCTTGCGGCACTGTAGTCGGAGGAGAATCTCTATCTCATCCTGACAGAGGTAATTTGGCTGCGTATCTCTGTGGTAATATGCAAAACTCCTGCACACCATCTTTTTCAAATCACTGCAGAAGTTCGGGCACGAATCTGCTGCTTGTGAGATCAATCTAAAATTTAGATTCGATTCAGCAGATCATAATATTTGATTTAAGGTCCACCACCCTATCTCCTACAGGTTTTTCATTTGAAGTTTCCCATCTCAGTAAAATCAATGTATATTTAAGGACGGATTTTTTTTTTTTTTTTTTTTTTTTTTTTTTTTTTTTTTGAAACCATATGTTGCTGCTACAAGAACACATTGATGTCATATTGCTTGCTGGCAATATGCGGTATATAGTGACTACTTCCATTTTCCAATTCATGCTGAAGCCCTTTATGCCGCTCTATTGGTGCATTAGAGGAGAAAACCGTAGAATTCCTTATGAACATAAACTGATTTATAATATCACATAAAAGGTGAAATAGGGTGGATTTTCTGCTTTCAATATAAACCAGGCAAAAATTGTAAATTCAGACAAGTATTCCACTGGCTCTGTAAATAAATCCAAATCCCTCAGTATAAAATGTAATGGATGGGTTGTTAATCCATTAGAAATAAAATAATTGTCTCTCTTTTTTTTTTTTTCTTTTGTATCCCTTACAGAAGTCTGAGGTTTGATGGATGTATGAGAATCATACAGTAGGAACTATTTTGCTCATCTGTATGTAAGTTGGTTGGGGAAAAATATGTGGTTAAAAAAATGTGCAGAGAAAAATAAAAGAGATTTGTGGGAAGATCAGGAAAGCAATGTTTCACAGGGAAAAAAAAAAAAAAAAAAAAAAATGTCTAAATTTGACAGTGGCTTCCAAATTACTCTCAACTTTACCATGATAAAATTACTCAATTTCCCCAAAAAATAAAAATTCAAATCCTTTTTGAAGGCAATTTATTATCCCATAAAAAAAACCCAACTAACAAAATCACTTTGTTAGGAGTTTCTTGGAAAATTAAAAAAAAGAAAAAAATAATTTTTTTTTTTTTAATGGACTGTTGCCAAAATGCATAATTTCAGAGGAAATGTGAACGGGAGAAATCAGAGTGTTTTGAGTGAAGTAAGTGGAACTTTATGACAATTTTCCCCCAGTTTCTCTGAATCCCTGATCTGATCTATCCACGGTCGGTCCACCCGCCCTGAGTTTCTCATAATAAAGCAGCGGGTTTTGGAGCTGGCGTGTGTATTCAGCCAACCTCTGCCACGTCCTCTGGCGGGAAAGGTGTTCTTCGTGGGAGAGGTGCGCTAAATTTTACATGTACCACCTGCATCGCCACCGCTTCTGCTCTTGAAAGGGCTGGGACAGAGCTGTGCATGGATTGGAACTGGTAACATTCCCAGAGCAAGAGCAAATCTGTCGTTACGGGATTTGGTGGTTTTTGATGATTTCACCCTGCCTGCAGGCGGTGCGTTTACCTGCATGTATACTAAAGGTAGTTCTCAGTGGTTCCTCTTTCCCTTGGCTCTTCTCTAGGACCCCCCATAGCCCGGCGGGCAGGTGAAGGCGTGTTTCAGGCTCCTGGATGGGTGCAGAGGCGGTTCTTGGGGAAGGGTGGCCCATGCGGCTGACGAGGACGGCAGCGAAACCACGCGGCGAATCCGTGCGAGACACGCTCTTGCTTCAGTTGGGACTTTCAGACCAAAGGAGCCTCTTCTCTTTGGAGGTGATGGTGAAATTCATGGTGACTAATGAGACTGAATTCTCACCCTGCACACTTTTCAGAGGTTACAGTCCCTTCCTGCAGGTGTCCTTCTTTTACCCCCACTAAAACTTATAGCCAGATTCCTCCTGGAGGGTCTCCAGCTCCTACACTAGACTCAATCAGAAGCTCCAAATCCTGCTTCTGACTTCAGACAGTGCCTCATTTTCCAGCTGAGGACAGAGGGATGCCTCCCTCTCCCCATATGCAGGGGCACAGGGACCCCTTCCCGGTCTCTGCAAATCTGCCGTTCAGAAGACGTGAGACGCCAGCTTCATTTAGAGACTCCAAATGAGTGATATTTGATCACTCCCATCTCCCACCCTGGAGAATGCTCATCTGCACACCTGGCAGAGGCGTAGCACCTTCCACCGACCTGGAAGGCAGGAGCAAGGCAAGAGTCCATCCCTCCTCCCGTGCCTGTGCCCAGGGTGATTTCAGTGCTGCCAACCGTTATCGCATCTGCGCCTTCCACAGCTGATGCCCCAACTTCTCCACTTCCCCCTTCCCCTGCTCAAACCTGTCAGGAGAGGGGAGGGAAGATGCTTGAAAATTCCCTTTGAAATCTTGCCTGTGAGGCACGGATTTATCAAAGCAACCAAGTTGTGTGTGTGTGTGCACCAGCCCTGCCATGACATCAAAGGGAAAAAACAAGCAGGAGTTTCAAAGGGGCGCCCTTGTTCCCCTTTTCCTATTTCTATGCGGGTACACACGCGTGCACACACATGCAAACACCTATTTTCCTGCCTTTAGAAACTACCAGGCTTCTGCCAGGGCTGCTCCGCGATGATGGTGGGGAGATGCACGATCCTTCACCACAGCATTCCGGGGTTAACCAGGTAAAACACTCCTGTCATCCTGGAGAAAAACAAGACAGACAGATGCAGCTTGAAACAGTGGCTCAGAAATGGCCCCTTAAAAGGGCAGGATTACCCACAAAAGCATGTCAGCTCCTTGGCCAGAAGACAAGAGGGTGTTGTCGTTAGTACATGTGACAGCTGATAAAAGAGCCTTTCCCATGTGCTCAATAAAAGCAACAGGCTCGGAGCCCCTTTCAACACCTTTATCCTGGCTGTCAGTTATGAAGCCTCCTGACACCGATAAGACACAAGTCAGGACAAATATTGCCCTGTTTTCTGAGGGGTGAAATAGTGGCGTACGCAGCGGAGTGACTCGAAGCCAGAGTGACAGGACAAGGCGGCAGAGCTCCAGCGGGCACTCACGGAGGGAGCCTGAGTTTCAGGCTGGGCGAGGCAGATGTCTGGCCTGATCCGTGGGCTCTGAGTCTCTCCATAGCTGTGATGAGGTGGAGTCTGGGCTCAGCCCTTCTACCAGGTGATTCGGTCCCATTCTGCGTTAGCGGTGGGTGGCAGAGAGGTGGGTGACCCCTGAGCAACGAGGCAGTCAACGATACCAACATCGGGAAGCCACGGGGGCTATATTTGTAATGCTAGTATCATGCTCCCAGTCCTTTTTCACCATGATTGTTTGGGGAAGGGCTGGTTTAAGCTGTGTCTGCCCTGTCAGCTAGGCTTGGCTCAGCCCGAGCAGGGTCAGAAACGCTGCTGAGAACCTCCTGCGTGGCTTTGTCCCAGAGGCCCCACTTGAAGGAGACAACACTGCCTTCCAGCCAGCGTATCTCCTGCTGGGGGCACAAGGAGGAATAAATGGGTACCACGCGTCCTCTGTTCTGACTTTGAAGACTTCTCCCTGTGCGCAGCAACTTTTAGCATTTTCCTGGGCAAATGGATAATGCCTAGGGTGAGTCAGATGTTCACATATCCCGTGCCCCAGCTTTCTCTACTAGAGCAAAAAGAAAGTATCTTTGGGAACTCCCTTGCTGCAACCGCGCAAGACCTAAATAAAGAGGGATATATCGAGTTTTGACGGGTGGTAAAGTCTAGAGGGCCATAAGGCAAGCTCTGCCTGCATTGTACCTGATCGTGATTCTCTTTCCTGCTGGTGTACCAAAACGTTTCGTGGATGACGGCTGGTGTGGCTGCAAATGTCCAGACGTAGGAAGGCTGAGGAGCAGCAGCCAGTGGGGCTACCGCTGTCACCGCCACCTGACAGCGGCCAGGACCTTCCTCAGCTTTGCCCCGTGGCCTCTTGGTGACCCTACTTGCTCTGTTCTCCAGCCTCTCCAAAGTTTTTCACCCAGCTCATTAACTGGGCCTGGTGAGGACGGTCTGGAACTGGTTTAATGAGGTAAGGTACTTTGTTAACCTGCACGGCTTTTATGCTGCAAGAGAGTAAATCAATCACACGGATTTGGGGCAGCGCTGGACTTCAGCTCACTGAGGTAGTTTCCCCTCCACTATACATAATGCTCATAGAAATTTATTGGTAGGTCCTCAAGAGACTCGGTGCATCTCAACGACATCAGAGGCCTCTTTTTATAAACGTAGCTCATTTTTATTTTTACATGTTTGAGGGAATTTCCAGCTCATGTCACTGAAGACCTCCTCCTCAAAGTCCACACGCTCACTAAAGCACAGACTGCAGTTCCGTCCCCCTTAGGACGGAGAGGCTCAGGCTCCTTTCCCATCCCTCCTCACTCACTGCCACCTCTGTAACTCTGCTGAGGAACATCAGTCCTGGTCTCTGGTCTCCCTTCTGCCTTCCTGGGACTGTCTCCTCTGCTGTGCTTAGTCCTGCCAGGCTGCAGGACTCTGTTCTGTTGTGAGCTGGGCTGAATGCACCAGCTGGGTTCCTAAACTGGGCCCAGTTCAGAGCCGCCCCTTCGTACAGAGAAGAGATTTTCAACTTTGAATAGTTCAAAGATGACCTGGCTCAGTGTGGGCAGGGACTGGGTAAGGCTCCCCAGAGTGGGCATAAGGAGAGGGTCAGGAGGGGAAGTCCTGGGTAGGAACTCAGTAGCCACGAGCAGACATTTGCCTGTAGGACGCGATGGTTTCACTCTCCCCGGGGTTCATCGTGGCATCTTACTCGGTTTCTGCAGTGCCCATTATCTTCAAAAGACACATCTATCTGAGAACGCTCCTCTTCTCCTCAATCCTCATTTTTCTTCCCAGGCATGGGCATCCTCCCTTAAACTTCAAGCACCTCTCCTCAGACCCCAGTTACCTAACTAAGATTATTTATTGATAACCTCTTTCTTTTCTTTTTTCTTTTTCCCTTTTGGCTCCCTGGCTCATCAATTAACTGGAGAGGGTATTGATCGGTAATCGTGTCAGGTTTCCCAAAGCTTTCTGGGAAACGCGGCTGCTGCTGCTGCTTCAGATGATTGCATATGCTCTGTCTTTGATTCACAGAGAGCAGCTAGGGAGTATTCTCACTCAATGTGA
Source organism: Athene cunicularia (assembly GCF_003259725.1). NCBI lineage: Eukaryota > Metazoa > Chordata > Aves > Strigiformes > Strigidae > Athene > Athene cunicularia. Next base: position 1,828,188 of record NW_020799116.1, read on the forward strand.
CTTAAACGAGCAACGAGCTCACAATTTACCCTTAGGTATTATTTGCAGCTCTCGCTGGATGGGTGTTTGACATTAAAAAGAAAACAGAAGAAGCCAGAACCTAACAATTAATTCCCACTGAGCCAAATGGAAACTAAATTGGGGGTCCATGGCAGTCTGACATATGTTAGCTTATAGCACCAGGCTACCTGGCTGGAAGGATATTTGTGTCTGGCAAACTAAACTTACGGTAATAATATGATTTGTACCACAGTCCGATTTCACCAGTCTAAAGGCTCAGTAAATTATGTTCATGTCGGTGTCACTCCGTGCCGTAAAGCTGCTGCTGTAATCCCTACTGGGTCTTTCCAGTGCTAGCACAGCTCTTAAATTTGGAAATGATTTGCTTAAAGAGTTCAGCTATTGATTAATAAGGGATTTTTTTTTTTTCTGAGTCTTCATCTGCTTTTCTACGTAATGGATAATTACGCCCTAGCAAGCCTGTAACTCCCGAGCCTGGGCTTGGGAAGGTGGCGCTGGCCTGTTCAACGTGTACCTGGGCAGGTGCTCACCTCTTCTCCCGTGCTGGACCCCTATTGACTGCAGCTGAGGAGTAAACACTGTGACGTTGCCTTGGCTTCTAGGATGATTTACGTGGCCTTACAGCCCACAATACATCTCCGGCCTGAAAGACGTAGCATCCATCTCACTGACAAATGCCCGTGTGTGTTTCAAAGCAGTTAAGGGTGGGTGGGTAACAGAGATGGCAACACTGACCTATCAGCAAATAGCCGGAGGAAGAGCTGCTTTATATTTCTGAATATGGCAGATATTTCACACGGGTCTCACTTGCATTACCCAGCGATCAGCTCCCTCTTGCTCGCTTCTCTGTCAAGAAGTTGAGCGGCTGGGCTGGGCGCTGCGTCGGGCTTTTCAGCGGTGCTCCAGGGAGGGCTGGGACACCCCAGAGTTGTGGTGGCTAGTCCGTAAAAACATCCATTCCCCCAGACAGCCTGGAGTTCCTGCTGTCTCGGGCTGGTAGGTGGTGCGATGCTGCAGAAGGGGACTGAGGAGAAGATGTAATTTTTTTGAATGCCAGTGTTTTGGCAGGTAGAAGAGTAATTGCTCTGTGTGCTCCTTCCCAGCCTGTCTTCTGCCAACAGGAGAGTTTCTTGAAGTCTCTCCTCACGCGTGTTCCTTGCTAAACATCCCCTGAGTTTCCCTGAAGTTGATCGCAAATTAGTGAGAGGGAAATTGTTCCTACTGATTTAGGATGAGACTTTACCACATAGTCCTGTGTCTGAGACCAAGCTTCTTGCTCTTCAATAAGCCACTTTACCAAAAGGGACTGTTCAAGCTACTCAGACTTGGGTCTTTAACCCTTTAAATAAAACTTCAGGGAGCATTTGCTTGAAATAAGTTGCTGTCAACACTTGTGTGACGTTTCCACCCTGGAGGGTCAGAAAGAGGAAGGGGAAAGGGCTGCAGGAGGGGCTGGAGGAGTTTTGAGGGTCTCACGCACTGTGAAAGCAGAGAGGCTGCCCTGGGACCTCACTCTATCCCATCTCTCCGTTCTCCTGTGTTTCTGGCATTGCCTCCGAGGGAAGGTGAGTTCTTTTCTCAAGTCCAGGCCCAATTTCGTACTTCAGTGGGAGTACTAGAAAGCTTGTCAGATGAGGCAGACACACGCGCAAACACAAAGTACTCTGTACTACACAACTTCCACCGCTATTCTTTTCTCACTGTTTGTACATTCACCTGCTTCCAGTGCAGCATCCCGGCATGGGTTGTGTTTCTCACGGTAACCGTTGCACGCATGCACCCGCATGGATTACGCGTGCCTCAGATCTTCACAATTCCCTTGTTGCGCCTGGCACGAGTTCAAATGAGTTAAATTGGAAAGCGATGGCTTTTCCCCCTCACATCGCTACACGTAAATCTTCATCAGGTTGGTGACTTTCCGGCATATCGCACCCGCTGTTTGTGTTTTGTTTTGTTAATCTATTAGCTCAGCAGACAATAAATCAGACTTAGGAGAAGTTAGCACTTTGATGATGCTATTCTTGCTCACAGAGCACTTTTTTTTTTTTTTTTTTTTTTTTTTTTTTTTTAATTAAGGTGACTAGTATTTCTTTCCACGCAGAGTCAGCATGTGAATTTTCTAGGCACCAGCAGAGCATCTTCTTCAATTCCACACACTGAGCATCTTCACCAGCCTGTCAGCTCCTGCTTCTGACTGATTCTCTTCTGCTACGGACTTTCACACTGCTCTGGGAAAGCTTCTCAGCCCAAAGATGCCACCTGCTTCCTTGTGAACCGCTTCAAAATTGCTTTTGAGCCCATCCTGTAGGAATTGGTTGTTGTGGGAGATGAACCAACATAGAGGGTTCGAGACATTAAAAGTGCCAGTTGAATGCGGAATCTCCCGATGAGGTGGGTTTGATTTGGGCTGCTCTAACTGTGAAGGTTAACCCTTGGTTTTCAGACCTGACGCCATGGCTGAACATCTCCCAACGTTCGGAGCTGCCGTCAGCAGGTTGAAAGGCTGTTTGAACAAAGAACCGGGTTCCAGCAAGTAAGGTAACAGAAGGTTAAAACTCAGCCCACATAAAAATGTAGTCCTTAATTTTAAGACAAAAGTAGAATCGTATTACAAAGCTAAGCTGAAGAAGTGGCTTTATTCTTCTTCATAGCATCCCCGTATAGATAGTGAAATGCATTCCTTTCCCATCAATCACAGGAAAGAGCATATTTGCTTAAAGTAGTTGTGAATGAACGAGATGTGATGAAATCACTGTCAATGGTCAGGCTGGGAATTCATCAAGACGTCTACTGATCCTCTTAAAAACGTATCATTGCCTGTTGAATTGTGGAGCCTAATGGAAGGAAAAATTAGTCGACAAAGTTGGTTTTATTTTCCCAGAGTTATAGACTTACTTCCTCGTATTTCCAATTCGCTGCTAAACAAAGCTATGAGCCTACCTTTTGCTCAATTCGAAGCATTTAATGACTTCATAAAAAGAAAAAAAAAAAAACACCAAAACCCAGGCTGTTTAAATTTATATCCGTAAGTTGTCATCTTTGCCTTATTTTCAATTTTCCTGTGAAGTTATTAAAACATTATGCGATCGTAATATATTTATGGGGAGGGGGAAATGAGGTGTAACTCTGACTGAGGCACAGTGATTTGTTAAGAACGGTAGAGCACCGAGTGCCACTGACTTGTGCAGGGGAAGACGGGGGCTGTGTCCGTACACCGAGTGGAGTTTTCACTACATATATTCCATACTTGTTGCACGGAGTTTCTATTCTCCCAACCTGCATAAATATTAATGAGACCCAAAGGTATCAAACTCTGCTCAACAAGTTGAACTTAGACTCCCTCCTGCCTTTGAACTGCTTTGCCTTTTTCTTTTTTGGATGCCGCATGACAGAGGACAGGAGTTTTGGAGAAAAACGTGATGGTGGTGTTTTGCTGCTAACAAGCACGGAGCCCATTATTATTCCCTATGCCTTTATTCGCAGGGGAGAAAAAAAGAAAACCATTAACGGACGTAAGTAGATTTCTAGGTTTCTGTTCTGCTCTGTTTTCTGTTAGGTTATAGTGCACCTTCCTTGTGATATCTGAACTTTTGGCCTGTTTTGTCAGCTGGGTGCAGAGCCAAACTTACCTTTGTATGTAGGATGCTGAGCACGTTAACTGGCCGAAAATGCAGCCCTGCTTTCACCCCAGTGTGGCACTGGTTTGAACATATTAATCATTTCAGGGAAAAATTGGACCCGGCATAAATCAGAGTAACCCGTTGTCTTGAGCAGTGCTACTCCAGTCTCCAGCGGTCGAGAAATGGTCCAATCAAACCGATGGCATGTCAGTGTGAGTGATAGGAGGCGTATGTTTCTGCGTGCTAAAAGCAGCACAACACATTGCAAGGAATAGGAAACTGGAGCGGTTCCGACAGAGTCACATATGGCTTCACATATATAATGTGCAAATTCATCAGTCAAAAATATTGAAACACTTCATAAGGGTAAAGCTCTGCTCCTACAAGGGCTGCGATCCCCCAGACTTAAGGGGAGCAGAGTGAAATCAGTGCCAAGTGCTCGCAAAATCCTCCCACAATAATGTTTTCTGGGGTGGTCACATGTGAGAAACTCTCATCTTGGGGGACCGGGATTCATGTCTGGCTTTAGTCGTATCCAGCTGAGTGGTTTCACCCCTATACGTGATGTACCCAAGTGCCCTGGATCAGGAGAAGCTGCCCGTGCTCAAACAGACCTTACGACAGCAAAGGAACCTGAAAGACAAGTGCTTCACCCTGTATCTGTTAGAAGATGAGGAGAGGGAGCTTCATCGTGGCTATATGGCTTGGTGGACTGAAACATCCTGCTGATCAGGAGAGAAATCTTTTGGCAGGGCACCCCAGAGCTGGTGTAAGGGATGCCAAAGGTTGGTGAAAGTGAGCACGGAGGAGTATAGTGCAGAGTTAAGCCTCTGTGCCAGAACAAGACCATTCCAGGTCAGGAATGAAAATGCCTGGCAGAGCTCTGTGGGGAATCCAGCAAGGCATCTGCCCTCAGGATTCTTGTCTCCAGTCTGCACTATTTGGCTCTTTCAGGGCTGCTACATCCACTCATCAAAAAGAAAATGCAAAGAAAATATATGCAGGAATTTTCCCCTGCTAGGTTCATCCCGGCGCCATTAAGCTTCACGTTGGCACATCCAAACATCTCTCCAGCACCAACAAATGAGTGTCTGGGCCCACCAAAAGCGTATGTTTGTCTTTCTGGGACCAGCACATACTTTGCAAGGCTTATTTCGGTTGCTAATTCGGGGTTGACAAGACGCATGGGGCTTCAGAGAGCATTTCACTGCACAGGCTGTGCTGAACTGACAGGACGGGTACGCGGGGCGTGTGCTGGCACATGGGAGAAGCAAGGAAAAGCATTAGCTACATTAGAACTATTTAACATAACCCTGAGAGTCCTTCTCACAGACAGCTCCGCTCCTGCTGACTCTAACTGTATAATGCTAGAGCAGAAAGCCAGGCCCAGCATGGCTGGTAGGAGAGGGGTTTAATTATTTTCATTCTCCGTTTTAATTTCAGCCTTCCTAGTAATTTGTGTTGCCTTTGTTACTAGGACGAGGGAGACAAAAGACATTTGCCTTGTAGATTCCTTTAAAAAGCTGTTCTTGTGCTAGTGAGAGCAGCCAGCCTGACAAGCTGCTAAAGCCCAGCCCCACACATCCCCACAGGTTCATGGCGGAGCACAGACCCAGGGTGGCTTTTGGACCACAGCCCTCCGAGGGCAGGAAAGGGACACAGTCCTCTGGGCCAGTCCTTACTCGGTTTGATGGGGTTGCCAACAGCAAGGTCAAGGCAAGCCTAGCCCGGGGCATCTATTATTTGCTGTTATAGACTATTCCCTGGCAGGAGCTGAGCTGGACCGCTAACCTCTCCCCCCTGGATCACCGAAGATGCTTTTGATGGAATTATCACGGTGACGGCCACAGCAGCTCATCTGGAGGCAGAGGTTGTGGAGTGAGCATCTCTGTTCTGTTTCTGAGCCTTCGTGCTTGATGAAACGCGTGTGTCAAAAAGAGAAGAAAATCACTAGCACTAATGGAAGGGTGGATTGTCTGAGACAGCTCCAGACACCCAGGAGACCATCGTATTTTCCTGCTGGAGTTAAACTGATGGGTGTCGTTTCAGGCTACACACATGGGAACGCTCTTTATTTTAATTTCCAGCTCAGAAAGCTTGTGCCCACCATTTTCTCATTTGGGAAAATCACAGTTTTCTGCACCTGATTATCATAACGCAAGAGCCTGGTGGCAGAGCAGAGCTTTTGTTCCGAACTGCTTGTGAACCCAAGAGCAGCAGCTACAAAACGCTGTGGCATGTCTATGCCCACCCCCAGGAATCTGTGTGTCCGTTCTGCCTGTCCTCTGACCTGGCCATAAACAAACAGGCGACTTTCCAGAAGATCACATTAACCCATAATTCTTCCTTCAGAGATACGGGAGTACGGCAGTCCCCAGGCCTTTCCCAGAGCTACAGCCACGTCTGGAGGCAGGGAGGAAAATAGGAAAGTCTTTGTCATTAGCTGTCAAAATTGGGACAAAGGAGGCTGGGGTTATATAAGAATCCGTGTGCATGGAGGTGAATTTACCTGTACCAGAAAAAAAAAAAAAAAAAAAGAGATGGATCTCTTTTTTTTTTTTTTTTTTTTTTTTAGAAAATATGAGGGCTTTAACGCAGAGAGTACAGCATTAGTCTGTTGAGGGACACAAAATATGGTTGTATACATTAAAAATATTGGATATGGCTGGCTACTGCATGGGTACACACAGCTGATGTAGTCAGAATACATTCATTATTCTGGAAACACAGGCAGATTTTGTGCTTTGCCGCAATTTGCTGATGCTCTGCTTTTCATTCCATTTGAACCTGTTTCCCTTCATGTTAAATATTTTTTGAGTAGACTTGGCTCTGGTGTTTTTAATGCCCTTAGCAGAGTTTGGAGGTCACTGTAGCAGAGCAACCGGTGAAGACAGCAGAATTCCAGCAGCAATTGAACTGCTTCCATGAACTGCTCTTCGTTGTGTCCTCTGGACATCTGTTGTGCTTCCTTAATGGGGACTGTTGGCTTTTCTCCTCAGGAACCGAGCTAAATATTCTCGAGTTCAAAAATACTCTGAAGTGATGATTAAGTCAGATCTAAACACAGATTACAACACAAGCACCAAATAGTTTGCAATGTTTCGCAGCTCTTAACATTAGTGTATCCCTACACCAGCAAAGAGGAAGCTCTACTGATTATCGACCGAAATTCCCTTTGTACTTCTTACACAGGGTGACTTCCACGTGACCTTAAATCCTCTCAGTCCCAGGTGTCAACCAGGAGGGAAAAGCGTTGGCAAAGGGAAAGTGAGAGGAGGTTGGAAGGCTGGGGTGGGCAGGAGGCTTCTGCAGCGTGGTGGAGCAGCACATGCGAGGGCAAAACCTGGCTCTAGCTCGACTGCAAAAGGCAGAGCCTCCTTCAAGCAAAGCAGTACGAGCACCAGGGCAAAAAATTCTTCTTGACGAGGCCACAGCAACAGCAGGTCGATGCATGAAGATGCTGGGGCAAACGGCAGCCACGGAGCCGCTATTCCACAGCCACGTCGGATGCGACCAGCCAAGACCTTGGTGTCTCTTGACACAAAGGGGATGTTGTAGGAACACGACGTGGTGGGTTTGTGTGGCACCTTCTGTACGTACCCTGAGTCAGGAAAGACGTAGTTCCTGGGGAAAGGACATTATTAACAGTGCTTTCCAGAAGTTTCCAGCAGCTCTCCAAGAGAGCAAGTTGGTCTTTCACGGGAATTTTCTGCTTGAAAACGTTAGAGGGTTGGTTGTTGGTTTTTTTTTTTCCCCCTATACCGTGCTGCAGGCTCTTACATGTTATGTTGTCATAGTTGGCAGGAGGATGAGGGGTAAGGAAGTGTTAAGTTATAATGTAAATTGAGTTTATTGCTGTCTGGCAGAATATTTTGGCAGCCTTTTGTGACAAAGCCTCTGCCACAAACACTTTTTTTTTTGCTTTTGGAACCAGGTCAAACAGTTAATCTGGGTGTCTGCAGGGCCATGTACAATACTAGAGCAGCTCCTACCGTCAGGAGATGGATGCAGCCCGGGCTTCCCACTGCGCGCGCTCGCTGCCCGCAGTCTGACATCGACAGGTTGTGCGAGCAGGAAAGGTTATTGGGGTGGGAGGAAACGGCTGATTCAGACGGGTCTGTGATAAACAGCTGTTCAGACCATAATGTTGTCAGTGTCTCGGTGTTTCAGGACAGGCATCATGTCTTCCTTGAGTCCATCAAAAGTGTATCGCGGATAGTTCCTAATCTGCCAGTCGGTTAACTTCAACCCTGCGGAAGAAATCTGCCCCAGCCTGGCCTTTAGTAGTTCACATTTGGGACTCCCGTTGCCCTAAGTCAGGTTTTGTGCCACGGACCGTCACAGAAAGCCCCAGTGATGTGATACCTGCAGGGCACAAGGCGGGGTTGGCAGGTGGGTCTACCAGGAGGAAGGACTCATCCCACGTGTCCTCCTGGAAGGACCTTCCAGTTCAGTGTATCTCTGTGGTACCAGGTGAAAACGTCCTTCAGGTTATAACGAGTGTTGCTGTCATGATCCATTCTTTGTCATTTCAGCTGAGGAAGGAAGGGAGAGAAGGACGGAAGCGAACTGCTCTTCTTCTCTTCTTTCTCTGGTCCCGTGATAGCACCAGTTAAAATTACTGGGGCTATTGCGCACGTGCAAGCGTAGGAGGGGATTTATTTGACAGAGCTGTAGATGGAAGGGTTAACTATATGCCTAAAATGGCTTCACTACTCAAATATTTTCTTGGAAAGCTTTGAAATGGTAAGCCTTTGTAGTTGTGGGTTGTTTTGGGGTTTTTTTGTTGGTTTTTTTTTTTTTTAATTAACATTGATTATTGGCTGTACCAATTAATGCAATTACTTGGTCCAAAATAAAGCATCCTATCAGATCTGTATCATACGCTAGTCCTCTCAGAAAAACAATTTGGGCAGAGCAGACTGAAGAAATGGATTAGCCAAAGAAAACATTTCTGTTAAAAGAAATTATCGTTTGGGTTTGTTTGTTGGTTGGTTTTTTTTTTTTAGAAGAAATGGTACATTGCCTGCATGCAGAGTCATAACCCATTTCCTTTTCAATAGGAACGAAATATGTTTAATCACTGGGCTGTCATATTAACTATTATTTTTATTAAAAAAAAAAAAAAAAAAAAAAAGAAACAAACATAAAAATCTAGGAAATCGGCTCAATATTGACATTTTCTCTTGGGAAACAGGTAGGATTTGAAGTTTCAGCGACTTTGGAATGCCGTGCATCCACGGTTGATTTTTCCAGTTAGTGTCGGTGATCAGAGAAGTTTACAGGCACTGTTCCCCGGTTTTGCATCCAAAGGATTCATTGGAAAACAGAGACATGACCTGAGCGTAACCTCCCTCTGATCTATAAGCTATATTAATATGACTGTGGGTGGTGGGGATTTGGATACTTGGATCCAATATTTATTTTTTTTTTTTCTCTAAAGTGTTAATCCTTTACTTGGCATACAAAAGACTTGGCTTTTCCGGACCAGATCATGTGTTTTCCAGGCTGGCGGATGCCTTCGCAGACCCACTGGTGGGAATTTGTTACCATCAAACCCAAAATGAGTGCTTAATTTTGGTTTTGCCTGAGGGCCAAACCTTTTTTTACACCGTTCCAATCCACGTCTAAATACCAGCACTTTGATCTTCCCTGCTTCGTGGACTCTACTCTTTTATCCTTAAAAGAGATTCAGCCAGATCTGTGGTGGAGATTACACCTCTACTTCATACCTCTACTTGCACGAGCATCAAAACCCACCATCTCCCGCCGGTTCCCGCTCGCTGGGTGGTGGAGCCCATCCTGGGAGCGTGTTCCATCCCAGCCACGTGAGGCAGTGCCCTCCAGACAAACCCAGCCACAGCAGCAAAACAGAAATGAGGGGAGAGAAGACCTCCAGCTTCACCTCCCCCCCGCATTTCCCAGGCTCTGGAGGGCTCATTGCTTTGTCACGCCATGAAGCCACACACATCCCTCCAGCACAATAAGCAAAGCGCACTCCTACCTCTGCACCCAACACGATGCAATAAACCTTCTCCAGAGCTGTCCCCTCCTGCTGCTCCTCGTCCACCACCACGAAGGGCCGGCTCCTTCCCAGGCTTCGCCAGACACCACACATCTCGCTGCAGCTTCTCCCGGACATCTGCCAGCTTGAAGTGGTTACCCCTGCGACCAGCTGAGGAAGCCCAGCGGCGTTTTTCAGACCGGCACAGTGGTTTTTGCGCCAGAACACCACATCGGGTCAAGCGAAACACTTTGCAGATGTTGACAAAACGGTGCGGGAGGGGGAAAAAAAAAAAAAGTTTCCCTCTTCCTCACTCCAGCTCTTCCTCAAAATGCTAATTTAAAAAGAAAAATTCTATGTTTTAGGTATTCTGGTATTCTTTTTACTGGTTTTAAAACGTTTAAATAAAGCTGAAAAAAACCCAAAGTGAAATGTTACTTTGCAGGTCAACTTTTCACCAAAGCAGCTAAGAGAAGGAGGGACTTGGGGTGTATCTCCCACACCTGTTTTATATTCTTTACTATTGTCAGTGTGTTGAATTTTTTTTTTTTCCCCACTGATCTTTAAAGATCACTTGAGCGATCCGTACCCTGAGCTTTGGCATGGGACATCAAAAGATGAATCTGAGGGGTTAACTGCGGCCCCTTTTCTAGGTCATCTCTCTGGGGCAGGAGGCACAGAGGAATTGTTTGACTTCTGTCAAACCTGCCTTTGCATCCAAGGAGAGAGATCACAGAAGGAGCCCAGAAAAGAGGTGGACTTTGTGCTGTGGGGCATCTGCAAGCAGATGAATGGTGCCAGACCTAGAGGACGGAAAATTAGGGCATGCACTTGGCAGAAGGACTGCAACCTGGAAAACAGATGGCACCAGTTTCTCTGGAAATCTCTGGGGCCCTCGCGGAGTCCCAGGCTGCTGCCTGAATCCTCCAGCCTCCAGGGGATGGAAGCTGGGATCTTTAACAGAATGGAAGCAACTTGAGGGTTAAAAATCAGTGGAAATTCAGTGGGAAGCAGATGCCTTCGGGGCTGCCTGCTGGCTATGTGAGGTCTAGATTTAATAGGACATCCCCAGAGCACTGACCAGGCTGTGCTCTCCCTTGGGTATGTCTATGGTGAAAAAGTGGATGTCAGCAGCCACCCTCCATACCTGCACCACGCCCTCAGAGAGAGCTTAAAAGTAGGTCACAGCTCACTGTAAGGTGAACTCTTTCTTCTCAGGTGCATCAGGGAGCTCTTTCATGTGCTGCTGAGGCAGGAGCAGCAACTCTTGAGCCTCTGTGGTGGAGCAGTACCTGCTCCGGGGAGCTCCGCCGTGTCTGGGCATCAGAGCTTGGGTGTCTTCTCTTGCAGGTTTTAGACACCTTTCCACTCTTCTCAGCACTGCCCAGTGCCCAGTGCTGCTGCAGTGTCCTGCAGCTCACAGAGTAACCCTGTGCTGCTTTATCTTTCCATGTCCTGGCCGTACTTTTATCTCTCTGCCCTCATCAGGTGCTTCCTGGCTCCAGCACATGTGTTTTTCCGTGGGAAAATGCACTTTTTCTTAGCAACGAAGGCAAGGCCTGAGATAAACCATCTCAGTACAGTGAGATTAACAGGGAGGTTGAGAGAAAATAAATGTGTGGTCATCACCTAGTGTCAGAAGCTTCAAACAGATAGGAAGTTGAGTGCTCCCTTCACCGTTTTTCTAGATGAGAGGCAAAAAAAAAAAAAAAGCCAGAAGAAATCGCAGTTGTCTGTTACTTGAAGAAATGAGTTCTTCATCTCATCCCTTCGTACCTGCAGCGAATGGATGATAAGACCGGGAGCTTCCCCTTCATCTCTAGACTGAAATCCCACCCACTTGCTCTGAATATCACCAGGGCCACTGCTCTTGATGGTTCTCAGTTTTCTGCCCTGAGAATATGGAAATTTGACCATCACCTGTATTGCTTCCCTGGACAATTACAGCCCAAGGGCTGAAACAAGCAGACGGTGAATGAGAGATGGTGTCATGAAAGCTCGCTGGAAAAAGAAGGCAAATTTACCTGTTCTCACGTGATGGAAGAATGGAGCCAGCGCGAACGTTTTCCATTGGAAGTGGCTTTCTGAAACAAACAGCGCCTAAACAATTCCATTCACAGCAAATATCTGCTTCTGACGGGAAATGACAGTTTTTCAGACAGAGAGATACATTAAAATGTCATATGTCAAAACATATCAAAGATATTTTGGCTGAACTAAAACTGAGGTGGGGTTGTTTGCAAAAATTCAAGCAGGGGGAAGTTAGACTTCTCTGACTCTTTTAGTGAATAACACCCAGCTCTCCTACAGCTGGCTTCACCCGCAGTGGCTGTATGACTGTGTCCTCTCCTTTCCATACGCAGGAAAAAAGCTGAGATCTCCGAGTGATGGCCTTGAGCATTCCGGGTAAAGTCGTTATCATTCAGTCAGCTCTCCGAGAGCCCCAGAGAGATGGGCTGGCATCTCTTTCTCACTCTACAGACAATCAGCACTGTAGGCATGAGGACTATCTCACCGCAAAACCACTTTTATTGGGCACACTGTTCATAGTAAATCTCACAAGCGTTGCCTCTTTTTTTTTATTTTATTTTTTCCCTCTTTTTCCTCCCAGGTACAGCCACGCGCTGACCGTTCGTCAGCGCCTGGTGCCCGTGTGTGTTGGTGTGGAGGCAGACAGAGCTCAGAGGGGATGCTGCACCCACCACCCAGGTTTCTTCTCTCCCCTCCACGCCCGCCCCGTGGGGCAGAGCTGTGCTCAGCACCACCCCCAAGCTCAGCCCTCTCCGAGGGGGCCTTGGAGCTGGGAACCAACAGGAGGGATGCTCTGGGTTTCTCCAGGAAAGCTGGCAGATCACAGGATGAATGCAAGCTGGAAAAATCTGTGTACCGCGATGCACTCGTGCAGCTGGAGGGACGGAGCCGCTGTTTGGAGCAGACCTTTCCCTACGTGCAAAGGGGCATTTCAAAATGCGTTTCCAGCACTGAAGTGGAAGGGCTCTGCTCTGGCTCATTTTCACCTGTGATGTGTCATCTCTTAAGTGGCCCCAATTTACCAGACACCAGCAGGAGATGTAGTTTGTGAATGCAGCTCCTGCAGTTGCATACGCCAGTTAGCCACACAATGGCCAGCAGGACTGCTTTAAATACCTCCGAGTGTAATTCTGACCCTGACTGATACCAGTAACAAAAACTGCCCTGGATATCGTCTCAGCCATCACCCTGCACAGGATTCTTAGTTCGAGGCAGGGTGAGTTATGACACAGCAGGTTCATCACAGCAATAGAAATCCTCCCCAAAGGAGTGGATTGTTTCCATTCTTCATACACAAAGGAAATAAACTTAACACTGAAGCCCCAGTAGTTTGTCCAGGGTTCCACTCTTAATATCTCTGCTATATAACACCTGACAAGAGCTTCCCAAGTGGCTGCCTACCGAAAAAAAAAAAAAAAAAAAAAAAAAAAAAA
>NW_020799116.1:1841346-1863025 GCF_003259725.1 Athene cunicularia
CCTTTTTTTTTTTTTTTTTTTTACTTTCTCTATGGTAAGGAAGGAGCATGTGATGAGTGTGGTGTATTATAACTGAATATTAATCTATTCAGTGCATGCGTTCATTTATATGGATGATTTGATAGTTTTGTTTGAGTACACACACACACACAAATTTAACAGTGAGTTTTATTATGAAAAATACCACCAAATTAACCCTTTTAAAAGAAGCCAATATTATTGGCAAGGATTGCATTTTATTTTCTTTGTAAACGTGCTGCTTCCTCAGACATTAATTTCTTTGGAAATCCAGTACTTTTCCAAATGCAGAGACACTGGTGATGAGCAACTGTCATTCCCACATTAAAAAAGCAAAACCAAGCCTTGATCTTTCTACAGCAGATTAGGGAGTGAGATAAAAATGAGATGAAAGCCTCAAATGTCTGTTCCACTAGGTTCGAGGCATTCTTTTTGTTTTAGTTCCGCACTCTGCCTCTTTAATTCCCCCTGGCTCAAATGCCAATTTTCTGCTATGTTGGCATGACTGCCGAAGAATTGCTTCTGTTAATAAACTGCACAAAATAGCTGAGCAATTAGGCAATTAAACTGTTTTAAATTTAATTTAAAACCCTGGCATTTTGCTAGGAGTACTTTTTTTTTTTCTCCTTTAATCCCATCTTTTTTTTGTGTGGTGGGAGGTAAAGGGCAAGTTGGGAGGGTGGGAAGGCAGCGTGGTGATGGGGGAAGAGCCTGGTGTGAGCCGAGTTTACTCAGGCTCCTGCTGCAGAGAAGCACAGGGGCTGTCTGCTTTGGGGAGCACATTTCAGCCCTTGTCCCTTATTAGAACAAGTCATTTTTTCCCAAACATTTAACACACAAACAAGCTTAATCTGATTTCTGTCCTGATCCCAGATGGGTATCAGGGTTTGTAAGCAAATGATGTCAAGAGCTGCCTACCTGCTCTTGTCTGCTAATTCAAAATAATAATTAAAAAAAAAAGAGTAGTGGAGAAAGCGCAGGAATTGCTACGCCTGGGGGTGAGCAACCTGTTCTGCTCGTCACTGCATGCTGCAGCCAAGGGCGCTTCTCCAAGTTACCTGAACCGTATGAAACTTTGTCCTTTGAGCTTATTTGACCTGTACTTACAGAGATGCCTTTTTTTTTTTAATTTTGGTAAATGCTCTCTTGCTGACTTGCTGTCAGTGATGACACGGGGATTTACACCGGGGCTAAGTGGAGGATGGTGAGGGGGCTTCTTCCATCAGGGCTCAACTGCATCCCCAAGCCCATCATTGACTGCCTTGCCCCATGTCACCCAAAGCCACTTCTGGGTCACTCACATGGTGCTGGCCAAGCTCTGGCAGCCCACTTCCGTCTTGCTACATCCCTCCTGTAAGAGTCGGTCAGAATTGTCTCAACATTGTCATCAGGGACATGGACAGGGAGGTACCTGCCTTGGCCTGCTTGGCCTTGCCGATCCCTGGGGTGGAATGCGGTGCAATGGCTCCTGAACGCGGAGCTGTGTGGCACAGCGCATGCCGGGCTGTTCCCCTGGGCGCTGACCGTGCGGTGCTGGCGGTGCTGGGCTGTTGTTCGGTCCCTGGGCCCAGCCAGGGCTGTTAGAGATAATCTCAGAGCCACTGTCAAAAAAGATGGATGGCAACTGTTGCCATAACATTGATGAAGAAATTGTGAACCTTAGACGAACTTTGCTTCGTTTAATCCCAAAACACTCCTCCTGGTGAAAGGCTGCCCGCCTCCAAGACTGACCACGCCTCGGACGCTGCCCCCGGCGCATGTGCGATGGCCTCGCTGGAGAAGGGGGGAGACCCCCGAGGCAGAGGTGGAGCAAGGTGTGTTACTGAGCATAAAAGGATGACTTCTGCACAACGAAAATTGGAAGCTTCCCCACCAAGGACCACGACGATCGACGACGCAGCATGAGCTGGACCCGGGACCGTTAGGACGTCGTGAGATCAGCGGTGGTAGCTATAACCTCTCTCTCTCCTCTCTCTAAAACTTTACTTTACTTTTCTCCTTTCTTTCACCTGTCTCTATCGCGTGTCACTTCACGGGCAACCCAATCAAGTTTCACTGTTTGATTACTGCTATCCCCTTTGGTGTTGGTCACCTTAATTTTGCACTTTCGAGATCGTAGCAAACGAACCGTCACGAGTCCACCGAGTGAACCGTGACACCCTCCCCAACCCCGTCATCTCCCCGGGGCCATCATCCAAAAATCCGTGCACGTTCCTCCGTTCTGATCCACAGTCCCAACCCGTCCTGCTCATGGACCCAAGCAAAGTTCTCCCAATAATGATAAACCTTCCTCTACCCAGCAACATCCCACCCCTACGCACAGCAACTGCTCTTCTACCCTCACTGCACCACGCACCTCAGCTGACCCACAACTCTACCCCTCCCAAGATGTTCGGAGCAATCTGTCCTCTTTACTTCTCAGTGTATTAAATCTCTTTTCTTAGCCTAATGACTGGAAGAAACAAAACATTCTCCTCAGCGCCCTGCTAAAACTTTTCCCCTAATAAAAACTCACCGTGTTTTCTTGAGCCTTTTTGAACTATCTGCATTTGGACAAATGATGCCACAGCTAAGGAAAATATAGCACAATGTTGTATATAGCCTGCAGTGCTGACTGTCTCCTCGAGGAAAGTTCCGATTTCCATGGTCACGTAATGGCTATTTTTAGTGAACCAGTCATTCTTGTTATTTTTCCTAGTCTTTGAAATCAAAAATCATGAAAAAAAAAAAAAAAAAAAAAAAAAAAAAAAAAAAATGTTTGTGAAATTCGAGCTGCAACTTCCCCCTCTGAGCTAATTTGGGGATATCAACATTAACAATATTCACGTCATCTCTGCAGTCAGGCTCACATCATTTCCACTTAGTGCACCATGGGGACCAATCCTCTGGTACTTGGGGAAATGCGCTATGAGCTCGGTCATTATTCCACGATTCCGTGCTTAACCGAGATCTCCCGTTCTGCGCAGTGAACCCACTTGCTCCCCTGAGAACAGACAAGTCTGTCCCAGGCAGTCCCAGGCTCAGACCCGGGTGTCTCCGCACCTTTGGAGGAGTGCGATGTGCCAGGGAACCAGGCTGCTCCCGGCAGTGGTGTAGAGGGACGCAGGGAATCGGGGCAGCAGCAAGACTTTAATTTTCTGCTGTTTGGACATCACAGAGCACCGTTTCAAAAACTTTTTTTGTCTCCATGTGTCAGCATAGATTGCAATATTAATTTCTGTCCTCTCCTCCCTCCTGACACTGACTTTCCAGCAGCAGCCCTTTGTCCGTCCAGTCCATTTTGACAGCAGGGTCTTCACAACAGCATCTCTCTCTCTCTGTGCTTATACAGTGCCCAGCGCGAAGGGAAACTGATTTTTTGGCTGGACCTTTAGCTGCTACTGTAATGCACATAATAATATTACATCCTTAAACGATCTGTCCCGTTTCGATGCATCTGACAACCTTCCTAGGAAACCAAGAGGTACGTATTCTGCATATGTGAACAAGCTCGAACGTCAAGTGGACAGCACATAATTCCAGATCATCTTCTGAGTGTCACAAAAACCCCAAACCGTCACAGGCGTGACATAGGGAAGGATAATTAAGATAATGGGTTGGTCGGTATGTTTGTACATCGCTTAGCAGCCATCAGCAGAATTACTGTTCAAGGCAGACCCCAGCTCACTCCTCAAGCCCCCTTGCTAGCAACATGTGGTCGGGACTTCAGAATAAGAGAGTCTAGGCTTTACCATTGTACACGTGACAAGATTTTCAGAGACCGTAACTCTTAGAAGAGAAGCATCAGCAGTGGCTCACGGGTGGAAGGTGACAACAGTTCCCCGTGGGGTTCCAGCACCGTGCTGGGCTGGGCTGGACACGGAGCTGCACCCTTGGGCACAGTTAATGATGCCGTCCTCGGGGATTAGAACTGGTTCATTTCTACCGATCTTCAGGATTATCCATCAGGGCCTTTCTTTTGGTCAGGAGACTCAGCTCTGATGTGGCTCAAGAGCCACTTGTTGGTCATGAATTGCACGTTGGACACTTCTTCTTCATTCTGTAACGTAGTGATCAAAGGACTTCCCAGGAGTTTAGTTGTTTATTGTAGTTCCTACAAATACCAGCAGAGGTTGTACTGAAATGTAAGATAAACACATATGCAAATAGTACATCGACTCTGATTCAGTCACGATGACTTTGCCAATAAATATGCAATCGTGTTATAATACATTACATTTGTATATTTTAAACAACCTAATTGATAGGAGCATGAAAGCATTAAATTACCATATAGTAAAGACAACCACACCACAGTAGACATCTATTAACATACTACACGTCAATCAGTGTTTTACCAATTAATGGCTATCTAATTATCTTGCTATAATGAGCCTGTTAAATGCCAATTAAATGGCAAGATGTTTGAATGCATTAATAAGAATGTAATTACACAGTTATTGGTGACATAATTTTCACATCATTAACTGGTAACTTACCCTTATTGAGTTTAATAAGTATATTCTTTTAACTTTCCATTGATCCTGAATCAGGATACAATTGCTGTTTGGTTAAGACTGAACGACGTGGCTATAATTACCAGGATCATTATTGGAAAAGTTTCGTGTCTCTGATGTTATAAATAAGCAATAATTGAAGAACGCACCGGAGGAAAAGGCAACTGAACGTGCAGTTACGTTCTGTGTGCATGGAGAATAAGCCGGGATGGAGAATCTTCTCCCAGACGAGAACTGTACCACTGATAAGAGGCCAGATCTGAACGTGGAAATTGCAGTCCGCTTGGACAGCAGAAGGTCAGATTTCCCTTATCAAACTTCGCCAGCAGCGTGCTCTAACTGCAGAGAAACCGTGCGGAAGGCTGAGTCCTCACCTGGTGTCTTCTCCCCTGGGGAGGAGGCACCGGGACAATCCCAGGAGCGGGTGGGCTGGGACGACGCTCACCCTGCTCGCTCTGCTTTGCTCCTGGGGAGAGGTTCCTGCTGCCTTTGGGCATATCTGGGAAGGGTGAGGGGCAACGGGAGGCACACAGCGTGCTCCTGCATGAAGAAGGGCGGAGGAGCCTGCTGGGACCAGCACTCTCCCGGGACTCGGGAGACTGTGGAGTCATTCCCAGCTCCACTTCATACTTACCCTGGAGTTCGGACAGGTGGCTTAATCCACCCGATCCTCTGGGACCTGCGAGACTGAAATGATCCCCCAGGATGCTGAGGTATCCAAACCCTCCAGGTCAGGGGCTGCACAGACACTGGTGTCAGCATCAGCTCCCCACAGAGCAGGTGTTGTTAGAGCAAGTTAAAGCCGTCCCCGGGAAGCTGAACCGAGACCTTCGCTTCAACCGTTCGGGTGTAATAGCTTGTATAAAAGAAAATAGCTATTCTTCCATCCCAAATCTTTTATTTATGAAAAGGAAATAAATCGCCCAGTGCATTTCCACACCAGGAAAAGCTATTTAACCAAGCGAGCATGCGTGAGCCATGGCAAATGCACAAATAGTTCTGAGTTAATCTCTTCCTTTTCCCTCTCATCCCATTTTTGCAAAAGATTTGGCTCTTACCCTATCTTCTGTATTTAAAATGCAGAAAGAGACTGACTGTCAGTTACTGAATTAGGCACTGTACTGAGATACGTGTACACCTAACTCAGCCCTCAGCCCCAGTGACTTAACTAGCCACCCCTCATTAACCTTGATGAGCACTGCAGATCCCAGCACAGCCCAGCATGTGTCCAGCATCCCCAGCTATATGTTCTCTGCGAGTCTTCGGTGGAGCTTTGCCAGTATTTCCCAGAAACCAGGAGACAAGAAGACTCTTGGTGGTCCATGAGTGCTCAGCAGAGAGCTGCAGTCTGCATGTTTAAGTGTTTTTCTGAACTGGGGCCAGTGGAACTACCTCATCTTACCCAAGGATGTAACCTAGCCCTCTTCTAAGATTTCTTCTTTCTCTTTTCATCTATCTTTCTGATTCCTTCAGTATTTTATTGAGAGAACTGGGGAGGTCTGCTAAATCCCTCTGCCTCCTGGGAGGCATCTAACAGGAACGTGTTGTTCCTATCCTGGACAAGTCAATGGGCAAATGGACACACAGACATCACCTTCCACTGATCTCTACTGATCTAGGCACACTGCGGATGTGCTTTGCTGGTTTAAAGAGGTTTTTTCAGTGGATACTTGTCAGGTTCCTTCCCTCCCTCATTTTCTTTTCCTCATAACAGAGACCATTCTGTGTGAAGACACAGAGGTGCTCTCCGTTTCCTCAACCAAACAAAAATAAAGAAGAGGGGGGAAGCGGGAGGGAAAGAGAAAGAAAGTCTCCAACCCCTATGCAGCTTTGTTGGTTTTTTGTTGTTTTTTTGTTTTTTTTTTTCACCCCAAAAGCAATATGAAATTACCCTGAGCAGGTACGGTAATAATCAGCACTAACTGGAGTAATGATACGTCTCCTGCGCTGAAGCTCCTGACAGCAAAATCATGACCTGCTCCCCACAGGTATCAAAGTCACTAATTACCCATAATGCGCTCAGGATTGGCATTCATTAGGGGAACTGACACTGTGTGATTCAGTCACGGGGAGTCTTTTTCAAGTCCCTGCACTTTTCCCTTTGATGGGAGGAGACTGTATCAGCACAGGCGCCGCAGTTGCCCTCCGTCACCAAGCACCTTGGTGCACAGCGCTGGCTGCTGGGCTGCCCGGCACGTGGGAGCTGAAGCCAGGGATGTGGCTCGGCCGAAGGAGCAGCTCTCGGTGGTGTTTGGAACGTGTTTCGTGATAGATGGGGGACAAGCACATTTCTAAGCTCTGTTGCTGCTGCCCACCTGGTTCTGCAAAGCTAAAGGGTCTAAATCTCTCCTCAGCGATGTCCCAAGAACTGTCACCTACACCCAGGCGCTTGCTTTGCCTCTCAGATGAACAAACCACCTAAAGAAAATGGGTTGTTCCCGCTGTTTTTTTTCGGGGCTAGGCTAATCAAGATATTCTGCTGTAATTACAGACGTAGGCTAATGAGATGATGGGTAGGGTCCGCTTTACTAAAGTCAAATCCAAAGCTCCTCGATGTCTGCCCAGACCCGATTTCCCTGGAGCCCTGTTTCAGCCCCATCTGTGACAGGATTTATGCCGCTGCCTCGTATCCATTTCCCCGTTACAGCCTTTCTCCTTGTCTTCCAATTCTTTTTTTTTTTTTTTTCCCTGAGATTGCTATTTGCTTTTACCCTGTGTCTTTGAAACTGAAAATGGTAGTTAACAATTAAGAATAATTATTTTATTGGCATATTATCTCTATAGTGGCACTCACCAGAAGAAAATAATGAGTCAGCACTGGTAATGTTAAACAATTTATAGGTTACCTAGTTCAGAGAGACACTAGAGCCCTTCTTTACACTGAGACATCCAGCACTGATCGCTGTTATAGCCGGAGCATCTTGCTTGGGTGAACCATTAGTGTACTGTAGCATAGAAATCCCTATAGTGGCTATAAAACATATTTATATATCTATAAAACCAGGATGCTTTGGTCTACTGAAAGCACTTAGATACTTTGATAAAGAACAACATATAGAAGCTGGATGTATGGGGTAAAGGAAGAAGACATGCTCATGTTCTGAGACCTGTTTATTTTCAGCTGTCTGTGAGGAAAGCCCGTCAGTTTGATGGTTATCTGAACGTATGTGGAACATTTGTAAAAAGCTGAGAGAATTCCATTATGTATAAGCTGCTTAAAAAAGTGGCTCACTTAAGGTTATTACATCGCTGCTCTGGGTTATTTTTGTTTAATTCAGACTCTGCAGTGGGTGAGACTCAATTTCAGTTTAAACAATCACTTCGGTGCCTTATCCTTCTCATCATCTTCTGTACCTACAAAATTTGTAGTGCGGGATTCAGATAAATAAATACATGATTACCCACACACTCCCTCATCATTTTCTCCATGACATTCAGTTTTCTGTGAATAAAGAAAATGTCTTTCAGGGTGGGTTTTTTCCTTCTCCTTTTAAGTGAAGGTTTTCCAAAGGGCCTGTCTGTCCAGAACAGATTAACTCTCTTTCCTTAGAATGAGGCCAAAGCACGATTTTTAGTGTCAGAAGCTCAGTTTCGAATCCGCGGAAGTTTCTGTTCAGAAATCGAAGAATATGCTTAAAAAGAGGCTTCTCTACCCTGCTCCTTCTGAAGAAATAATTAAAATATTTACCCACTGACCCAAGAAGGTGCTTCAAACAAGCAGCCCTATTGATGAAAGGAATAAGATAACGTGGACTGTGATTTTGCCCCCCACCCACCCATGAGTAAATGCATAT
The DNA here is from genome assembly GCF_003259725.1 of Athene cunicularia. Lineage (NCBI taxonomy): Eukaryota > Metazoa > Chordata > Aves > Strigiformes > Strigidae > Athene > Athene cunicularia. The sequence continues at coordinate 1,849,655 of NW_020799116.1, forward strand.
TGGACAGCTTTGGAAGTAGTTGTGCCTCAGCCCGAGCCCCCTGTGAAATGGCTGCATGTGTTCCAGACGTACCAAACGCAAACTTCGGGCATCCGAAGGAAATAAGTGCAGCAACATCCTCTTTGGAAAGACTTTTCCATCGGAAGGGCCAGTTAAACCCTTTCACCTCCCAGCCACCTAAGGCCAAACCAATAGTAATCAAAGAACTGATCAAAGGAAAAGCTTGCCGAATGGATACTCCATTAAAAGTACTGATAATAGAGGATTAAAACACATGAAAAACCCCCAGTCTTCCCCTCGGGAGAACCTTCATGGAGGAGGAGCTTACTTCTGGGAATATGTTTCTTTTACCTTTCTATTTTCATATTCACAATCTTCAAATTTCCTAAGTCCATGTAAGAAGAAAGGGACATTTGCTGTCGTTCTCTTTCAGACAGCGGCTTCATCATCAGTCCTGCACACTCGCCCTTTCCACTTAGGGCAAAGCCAGTGCCCGGCGATTAAAAATTCAGCCCAACCCACGAAATTCAGGTACTTTGCAATGTCGTGGCGAAAGTTTCCAGCCACCGCGGCGTGCGCCTTTCCTCTCCTCACGATCTGTCTTTCCGTTTGGGGGTGGCAAATGGCCGGGGTCTGCGAAACAACACAAAATTGTTCTCTCAGGCGTGTTCCTCGTTCCCCAAATTAAAGGGGAAGTGCGGAAGTTTAATTGCGCTTCCCTCTGCGTCTCTCCTGGCGGAGCGGTGGATTGGGGTAGATTGTGAATGCGCTTTAATTCTGCTTATCGCAAATCTAGTAGCTCATTACGCCCTCTGTTTTTCGGGTTTGTTTTTTTTGTTTTTTTTTTCTCCTGAGATGCTATAGAAATACAACAGTGTAACTAACACTTCTCCTCATTTAGAACCGCAGGTGGTAGGAGTACGTGTGATTTCATTGTCTTTACTTGGTAATTACAGGTCTGTTCCTATTCCCACAGTCCCAGCAGGGTGCTCCTACAGTACAGGGAGTTAAGTCCTTTCAGGTGCTTGCAAGGTGGATGAAGAGGGAATATTGTCTCGTTGCAGAATAGCTCTGGTGTGGCCGCTGGGTGTAGCAGGGATGCCGGCACACAGGCCGGACTAACTGCTCGTATTGACACGGGCGCAGTGTAAAGCCTGGCTCGGTCCAGAGCCACCCCAGGGGGGTGAGGACAGCGGGGATGTGAGCGGGCGGAGCGTGTGGCCGCATCCCTGACCACGGTGCCTCTGCAGAGGAAGCAAAATGCCCTGAGTCCTGCCGACCCCCAGCACACCCCCCGCTTCATGGCACTGACCTCCACACGTGCTGCATCCTCCTTCCTTTCCCCAGCCGAAGACCTCTGAGAGGGTGAGATGTGATGAGCTACGGGGCAATGGCAGCAGGAGTGACACAGCCTATGATTTAACGCGTGTGGCAGGTCCATTTAAAAATGTAAATATTATTATCCTTTGATTTCAGCTTCTGATATCTCCAGACGTTTGTGGATGATAAGCCAGGCTCCCTTCAGGTCCTGCCACCTTTCATCAGTGCACCTTATGTTTATCAGACAGAAATCAATGCGTATGGGAAGGCACATGGCATGTACACCCGATGGATGTGCCTGGATGTTAACGGGATGTTAATGCACCACACTGATATTATGCTTTGACAAACACAAGTCACCGTAGCCCACGCTGCTGACAGGGCAGATTCTTTCCGAACTTCTCTTTGAATTCCCTTTTTCTCTTTGAATTGGGATATTTGCATGAAGGCTGGGAGGCCTATCTTTCTCTTATTAAAGCACTGGTGATCTCTGCCTTTCCTCCACTGGAATAGGCTTGTGAGTTCAAGGACTGAATTCAGCGGAGTTCATAAGCATCTGCTTAAACTGATCGGATTAAATCTCGGGTAAGGCAATAAAGCTTGGAGCATGTGTTTATCCTTAAGCACAAGCTTAGATGCTGTGCTGAGTAAGGAGTGCAGTACATCCGAAGCAACCCAAAGCCTTTCTTCCCTGGAATCCTGCTCTGCTGCTGCCTCTTGGTTAAAGGAAGCCGAAGGTTGCCCGTGCAGCCGGCAGAGCAGCGTCAGGCCGTTGGGGTGCAGACACCCTGACACCTCCAAGGCACTGCCGTGGGTGCACAAAGCTATTCCAAGGCATCTGGAAACGATGAGGGCTTCATCTTAAATTCCGGTGTGGAAAAGAGGGAGAACCCAGAGCCGTATAGGCTGAACTAGGATCCCCAGGAGGATGCGTCTCCAACAAGATGCTCACAGGCAGGGTTGAACATGCGGAGTGCTGTCGTCTCTGTATTAGTACATCAAACGTGACAGGTGGTCAAAAGTCAGAATCCAAGGTGCAGGTACCTCTGTTCACTGGGAGCACTTTAAATTCGAAGCCCTCCACATGCTCTGGACACCGCTGGTCCCACACACCATCTTAATGTTCAGGAGCTGCGTAAGAAAGAAATAACAGCTATTATTGTTTTTTTTTTTACCTGTCATTTCCTAAATACCCAAAAAGCAATCAAACCCAGAGCTGATTCATGGAAAAATGTCACGTTAGCCATGGTGGAAGTTTGTTTGTTTGTCTTGCGTAATAGCCTGTTCTGTCTCTATAAATCAAATTGCCCCAACAGTCTTTGGCATCAGGCTGTATCAGCTCAGTAGCATCTTCAAGGGGGGGATCTCAAAAACTTGCTGTTTCCAAACGGTGGCTTAAAATCCGGTGACAATCGTCCTGCCTCTTTTCATCTGAAAGATATCTACCTCGAAAGGTGCCTGGATGACAACACAACACAGCAGATGCCCGACAGCTCATGGACCATGAGACTGAACTTTCCTTTTCCTGCTGGATTTCTTGGCCCCCGGCAGGGCACGTGCGTGATGCTCACGAAAGCTGCAGCCAGCAGCTGAATTACAAAGGACCGGAATAGATGAAGATGCGTTTCGGCCCTCCACCTGCCTTCTGTTTGCCAGTGCACGATCAAAATTTTTTCTCCAGGGACATGTGGAAAATGCTGTATATAATAGAAACCACGCTCCATAGTCCTCTCTCCATCAATAAAGAGGTTCAGCGTGTCCCAGCCCACCTCATAGTCCCCTACTTCTGTTGGTTTTTTTTTTTTTCATCTTCCCTCGACGTTTATGCTGTATATTTGCTTATAAATACTACCATTTAAGAAGGGAACGCTTGAAGGATATTCCTGTGAGGTCTGAAATGATGGTTGGGTTTGGGTTTGGTTTTTTTTTTTTTGTCTTATGAGTGTTGGAGAAGGACGCACGAGGCATCAGCAGAATGTTGCAGCATGGATTATAGATTGCCACTCAGCAGTTGGGGGGTTGGCTATTTCTTTTAATTGCTGAAGCTGTATTTTTCAGACAGTGCTGATCTTACGACAATTTTTTTTCTTTTCTGCAATTAAGCAATTTAGCTGACGGCTTTAAAAGTTCTTTCATGAAATAAATACTCCGTTGTGCAGATACTCATACGCCGGCCCATGGATCGATACGCACAGACACACACGTGCACACACACACACACACACTCGGGCTCACACACGCACAGAGACATCCCCGTGTATCTTACAGCAGTTCTGACGAGGGAGGTTTTCTTCCATATACCTTTAAAGCTTTTCTGGTACTAACTGAAGACCCCAGAATTTCGCTTTCACAGACAATTCTTGTTTGTGAGAGGTGCTTTCCAATATTTTCTTTCAGTTGAAAAGCCCAAATATCCAGTGGAAAGTTGTTTCAGTGAAAATGTTGTGTGTGTGTCCCAGTTTCAGCTCCTTAACTCTGAATAAACTGGGCTCACCTCCAAGAATTACGACTTTAAGGAATATAGGTAATTGCACCATTACCCTTTGCATTTGTTTAATTTTTTCCTTCAGCTTGTTCTGTTAGTTTATCATACATGCGGTCTAATTAAAGTTTCCTGCAGGACATTTCATCCAGAATAAATAATGACATTGCTCAGAAGGGCTCTAGTTACTTTTTTTTTTTTTTTTTTTTCCCTTCCAACTGTGCTGAAAGGGAGGTTGCTGTCTAAAAAAACTGTGCCTGGGCGGAAGAGACAGTTTTATAATTGCATTTCCAGTCTTCTTTGTATTCTTTTGTGTTATATGCTTGTACAAGGAGAAACTGGACAGGCCTCTTGGATAGCAGCCAGGCAGAATTGTCAGAGAGAGAGAGAGAGAGACCAGATTGAAAATGAAATAGGAAGGGGAGAGAGAAATAAAAAATATCAGGAGGATCTCTCCAAACAATGACTTACGAAAGTGAACGTGGAGGAGAAAATACCAATTTCATTTTGTGTCAACTTCTGAGGTTTGAAAATTGTCTTTTGCTTTCTGTTTTGGGTTGGTTTGTGGTTTTTTCTTGTTTTTTTTTGTGGTTTTTTTTGGTTTTTTTTTCTGATTGTGACAGAGGAAACTCAAAATATGGGGGACGTGCTTCAGAAATTGAACTGGGACAAAACATTTGTTTTCTGACTAAAACCTGAACACTGACAAACCAGGGTACTCGCTGAAGAAAGAGATAGCTGAGGCTTCAAAGTTGAGGCTCTGGCAGTCATATTCCTACCCTGGGTGAGAGCAGCGCTGCTTGGCTTGGGATTTCCACAAATTAATTCATTCATTAATCGGTAAACACATATTCTCTCTTGCTGTGAACCAAGCAGAAAGAGGATCAGCATACCCAAATCTAGGGACCGTCTTTTGACCTTCATGCTGCTGAGTGTGAAGAGCTCTTCCAATTTTCCCTCTTCTTCTCATCTTTCCTAAGACCCTGCAGGTTTCAGTTTCCCAGGCTGACGTACTGAAAAGTCGGTATCAAGTAAGTCAGGCCTGCTCTGAGCAGGGTGGGACTAGGTGACCTCCAGAGATCCCATCCAACCTGATTTTTTTGTGTGATTCCCTTAAAGTCAATCACGACAGCATCCATCTTCAAGCACTAGCTGTACTCTTTATTGCAGAAAGCCCGCAAGTCATGGTCAGCCAGGCTCCACAACGGGTAAACAAAGAAAAGAAAGAATAAAAGGGAGGCAACCCCCCCCCTTTGAGCCTTGGGATGTGATTATTTGCACAGGGGCAGATTGAGAACAGCTGAAACGAAAGGAGAAAAGCAAATGTGGGTCCGTGAGAAGCTGAATGGTGAGCACGTCTCTTCCACGCTTTCCTTGAAGGCACAGCGTGTGGATGTACTTTATTCATAATGACAATATGATGTGATTCATAGCAATTGCTTCTTCCCAGTAAATTATTCTAAGATGCGTTGTTGTGCCACGTTGCAATGGCACAAATGAATGATGTTAAAATACTGAGCAGACAAAATGATAACACCTGTTACAGAGTCACTTATAAACCAGAGTGCACGGAGGCATTTGTACCTGTCTCTATCATACATTGTGAGTTACACATCTTAGAATGGTTTATGAAGGAGAAGGCAATTTCTGTTATTCTGTATTAAAACATTTCTCAGTGTTCCCTTAATTTACAGACATCCTCTCTCTGTTTACTTGACATCAGCTCCTGCTCTCTGGCAGGCAGCGTAGGAGAGAATTCACAACTGGCTCAGCACTCAGATTCCCTACCCAGGTCAGGTCTGGGAGGAACAGAGTAACAATGTCTTGATATATTTAATCCTGCCCCGTGGTAGCACATAATTACCCAGGCCGAGGAGGAGCAGGGAGCTGTAGCCCTTTGCGGTGCACAGGGTGGGGACCGGGGCTGTGAGCTGGCACGGGCAGCGAAGGCGTCACCTCACGCGGGTAACGATGTCCGGAATTATCACTGATTGCACAGGGGCTCAACACCCGTGTGGGAGTCGGGCAGGGCAGCGCCCTTGTGGGTTTCCCTCTAAAAACCCAATCCAGCGCTTCCTCGTGCCAGCGGAGGAGTGGCGATGGCTGTGGCTGTCCCTGGGTAGGGCACTGTGCCTTCCACGGGCTCTCAACATGGTCTCGAAAGGCTGACATCATTCACAGAATCCCAGAGCCATCCGGGTTGGAAAAGCCCTCGCAGCTCCTCCAGCCCAACCATGAACCTCACCCTGACCCTTCCCAACTCCCCCAGATCCCTCAGCGCTGGCTCAGCCCGACTCTTCAACCCCTCCAGGGATCCCGGGGACTCCCCCCTGCCCTGGGCAGCCCATTCCAACGCCCAACAGCCCCTTCTGCACAGAAATCCTTCCTCAGAGCCAGCCTGACCCTGCCCTGGGCAGCTTGAGGCCATTCCCTCGGGGCCTGGCGCTGGGGCCTTGGCTCCAGAGACTCATCCCCCCTCTCTGCCCCCTCCTGGCAGGGAGTTGCCGAGGGCCAGGAGGTCTCCCCTCAGCCTCCTCTTCTCCAGACTGAACCCCCCCAGTTCCCCCAGCCGCTCCCCAGCAGACCTGTGCTCCAGACCCTGCCCCAGCTCCGTTGCCCTTCTCTGGCCACACTCAAGTAAATTGAGTGCAGAGGAGCCAAACAGCCCACGGTGGCATGTGGCTTCCCTTGAGGGGTCACTAGACCACACCAGTCCCCAGCCCTCGGCTCCCAGGCGCCCGAGGGCCCAGCGAGAGCAATGCTGTCGGGAGGTCGTCTCCTGCCACACCATTCCTGCAGGGGTGGGGAGAGCACAGCGCTGTCACCACGGAGGGCACGGGCAGGCTTCCCCCTCACGCTGTGCTGAGAGCCTCTACCTCCAATGGCAAAGCCAGAAGCACAGTCAGATGTTTTTTTGCGGGATGGGGAAGAGGCAACAGCTTTTCTCTGATTTCTGAGGAAACTGGTTTCACGCCCTGGCCAGTCATCTCCTGTCAGTTATCTCCCGTGGAAACGGAGCCCCAGCCCAACCAGCTTTACTGGGGCTTTTGGACCAGTTTCTAGCCTTTCAAGTGAAACATTAAGCTTTATTTCTTCTTTTCATTTTCCTCTCCTCCTCATTCTCTTTCCTTGATGCAATGTGTTGGCTCTATTAAGATGCTACCTACAGGATTCTCTCCTAATGCTCACAAGTGCCTCTTCCATCCAGAGGCAGATGGAGAAATTGCTCCTCTAAGCATCAGACACTTAATTAACAATGAGACGAACCCTCCAGTTTGCCTGCTTTCTCACTTATTCATCCTCTTTCGCACTGTCTAGTGCAGCGAGAAAGCATGTAGCAAGGTCTTGACCAAACACTTTGAACTGCAATCATCTTGGGATGCCCAAGGAAGATAATTACCGGCTTTGTTTCTCTTTCCCCTTCCCCTTCTTCCTTCTGATGACAAGGGGATGAAGTGGATACTCAGCATATCTGCCTGTAGACAGCCAGGCCCATTTTTCCCCCTCGCTCTCCCAGCTAAGGGGTCCCCTGTGAGATACACTCCGTGCCCTCCAATGACAGCGCTGATGCCTCTCCTCTAACTAGTCTCATCCCTCTGGGAAGCTCTGGGGAAGTAATTTGGCTCCCACCAAACTCTGAAGTTCAAGTTGTTTCGGGAAGGTTTGTCAGTACGGAGTCAGACAGCAGGGACTCCGGGTCAGGTACCTGGTTTTGCCACGGAAAAAGACAAACCAAGAAGCTTTTAAAAGCCCAGTATTGCCGTGCTCTGCGCCAGCACCATCTGCTCGCCGCAGCTGTGAGCTGCAGCGTGGGTATGGAGCCACGTCGTGGGTGTGTAGGCCAGAGCAGTGCGTCCCCCCAGGGGCAAGGGGAATGCGTGTACCACCCTGGAAAACTACCACTGCCTCTTTTATTGCGATAATTTCTGCTTTAAGACACAGACGTTACTGTTTATCGTCAAACCTGGCCCACTTTCCCTATTACCAGTGGGCTGTAAGGGTTTCCTCATTTTTATGGAAGGAGAAGGGTAATTAATTCCATAACGAAGCGGGCATTAGCTGTGACAACTGCTGCCTGAGGCATTCCCATCCTGTTCTGCAGCATCCGTCTCTGGTTTGACGGCTGTGGACCAGGAGGGTGAGACGGAGTGCAGAAAACAGCTGCAGGAGGTCCCCGGGGAAGGCAGAGTGCTGGGGGGCAGGCGGGGAGCCCCCAGAGAGCTTTGGCTCTTTCCAAGACGTAGCAAGCCTGCTTTGTGACCTGAAGAGTGAGATCTTGAAGAAACATTTCAGCTTCATTGCAGACTCTTCCTAGAAAGCTGGATAAGAGGGCAGGTCCGACTCAGTAACCCACCAAGCTAAGACCCTGTTTGCCAACATCTTCTGCCTCTTTCTTTTTACTTGCAGATCACTGTACAGCAGTGAAAAGCTTAGTTAAGCCAAGCCCTTGACATATTTAAAGCTCTGTGCAAATATTAGCTAATCAATCCTCAAAAATCCCTTCTCTGTACTGAGCAAGTAAATGTTGCTGGGTCTGATCCAGTCTTACAGTGCAACACAGCCTCACCGGTCCCGGGTGCGAGCAGGTCAAAGAGGAGCAGACACACAATCCGTCACATCCCGATTTCTAGGGACAATGACGCAGATTCGCCGATTCCCAGGTCAGGATGAAGGTGAAATGACACCAGGGATTCTTCAATTCACACAACTCCATTTTTCTTCGCTCACAACAGATAATTGGGACGAAACTTTGTCAGTAATCTTTGCCTCCTCAGCAACAGGCATTAATTAAACTTACACCGACTAGTGTCAGATCTGATACCCCGACAAGCCTTGCCTTATATGCGGGTATATAGAATAAGAATGGGAGAGAAAAGGGGAAAGAGGAGAAGAAAGAGAGAGAAAGACAGAAAGGAATTTCACCAGTCCTGGTTCCATCGTCGTTCCAGCCAGCCCAGGGGTCCAGTTCAGGTGGGGCGCAGCCACCTGGAGCTTTGACTTGTGTCTTTTTATAATTCTTTGCCCCTCCTCTGTGTGGCCACTTGGACTCGTTAGGCTAATTAGGCATCACGTGTAGTTTATGCTTCTAGAATTTTCCTTGGTTTTGGTACGTGCGCTGTTTGTACCTTCAGATTCCTCTGGAAGAGATTTGTTGAGCTCGGGGGTCATTGGGGAGTCACTCCCCCCTCCCTGCAGGTGTGACCACTGTTTGACCCCCTCAGAGTCACTCGAGATAGGGAAGTTCGGCCTCTGAGAAGCGGGGTCCCACCTCCACAGGACCCCCTCCTCCTGCTGCACCTCCCTGCCATTACCTGCACAGCCCTGGCGTTTCCATACAAACAGTTTCTCTTGCCAAAGTTCTTCACGGGATGGTTGAGACATTAACCGTGGTTCCAGGGGACCGTCACACAGTCTCACCAGCTCGGAGCAGACGGGCTTCCCAGCATCCCTCACAGCACTTCTACCACCTAAAAGACCTGTTGGCACAGTGGTGCTTTAGACTCGTGTGCCCAAGACTGTTTTGCCACAAGAATTCTTTATTGCCCCGTAATCCAGCATCCAACCTCTACCTCCTCCAGCCCTGCTCACGACCTGACCCTTTCCTCTCTTAACCTTGCCACAGCCACCACCTGACCTTACAAACTGGTTTCTTGATCTCCAGCCATCTCCCTGACTTTGTTTTGTGACCGTGCCCTTGCCTTGCCCTTTGGGTTGGCACGTCTCTGGCTTTCCTTGGTTTCTACCCAAGGGAGATGATTCCTGTCTTAGTTTTCCTCACTCCACTCCCTGAGTCTATAACTTACTCCAGTCTGGTCAAGCTCATTTTTGTAAGGTATTTCCCAGTAGGATCCTTTAGCATCTCAGCTATGCAGTGAAGCTGAAGTACTTGGACAGGGTCTCTTCCCTGGAGAGGCCTGATAGCAGTGGTGGAGCCCAGAGCTCAGCTGGGGAGGGATGTACCTAAGTCCTGCTCCTTATATACTGCATTCATTGCTCTGAAAGTGTTTGAGATCTGTTTTCTGAGAAAGCTGCCACTCTTTTTTTTTTTTTTTCACCGAAGATTCACATATCTTTAAGTTAGTGTCCTGGATCTGCTTCTGCCTCCCTGCCCAGGGTACGCCTGCTTTGGCTTTAGGATCCTGCTTTTACCATCATCTTCTATCCCCCCCTGTGGCTGTTACCCTCTCCGTGGCTGTAATCCCACAATGTTATCCCTGCTGGAGGGAACCTTGCGGATCATCAAGTGTGCATTTGAACCTCTTCAGCCCTGGTAGGCCAGGCTGTCTGTACAGCGAGGAGGGCTGAGGGAGATTTCACACCAAGCTTACGTAAACAGCACAGCCCTTGACTTGCACGATTCCCCAACAGCAGCGTGCTTTATGCACCGTCTTTTGGACTCTGTATTACAAATGCTTTATTGATGCCAGCTGTATCAACAGCTGGGTTCCTCATCTGCAATGGTTTTTGTATAGCCCCAAGTCTTTAGGTTTGCCTTCATGGACCAGGGATCATTAGCAGCAAGAATCCTTCAGATGTTGACTTGGCTAATTTGTCTGTCGATGGGGTCTGTGTTGCAATTTAATGCGAAGCTGAGAATGCAAAAGTGAGTGACTGTTGCATTATCCCGTAGGGATGGCCTTGATGCTAGTTTTGCAGGAAGGAGTTCTTTTTTCAGAACAACTGAAGGTCACCAGGCCACCAGGGTCAGGAGGAAGACAGGACTGCATCCCATCCTCTCCTGAGAGGCCATCTGTGTTGAAAGTTTAGAAAAATCACTTGTTGGTTGGCTGTGCCCTTGTTACTGGGCTGTGGAAAATTATCAGGCTCTGAAGCAAACTCACGGTTTTCTAGTGTCTGAGCACCAGACACTCCCTTCTCTGCAGAAAATGAAGGTGGCCGTGAGCACTGGCCAAGAAAAATTTGCATCAGTGGGTGTTGCAGGCTTTGGTTCAGCATTTTATCTCATTTACTCAGCCTCCAGCAGAGCTAGGCAGATACTGCAAAAAGAACAGGAAAACAAATCTCCCCTCCAGCATCTGCTCTTATGCAGAAGTAAATTCATTTTATGCTTCTCCGTTGCTGAAAGCTCAGAGTGAAACAACAGTGGTGCTGCTGGCTTGGCCATCTGTCTGGGGCTGGGATCTGAGGGCTCTCCCCAGCCCTGCCACGGGTTTCTTGCTTGGCCTCAAATTAGACAAATAAGCTATTTGTGTTTCAGCTTTTAAGCTGTAAAATGGGGATATTACTTCTCCGTCCCCCAGGGATACCTTCTCCCAGCCAGCACAGAAGCTGGTTACTGTGGACAGCTGGGACCCGAAAGAAAAATGCTGTTAGATGTGCCCAGCCACCACGGCATGGCGAGAGCTACCCACAGCAAAGGACTCCTCCCCCGGGGTCTGCTGCGACAAGCGCTAGGACATGGCTCTGTTGTTCCCAAAGCCGCTCCTCTGTGCAGCCCGTAGACCCTCCGGAACGAAAGCAGTCAAGGTGTCCAGCAGGAGAATGACAACCCCTTCACCATCCTGGCTACCCGCATGTCAAAACGACAAGACTTGCGTCTTGACATTCACTCTAAGGCTTCTTGAGCGCAAACTAATTTGTCTAGGTTTTATTTATTTATCTATCGCTTCTCCTGATAACGTGTGTGTTTATTATCAAAATAAATAAGTGCGTGAAATGCAGAAAAGAAGTAATGGGAAAGGGTTTGTCGCAGGGAGTTCCCCCCTGAAGCCTCCGTCTCCTCCTACGGAGGAGACATAAAAGCCTCTTGAGGAAGATAATAGAATAACAAGCCAGGCTACTAAAGTGAGGAACAATCGGGAATCAAGTAAGATAGAGAGGGGGAAAAAAATAGTAATAATAATAAAAACAAGAATGAAAATGATATTTCAACAACACTGGTGCTGAACAGAACGCCGTTTTTAAGCTGAAAGTGTGCTTTGCAGATGATAATAAAAATAATTAACTTCATGACTCTTCTTTATTCTTCCACCCTTTGCTCCCACCTACAGAATCTCGCAGGATCCTCAGACACAAAAGCAAATTTTATCGTGTTGGTTTCATCCTCGGCAGTTTCATACAGCAAGGCCTGGGCTTCATGAATGGGCGTTTGGTTTGTCTGAGAACTAGGCTCTACAGGGAGGAAAGGAGGATTCCTTTCCTTCCATTCTCTTTACAAAGACTTGTTGGAAAAAAAAAAAAAAATCTATAATTTGAAATATGACCCTTCAGCTCATACAACACAGCACGGTAATTTCCAGGTCTCTATCTTTTGTTCTCTGATACTAGCGGATGGGCTGGTTTGGGTCTAGTTTTGCTCCTGACTAGAGGAAGAGAGTGGCATTTTTTTTTTTTTTTTTTTTTTTTTTTTCCTCATTTCAAACAGATCAGCCTTTTTAATCTTCCCCTTTGTGCCTGCCACAAGTCCCTGCTCACCGGAGCCAGACTGGGAAGCACATTCCACATCCTCACAGCGGTTCTTTGCCCCGTCACTGTCACCATCCCTCTCGGGGGGGGCTGAAGCTCTTGCACCAAGCCAGGACCAGTCCTGCCAGACCAGGAGGGTCAAGGCTCTCAAAACCAGTGCAGGAGTGGGACTGTGAGGGAAATGCTCTGAAGAAGAGCTCTCTGAAGCGGCGTAGTCCCCTGCTTTTCTGCTCCTGGACTGCGTGTCTAAAGCAGGAAGGTCGACGACGACATTTTTGGATGAATTATTGTCAGGGCTTAAAATCTGTGCATCTGGGGGACTGGCGGCTGCTGTCATGGCTGGGTCATATTATTGCTGTGTTTTGGCCCAACAAGTTAGCCAATAATCTGTCTCTTGGAAACTGTTTCTTTCGGAGATTTCTGACAATGGAGCCAGGTGTTTCTTTGACAAGTGATTTTACTTCTTTACAAAGCACGTTTGCAACCCTGGGTCCCAGAACACGGTCAGCGTGAAGCAGCTCCCTTGCTTACAGCTCCCCAGACTGCATTTCCTGGGAGGTCCCACAGCCCCACAGAGCATCTTCACCCGCTAGTTCACACCCCACACGGGACCCACTCTTTTTTTTTTTTGGTTCTTCCCAACATGCCCCAGTGCCAAATCTCTCACCAAGGCTTTGCAAGATCAGTCAGTCTCCCAAAAAATTACTCAGCCGAGCTGTGACTTGTACCAGGCCATGCCTTATGCAGTGTCTTCTACAGTTTCAGGTCTCTTGCTCCTCCTGATTGCTCATGACTGTTCTAGAATTCTAAGCAAGATCTCCTGTGACACACCTACTGGCGTTCACCTTTGAACACGACATATAATGACTCAGCTAAGTGTTGCAACACAGAGCCAAGGCATTTATTTGGAAAAAAAAAAAAAAAAACGAATCGGTTGGTTTGCTTTAAATATCTGATCTGCTCTAGTCATTAAACTTAGCGCATGGCTGCACTAGCAAACAAACGCCAGCACTTACTGACGTGTGAGCACACCGTCTGTGTCCTGCACAAAGCCTTTGGGGTCTGCGGGAATCTCTGCCTTGGGGGAAGAAGGGAAGGGAAGGGAAGGGAAGCTGTCGAGGAAAATGGGCCTAACACAGAAA
>NW_020799116.1:1863075-1869128 GCF_003259725.1 Athene cunicularia
AAAAAAAAAAAAAAAAAAAAAAAAAAAAAAAAGTACTTTTCCCTGGGGTGCCATCAGATGCTAATAAAATCTTTAATTAATTCAGATTCAGATGGGCTCACATTTCTCTCGCTAGCTCACAACTTCAATCAAGTTGGTTTTTTTTTCTTTCTGTGACGCTGCTTTCATGCCACTTTTCACTGCATTTCTGATTTATCTGGAATTGTGCTATCCAGGCATATTGGCAGGAAAGGCTGGGATAAAAGAAGATGAGGATGAGAGAAATGATTAACACAGGATGTATTTTGTTGTGGGGTTTTTTTTGGTTTTTTGGTTTTTGGGTTTGGGGTTTTTTTTTGTCTTTTTTAGAAGAAAACCCAAAAGGTCCTATTGCTGTTATGAATCCCCCAGGAACTCTTTAAATTACAGACAATTTGCTTGATTGGACTGCACTGGTCTTAAGCATTAGAGAGAGACAAATCACTCTTAACAAACGTTAAATCAAATAAGATAGACAGAAATCTTGATAATGTGAAATGAATTCTGTAAAATTAAGACATCTGCTGAATGCTCACTCCATAATAAAGCAATAATCTCCCTGAAATGGGGTCTGTCTCATTATCGGTTTGATGGCTGGTGTGAATGATCTTATCTAACACTGGTGAACTGAAAAGAAGCAAGAAATACATTTTCTTTCCTGGCCTCAGTAAGTGAGGCAGGCCTCTGTCTGCCTTGCTGTCGGTCCTTCCAGGGTCAGTCTCCCCATCTTTTGGATGAAGGATTTACTGTACGGAGCATGGAAATTCTTCCAGGATTGGTGGAGAGAAGCATTTCGGATGCTTTGCTCCAAAGGCAACCAAGGGAGGTGCCCCTGGAGCTTCAGAGCCGCGAGTCTAGAGATGGAGGCAAGGAGGAGATGTTGGCAAGGAGGAGACGTAGGCAAGGAGGAGATGTCAGCAAGGAGGGGATGGAGGCAAGGAGGAGATGTCGGCATGGAGGAGATGTCGGCAAGGAGGAGATGTCGGCAAGGAGGGGATGGAGGCAAGGAGGAGATGTCTCCCAGCCCAGAGGAAGACTGCACAACCTCCCCAGTGTTCCCAGCCCCAGCTCCGCTTGCCAGGGGCTCCCTGCGAGCAGAGCAGGCCGCTGGCCAGGACGGGCAAGGCGAGGGAGGGCACATTTCATTGATAGACTTTCATCATTTCCCTTCCTACCTCAGCTCCTTGCTGGAATGATCTTAGAGGATAACCTGCCCCGGAGTCTCTCCTTCTACTCTGAGGTCTTAAATGGTTGATCAATGAGCTCAGGAAGGAACAACCGACTGTGCGCTTGAATTTCCTTAAAATATACGTGTAGACGTGTACAGAAGATAGGGATTGAATTCAGTGCTCAGAAGACCGAGGAGCCCTTACAGCTGCTTCCCTGCCGTGCCCCCCGCTCCCGAGCTGCCCCTGCAGGAACACGTCCGTGACGCCACACTTCTGCGAGGAATTGCAGTCTTTCTTTTTTTCTTCCAGGCTCTTGACCCAACTCCGGTATGGAAAAGAGGGACTTAATTGAAAGAGCAATGCCATTCTCCCCCGATGCTTTAGGGCTAATGCACCTTCACCTGATTTGCTGTGAATTACCACGAGGTGATCTACCCGGCGTGTATCTTGCAATCGCGCTGCAGATCACAGAGCTCTGCCCACTGCATAAACAAAGTGCCATGGCCCAGGGCAATGTTATAATTGAATAGATAGAACAGATTATTATCTGTTTGATGTGCAGCATGGAGCTGCAGCACTCCCTATCATATTCCAGCAGACCAAAGCCAGGGACTCTTTCTAAAGCATCCGTACAACCAGGGAATGTAAGCAAAAGGCTCTCGAAATAGTAATAATAACACAACATATCTCTAGGGCTGACAAGTGTGTTGAGTACTGCAGTTTCACCTGTAATCTGTCATAAAGTTAGACAGTTCTATCAATGGGGAAATAAACAGTCAGGATAATAAAAGGTGAGCGCTGAATAGCAGCCCTTCAGCTCCCTCCAGGCTTTATTAGGATAATTGATTTTGGAACATTAATAAGGATATTGATTAGCTTTAAGGAATTGAAACTCAGAGTGAGGGGGGGAGCAGGGGAGGAGGGAGCCGTTGCTCTTGGCTACGGACTGGTAGTGGGAGCGGGAGCCCTGTTATGAAGAGTCAATCAGCTGTGCCGAGGGATTAACTTTTATCTTCGACACGAATTAGGGAAGTGGTTTTCGCAAGTGCGCCATCCACATGCCGAGGACCCAAGAAATTACAGAGCAAGAGTGCTACAAACGCCACGAGGCTTGTTTTATCGTCTGTAACCTCACAGGCAGCTTCCATTTTGTGATTCAGCATTTCAAAGCAGGCAGAGCCCTGGCTCAACCACGGCTGCTCTGGGGCGGGGGGGAAAGTCAAGTGGGAGGTCTACATGGAGGAGGTTTCCATGCAGCAAGGAACTGATTAGACCAGGAGTGTAATCAGCTCCCTGAACTTGCAGAGTGAGGTTTCACTGATCAGCGAATCTCCGGGTTAAAAGAGAACTCTCATGAATATGGAATTTCGCTTTCTTTCTTTTCAAGATCAAGTGGTTCACATGATTTTTTTTATTTTTTTTTTTTCCCCCTTCAAAAATTTAGAGCACCGACTTGATACATTTTAGAAGGCAGCAGTTGTTTCCAGCCATGGAGTGAACAAAAGTCATGGGCATCACGTTCATTCTTCCAGTGAAATAATAACCTTGAGTATTGCTACAACATGTGGCAGAATGAGAGTGAGCTTGCATTTTAGATACCGCTGTGACTTAACAGAAGTGTCAGGTGGTTTCTCAGAGTCTTGTTTTGATTGATTTAAAGATGAACCCGCACCTGAACGTGGCTGCTGGCCAGGTTTGCCATATCATATCTTGAACTTGCATGCTGTTCCACTCTACGCGCTACACAAACACATGTCCCCTTTTAAAGGGATTTCATTTAACCAGAGGGGACGTGGAATGAAATAAATGTAGAGGTAGAAGCTTCCAGGACCCGCTTTGTGCCTCAAGATCATCTAAATCCTTGTGCACACCAGAATTTGAACGTCTTCTTTGATGGGTCTTCAGTGACTGCAGGAGATTAACTTCTGAGCGCGAAGGTTTCGGTAGTTTCTTATTGATGCACAGCCAGTTTATATGGTCCCACCGGAGCCCCTAACAGAAAAACTACCAGAAAAAAAAAAAAAAAAAAAAAAAAAAAAAAAAAAAAAAAAAAAAAGGCCTCTTATTAGATTCAGGTATGTCTTGACCCAAGAGCTTACTGAGAAATGTCTAACAACTTATGAAATGCAAAGACAGCCAAATCCACCCGTTTCCGAGTTGATAATATATTTCTACCTTTTAGCCAAACATCACTTGGCCACCCAAGGGAGCCACCCAAACACTTGCTCTGCAAGATGAACAGCCCAAAGAAGTCCATTAATGGCAGTTCAGCTCCAGCTTCAGTCTCCTGGAGAATCATTTCGGGATTTTCATCATTTCCCCCCTAGTACTCCGCCTTCAGTTGCCCAGCACAGTTGTGGGAGACCCTCGTGCTCTGTGGCCATTCACGGGGAGGGAGATCTGAGTGGTTTTCCTGCTCCACCATTCCCTTTATCCTTCAGAAATGAGGGAGATGGTTTTGTCACGTTGCTGCATGTAGGCACGGAGAGCATCACTAGGGCTGCAGGGGCTCGTGACACACGGCTTGAGTGTTCACCTCGGCTCCTCAACGGCAGAACGCACAGAGAGTAACTGATGTCCACGTTCTTTCATTCCCTCGGCTTGTCTTCGAGCTTGGCCCCCAAAAGTAGATAGTGAGTGGAATATTCGGAAGAATGAGACAATGGATAAAGATTATAATAGACAGGTAATTATAATAAAGAAAGAATTATTAGATAACTGGATAGATAACTGGATGGATAGATGTGGATAGAGATCTGATAGGGTTTTTTCTCTTTTGCAAAAGCCCTAAAATAAAGGAACTCTTGCACATACATAAATCATCTAGCTCCGGGATAGGAGCAAAGACAAGTTCCCATAGCAACAAGATCTATGCTGTAAAGCTGCGCTGCCCTTTGTTATGTATCTTTGTGATATTTCTCTCAGACATGTCATTGGCAATTACCCACAGAAGGAGAGCTCAAATTGTTCAGGAGCCCAGCAGATCCACCTTACATTATTTTCTGTAATTAATGAGATTATTGAATTTCCACGCTAATAAAGCGTGGCAAGGAGTCTGAAAACAGCTCCTCTCTGAGCCAATTTCGGGTGATTCCTCCGCGCTGCGCCCCCCCCACACACACACACACCCCTCCGTGCGCACACACCTCTGCGCAGACCTTGGTGCGGAAGAAAAAGATAGCGCGAGCCTTCTGCAAAGCTCTCCCGCTCTGCTCTGAGTCAGCTTGCCAGAGCAGCATTGACGTTCCTGTGTTGCCAGGAGGTGAAACCCTGTGTAAATGTTCCTAAAAGCAGTTTTCAAGCTATTCATCTTTGATAACATTGTTTCTTTATGAATGCTTGAGCTTCACTTTGCTGCCTATGCATCACTTTCTGACAGGTCTCCATCTATTCTGCTGCTGCCTGCGTGCAGAAAGCGCTCTTTTATATAAAGAAGAGGCGCTTGCTCGAATCAATCCCCTCTGAAGCGCTTTTTTTTTTTTTTTTTTTTTTTTTTTTTTTTTTTTTTTTTTTTCCTGATGAAGTTTCCTTTCCAGGTGGGCTTTATCCTGGCCTGGGTGGCAGCAGCTTACACCCTCCTGCAGTGGGGCAGAAAAGGAGCAGGACGTGATGGCACTGGCGGGGCGTGCTGCACTGGGAGAGGCAGCGCGGGTCCTTCCCGGATCAGGATGTCATTTGTGCACCGAGCGGCGATGATTTTGTACGTGCTGTTCAGCTCTTGAGGGACACAGAGAGACAGGGCTTTCCCCTCCTCTGTCCTCCTCCCCCAGCCTTTGCTGTTCTTATTTTTTATCTTTAATTATTTTTTAATATCCGAGGAGAAAGAAATATGTGGCAGGAAGCAATTTTAGAGCAAGTAGCCAGGAGGGGACTCTGAGGATAAAACCCAACGCTGTGGGGTCTGGTTCTTTTGTTATTGAGTGCACGGAGAAGGATGACCTTTGCCTTCTGGTGCCTCCTGCGGAGAGAGGGGTCAGCATCCCCACGAGGCCACGACTAACCCTGACTCCACTTGTAAACACTTTAAGATCTCCTAATGCTACATTGATAGATAGTGAGATGAAACACAGAGGACTTGCGCCAGCATATTGGAGAGTATTGAAGAGTCATTACCTCATTTTGCAGCTGTTTTTTTTTTCTGCAGTAATGCCGTTGTGGGTCTTTTAGAGATGCTTCCTGCTATTCATCTCCTTCAAAGGTTTCTAACTTGCATCTGCCTCCTCGGCTCCTGGAAGCATTTCGAAATTCTCCCATGACATGTTCTTTCTGGAGGCAGAATGTTGCTAGGATCACTGCAAAGTCCTTTTCTTCCACGTTCCCTTCCTTGCAATAACAATAATTTATGGGGAAGGTGTTTGCCAGGCCCTCGATATCATATGGGAGATGCAGGGAGACGAGGCCCCAAGGACTTGACATTCTCCGTCGACGGCAGCAGTTCAGGCAGAAAGTGCAATGGACGGCTGGGGGCTGATCCGTCTTTGAGCTCAGCAACTCATCTCCGCACGGTGAGTCGGCGGTGGCAGTTCCCCACCGCTCTCCTTCCAGATGAGTTACTGTGTTGGGCTTTCCGAGAGCAGTTTCACAAAGAAATATTTTGCCTGTTTTGCTGTGGAGCGCTCCCATCTTCTAAATGTGCTCAACGCCATCTCGGAGAGCACCGTGGGGCTGAGCAACACAGCCAGCACATCTTGATCCGGCTCCTAATTCGAGCTCTGGCCTTGTGGGTAACCATTTTTCTCCTCCTGCCTTCACATTTCTCCTTGTTCTCCTTGTAGAGAAAACCTTTATATCTTGTTTTTTTTTTTTTTTTTTTTTTTTTTTTTTTTTTTTTTTTTTTTTTTTTTTTTTTTTTTTTTTTTTTTTTTT
>NW_020799116.1:1869178-1876580 GCF_003259725.1 Athene cunicularia
TGCTAGCACTCATTGCTTGTCCTCAGGCAGGCAAGGCCTCAGTGAAGTGTTGACCATTTCCTCCTGGGTACAGTTACCTCTCAACTCTTAATCCCAAATCCAGATGTTACAGACTGATCTCACCTCTGAAACATGCAACTTCTGGAAAAATACAGCCCACAGCTCCATACAAAGCCCTTCCTTAAACACCAGCCCTCTGCATTCCTTACTACCTTTCCATCCACTGCTATAGGTGGCTGATACTCCTCCGTCTGCCAGCGACCGAACAGTGCCAGGTCCTCTCTGTCCTGGTTTGCAGGCTCTGCCAGGCGTGCCTTCCTTGCCTGGTTGGAAAATCCCTTCACCATCTGCGCAAATACAACGACCAAGCCTGTAACACCACCACAACAAGTTGCCAGCGATTTCAGACTTTCCTAGGACATCGAAGGAGAAGGTCTGGGAGAGAAGAAATGCCCAGTTCCTAGCTTCAGTATCCATTGCTTATAAATGTGTATTGGCTTTGTGTGGGAAGGTTTTGGTAGTGGGGGGATACAGGGGTGGCTTCTGTGAGAATTCAGCAGTTCAGGGGTGACAGAATTCTGTGTAGAAGCTTCCCCCATGTCTGATAAAGCCGTTGCCAGATGGACCCGCTGCTGGCCAAGGCTGAGCCCATCAGCGACGGCGGGAGCGCCTCTCAGATAACGTATTTAAGAAATGGATAAAAAAAAAACCCTGTGGGAGAGCAATTGCAGCCAGAGAAAGGAGTGAGAACACGTGAGAGCAAGAGCTCTGCAGACACCCAGGTCTGAAGGGGAGGGCAGGAGGTGCCCAGCATCGGGGCAGAGGTTCCCCTGCAGCCCGCGGTGCAGCCCATGGTGAGGCGGCCGTGCCCTGTGCCCAGGGAGGTTGGGATGGAGCAGGTTCCCCCTGCAGCCCAGGGAGGACCCCACAGCAGAGCAGGGGAAGAGGCTGAGGAGTCCTCCCCTGAGGAGGAAGGAGCGGCAGAAACAACGGGGGATGAACCGACCACAACCCCCGTTCCCCATCCCCCTGGAGACACACAAATTGGGAGTAAAGTGAGCCCAGGAAGAAGGGAGGGGTGGGGGGAAGGGGTTTTAAGATTTGGTTTTATTTCTCATTATCCGTCTCTGATTTGATTGGTAATAAATTAAACTAATTTCCCCAAGTCAAGTCTGTTTTGCCCGGGATGGTAATTGATGCGTGATCTCTCCCTGTCCTTATCTCGACCCATGAGCCTTTCATCGCAGCTTCTCTACCTCATCCAGTTGAGAAGAGAAAGAGACAGAGCAGCTCTGGTGGGCACCTGGGCCAACCCACCGCCCATGGACAGGATGACAAGACTCCCAGTTCGCGGCAGCTTCCACCACGTACTAACTCTCCCTTACGGAGGCTGTGGCAGAACCCAGACCACAAAGCTCATGCAGAGAACCCTAGTTTCATGCTGACCGTGCTCCAGAAGCTCTGCAGACACCCCAGCACTGTGCTCAGACTGCCCATATCGCTCCTCCTCAGCACTGAAGCCCTCAGAGCCCGGCAGAACTTCTCCATTAGCCACAGGCTTTCCATTAGATCCCCGTTTTTAAATAGTGTGCAAATAAACCCAAGAAATCTATGGAAGGGCTCATTGCCAGGGCTGAGCTGATACGATAGGAAAAATCATTCTATCCAGGAACTGCTTTTTGTCTCTTTTCCCTGCAAAATCCATTCTGTTTGCCACTGTTGGGACAAGATACTGGGTTAGGTGGACCCCTGGTCTGATCGGTACAGCAGACATTATGTTAAACAAAACATAAATCAAAATGAAAAGTCCTTTAAGATGAGAGGAGTCTGCTCTCGGGACCAAACTGGAGAGGAGCTGAGGCCTAAGAAGCTGCTCCCTCCTGTCTTGCTCCGTTCAGAGGCCATCATCCTCCAGAGGCCATCACTGGACAAACGATGGAAATTGTGCTTTGCCCAGCATCGGGGTTTTTTAGCTTTGCTTCCAGTCTGCCTTAAAACCAAGCATGGAAAACCACATCATTCTTTGCAAAAGAAAACAGACCCCAGGGATTCATTTAGGATTAATTTACATTTCCTAGATCAGCAGGGTTTGTTTTGATATTCATTGTTATTTTATGGACAACCTATTAAGTCATTTCAATTAGAAAAAAATTGATCTAAATGAAAATTAATTTGGAGAAGAAAAATAAAAATGCGTTATTCCCAACGGTATTTTCAGCATTCATCGCCTCCCTCTTCCTTTCCTCCAAAACAAAATTTGGTCAAAAATTGGCATAATTCAGGAATGCGTTTCCGTCTCGACCAAACTACATTCCCCAGTTTTAAGTGGTTTTGTCAAAGTTCTTCCAAAACATTCCACCTTCAATTTACCTCTGGCCTTCACTGTTTTACCCCCTCCCTTGGCTCCTGCAAACTATTACTTCAAAAAGAAAACACATACAGATGACAATTTTCTATGAACCTTTCTGTTCAGACCTTCTATTAACCTTTCCCTTTGTACATAAAAACACCAATAAAATAGAATCTCCCCCTGGAATCCTGCAGAGATTTGTTCCTTTTTTGACCTAATGCACAGGTTTTAGCCCGACCGTGTTTCACTTACTGTTTACCTTTGTTTCCTTTTCTCTCTTCTCACCAGTCTGGTCAGAAAAATCCTGAAAATTCATCCAAATTATAAACATTTTGGGCGTGTTTTGCCAATCATCTGTTAGCGTGGTTAGGCTGTTGTGCGAGGAGGAGGAAGCAAGAGCCTGTGAAACAAAGACTGCACTGAAGTATTAGGCTGATAAGTGATAATGTTCCCTCCAGGTGCTGCAAGTGTAGAGATGTTCTTACACACGATGCTTCTTGTTAATAAACTTAAGTTTCCCGCTGAGCCTTGCCGAGTGTCTCTAATGCAGCCTTCTCCCGGCGAGGAGCATAACGGGGCAGCTTTCATGGGTAGTCGGTCAGGCTGAGGCCATGGGCTCCAAAGGCAGGTGGGTTCCTGGCTGGCCAAGCTGATTTTTAAGCAAAAAAGGGAGAGAAATTCTGTAGGGATGGACACGGCCGGGAAGCGGGAACTGCTGCCTGGGGTGTGTTTGCTTCAGCAAAGAGGCACGGTGGAGAGATGGGGATGGGCTGGGTAAATCGTCCTGCGACCAGGCGGGATGACTGTGAGAAGTGAAAAATGAGAAACTGAACGTCAAAACCCCAACCCCTCTTGTTGCTAACCCTAAAGGGTCAGTCCATCACCCCCTCGGCCAGGGTTAGGCTCTCCGTAAAGAGACCTTAGTCCGTAACCTGCCCTGTGACAGTGGTTACACGGCTCACAAGTACTCCAGGAAAAAAAAAAAAAAAATCTTTCTGGATGTGACATCCATAAACACCCACGACCCTGCAGAAATAATGAGCACATTGAATATTTGAAAGCTGAGAAACGCTCACATTTACGGATTTTTATTGCTTGACGCAACACTGAACAATAAAGGGAGCAAACTTTTACTGGTAAGAGAAGCAGGTAAGGGATCTCTCTGACCTCTGGGTTTGATAGTTTTGCCGTATACCAAGATGCATTTCAACCATCGCTACAGCAATCTGCCATGCCTTTGTGTTAATGAGGAAATCCAAGTGTGTTGTGGCATCGTTCATCATTGTCATTATCATCCCAGTTCCCTCTTCGTGATGACATGGGAATAAAACAAAACTTTCCAAACCTTTAGGAGTTTTTTCGCAAGCCACAGCCCGGGAGGGTGAGAATCCGTTCTTGGATGTGGATTAGAAAATATTCATTGAATTGCAAATGTTTTCCAACAAGGAACCCACAATTGCTTGTTTCTTCATTTGTTCTACTTGTAATTCATCTCCTGCAGCTGGCTATCTGTGGACTATTGTTTCTGCTCTTCGATGGCCTGGCTAAATAGAAATATATTGGAAGAGCAGCTAACTCAATAACGCAGCGTATCCCACCTAAACACGGCTGTGAAATGAAGGTACGAGTTGGGCTAGAATACACGAAGCTTGGTGGAGATTTGCAAATAACATCCAGATATTTGCAAGTAGCAGATAATCTGATCTCAAGAATTGAAATAAGCCAAATTCAGCCCTTTCCTTTTCAAACAGAATCATGTATCATAGTACAGGAGCTGGAGTCTGTTTATTTGATGATTTTTTTTTTTCCCTAACCCTAACCCCTAAACTGCCTACAATCATCCGCATCCCACAGGCTGTCTTTTTTCCCCACTCTTCTCCTTCTCTTTCCTGATCCAGCGTGGGTCGGAGCAGCTTTCTAAAATGTAAAATACTTTTTAGCTGTAATTCTTTCCTTACAATTTCGTATTTTAGAGATTAAGCCAGCATGTCCAATATGATTTCATCCAGTAGTCTGATTGCCACATTTTCTATTCCCAGCGTGTTGAGAGGCTCATGGTAACCATGAGCTTTTCATGCTGGACACCAAGTCTTTGATCTTCATAGCACAAAAGCATGGAGTGCTGATGAGATAAGTTCATGGAAAAACTGCTGAGCAGGACAAGGCGAGTGAGGAACCGTGAGCCGTCATGGTGACAGCTCTGCTCTGTGGCCACCAGCTTTCTCCTGCTCGGCAGCTACTGGGAGAGGGGAATTTCTCTGTCAAGTTTGCACAAGGACAAGGGCAGGCAAGTCCCCACAATGTACCTGTTACTTTGCCAGGCATTGCTCTTCCATAGCTTGATGTTTTGGAGGCAGAAATGGGGCAGACTCCTTCCAGCAGAAAAGCACATGGATAAGCATCACCTTCTTGGTGTCCTTTTGCTGCTCCTTCTCCCACCCTGCCCTCCGGGCTGTGTGAGCTCCCTGTAGAATCAAGACCTTTGAAAAATAGCCCTGAACGAAGATAGGACTGGAGTATTTTGGATACCAGCCTTCAGGCAGCAGTCAGTTCACCACCTGACCCTAGGGAAGTGGATAAGTCTACCCTGTGCCTAAGGGCCCAGTCCATAAAACGGCACGGTTCTGCCTCACCTCCCTTCAGCAGCATTGCAGCAACAGCCTCTGTGGGTGACTGTTGAGCTCCCAGATGGTGTGGTGTTTTGCCAATTATCAGGCCTAGCCTAAAGGACACGGTCAGCACAAAGATGAACCAATAACCAGATTGTATTTGGTACAAAAGGGTCAGCACATGGGTGAGCGCTGGGGGCACAAACAAGTCAGTCAGATGATACATAATGGACACCAATCCCACTGACCCCAACAACGACACCGCACGACCAGCAACGGGTGGGATAAATGGTGACACGCAGTCTCCCATAGAAGGGACGGGAGACAACCGAGTCGACAACCCAAACACATCAGACCAAGGAAGCCACACACTGAATCTCTCACAGCCCGGGTTTACAGAAGCCAGAGCTGCCTGGAGCCCAGTCCCAGGGAGGCGGGAGGTCCTTCCCCAGCAGGGAACTCTGCCCAGGGCGTCCCCCTCACACACAGACACTGCCCCTCCTGCGAGGGTCCCCGCTGTTATCCCTGCGTGGGACACCTGACCTTGGGTCACTCACTGCGGGACCCCTGGGGCTCCTTTACCCAACGGCTCTGTCTGCCAGGAGAAGCCTGAAGGGAAACTCCCCCCTTTGGGAAGGGCTGTGGGAACCACCCAGATGTCAGCTTGAATTTGGGGTTGGGGTTGAAATCCCCCAGCGTTACACCTGGTAAGGGAGTCTGGCCACTAAAAGGCAGACTTAAGGGAACACAGTGAGTACTGATGTAGTTTTATTTCAGCGCAGACAGACCATGTTAAACACCCGGAGGATGGCTGGAGGTACCTGGGCGACACAATCATGAATATACATTTCAAGTAGGATGTTTACACGGGTGAGATGAAACCTGGGATAAAATTCCACATCTGGTCCTGTCCTTCCACAGTGTCAGCATCGGGCTTGAGGAGGCACTGGCCTCTTAGACAGCGAAGCGTTGGGAGGAGAAGCTGCACACGTGGGGCACATAATGCCCCTGAAGTGCTGATTTTTATTTTTTTTTTATGTGAATCTTCTAGAGGACCACCAAAAAAAAATTATCAAAGCCCTTCAGGACATCTGCAGTGCTCCACCAGTTTCCCTTCATGCAAGTCTTCGTGCACAACTTCCTTCAGGGTAAGTCTGACCTTGAGATGAGAGAAACATTTCACCAGACAGTATTGTCGCTTGGAAGATGACAGAGAGGTCTATCACACGTGCATGAGCTTACGAGTATACGAACCGATTGGATTTACACCCCTTGATCAGCTGAGTACCCTTTAGTGGTGAGGCTGGAATCTCTTCATGCATTTGGTTTCATCTTAATTTCTCTCTTCCCTCCCCTCGCGCTCTGTCTTTGTCGATACCCAGTCCTAGGAGCAGACAGCGCAACTGTAAACACATTTATTACACCCTTGAATCCCACACTTTCCCTCTTCATATCTCCTTTTACTGCGTGGCACCTGTGTTTTGTTTTCATTTCCTCAGAACAAGCAATAAAGTCTGAATTTCGTTCAAGGAACAGGGAGGAGATCTCACACCACCAAGCTCCAAGTTTTCTGGCAGAAGCCACGGAGGGGATGCAGGCAGCCGGGGTGGGTGCAGTGGAGGGGAAGACTCCATATGAAGTTTTATCTGCTGATGGATACGGTGTGTTTTCCACCATCTGAGAGGTGGCCATCAGTTTTGGATGGCTTTTAGGACGTGATCCTCTAGTTCTGGGCTGCTGAGCTGCAGTTTGTGTACCCTGGGGTGGGGATGGAGCATCCCGAGACCTCTGCTTGAGAAGTAGTCAGGATCCCTGAAGTAAAAATGGCTGAAAATCGCTGTCTGGTTGAATCACACATTCACGCAAAGGAAAGAAATCCTTTGGTCATGTGAGTCTCCATAATAAAAACATCTGATTCTCTAAAAAAGCATTTTTTGAGGCACTGTAACTAGTCTGAGCAAGTGCTGATCTTCCATGTGGAAACTGCGGGCTTTTATTTTCAGTTGTGCTTCTGTCTTGGGGAGCAAACGAAAGAGCAGCACTTCAGGGCACCCTGACAGCTTCTGTGAAGAGGAAGTCCTGGAGAGTTTGAGGTGCTAAAGAAAGGCCCAGCAAGAAAAAAAAAAATAAAATAGCCATAACCTAAATTTCAGGCAAGTAAGTGGGAACAGGGCAGTAATAGCCATGACTCACCTGTACGGAGAAAGGAAGGGGTAGACTCAGAAGCCATCACCGTTCCCATGTCGAGACCAGAGGCATCCTCTGTCTAGGACACCCTAGGGCAGCTGGGTGCAACTGGGTAACAGTTTTGGCATACTGGTGTGTGATATGGATGTCTTCACAGCCTCTTCCAGCCATAATTCTGTCAGCCAATAAAACCCAACCGTTAGCCAAAAAGTTAATATCTCTAAAATACTTTTTTTTTTTTTTTTTTTTTTTTCCA
>NW_020799116.1:1876630-1926590 GCF_003259725.1 Athene cunicularia
TTTTTTTTTTTTTTTTTCCTAAGTCCAACTGCCATATTTCTTCTCCCGGCAAATGGACATGTTGAAAGACAGCCCTTGTCCACGCAGATAATTCTTTTTTCACTACATCCACCAAACCACGATGCGCTCTGGGAAGATCTATGTAGCTCTGCACCCTGGGCAATCATTTCCTTTTATGGCTCTGAAGGGACAAAATCGGGTGACATGCTGAGACAGTGAAATGCTGAAAGTTTCCAAGAAATGCTGGAGAAGCTGTACCAACAACCAGAGACATATAGAAGTCGAAAACAGAGGGGTGGAGAGTGGCACCACTAGGACCGTCTGGAAAAGCATAAACACTGAGAAGAAATAATAGGAACTTTTTCAGATGCCGTGAGAGGGCACAAGTGGCGGCAACATGCCCAAATAAACAGAGGCACGTGCTGGCTGAGGAGTGCAACATTCTTCTGAGTGCCAGCCCAAACCCTGAGTCCCCTGGTCACTGCTCCCCCAGTCAGGACTGCTCAAGTGTGCAGCTCTGGAAGTCAGAAAGGATTAAAGCCATTAGGAATTACCCACCTAAGAACAGATAACGTCTGGGCAGCAGACAGAGATGGATTAGAGCGAGCTGGCTGTACTGCTTTTGCAGTGCCTGGCACTGGAATAACTCATTTCCCTTTAATGCACCTATTCCCATTGATTTACGCAGGCGTGAGAGGAGCCTAGCCTACAAAGCTCAAATACATCTTACGGACCACATCGTTCTGCCAGGAAAAGTGGTAGAATCCCTCACGTCTATCTGTATGCCTGTCGATGTGTATTTAATTTTTCCATTTAAGGATATTCATATCGCCTTCTTGGGCACACTTTTAGAAAGGAATGGCATTTTGAGGTGTCCTCTATTTACTAAAAGAGTGTGTTGGTGTCAAGATCAGGTGCAGGTGACTAACTTCTAGATGAATCGAACAAGGCGAAGTTCTCCTTGTGGTCACACATTTAAGTTTTGTTTCCTGAAAAACTCACCCAGTTGGTTAAAATAGCCAGCAGAGAATAGCAGGAGTATTCTGCTAGGTGAAGGTGATCCAGTGCAGAGCCCTTTGTTAGGGACTGAAGTAAGCAGAAGATATTTCCTCTGTTTTCTGTCATTTCCACCAGCTCTCTGTAATTCTAGGTGTTGGCTACACTCTGCAGGTGCTCATTTCTTTCCCCTGACTATAAAGGCAGCCAGGCTGGAGAGGCATTTCTAAGCTGCTTGAAAAAATAATTTTAAAAATTAAAACAGGAGGAAGAAACACACTTAATAAGATTCGATCGGACCAAGCAGGGAGGAGAAAACCAAAATCTCCCTCACCTCAGATGTGAAATTATTTTTCCTTGAAATAAAAGAGCAGGATGTTCTGAGGAAGTTTACATCCCGAAGCTTAAGTCTGGACAGTCCTTGAACATTAAGTGATGGCAGAGCCAAGATCCAAAGGCAGCTGCGTTTTGAGCTTGTCTCAGTACTTTGGAAACATCTGCATTCTTTATCAACATCCATAACCAGTAAAAAGATGAAGCAGTATTTCTGCAGCTGCGGTAGAGCGCTGTAACTAGCATACATTTCATTTCATTTCAAGTTTTGGCTACCTCTCATGCAGGGCACCGGGGGATGTGACAGATGGCTAACGTGCACAAGATAGGGACTGGGGAGTGATGAGACCTGGGGTTTTTCATGTTGCACAAGTTCAGAGATGGTAAAGAGAATGAGAAAAAGAAAGTCCCTCCCATAGGTATACGTCTGCAGTGGGAACCTAACCCTGGTCTTCACTGGTGAAGGCTAAAGAACAAGGAAACTCTTGTTTTACATGTGGAACAGAGGAATCCTTGAGCATTTACTCCAGATAAAATAAGAATGAACCCAAACATTGTGTCTAAACTTGAACGACAGATGATTACTCTGATCAGAAAATACGTGATTGAGCATTAGAGTCTGCTTTATTTTCGTGCTGTCAGGTTTTGGCTGTCTACGCTGAAATACTAATAAGAGGGTTTGATCCCACGCTAGTTCTTGCCTCGAGGTCAGGGAGATAGCCATACCACATGCTAAGCTCTTCTAAGCCATCGTCCTTTTGAAGTTTGCCCATGCTGGTTTATCTCTCAGTCCCCAAAAAAGCTAGAAACACCAGAGTACCTGGCACTCCAGTGATCCCCTCAATAAAGATAATAATTTTCATTTTACGAATGCATTTATTTAGATGTCTGCTAACACAAAGATGGGATAACCATCCCTGCATTGTAGATTGCTTTGACAAGACTTTAAAGGACTTCTCCAAGCTCTCCAAAGAACAATTGCAATGAACTTTATAGTCCAATTCAGTATGAGATTTCTTCCCAAGCCAGAAGAAAAAAAAAAAAAAAAAAAAAAAAAAAAAAAAAAAAAAAAAAAAAAGCAAGCAGTGCCCAATTTATCAGATGGAAAGAAGTCTCCTTTCATTAGTAATTAGCCAGCACTTTCCTCTCCGTTCCAGGGCACAATGGCTTAAACTCTTATGGGCACATCCTTCAGGAGGGAGAAACCTACCACAGGACCAAATAAATGTGCGGTTCCCGTGCCTGAGTGTGCGGCTCTGATCAGTGCTGTGTGGACTGCTAACGAGCCACCTCATCAGCTGCACGTAGGAATATCTACCCCGGAGTCGAGTGCCATCGTGGTAGTCACACGCTGAAGCACAGTGGCAAGCCCTGAACCCTCCTGACACCTACAAGTTGCAAACTGGCTCCCTTAACACCATCTCATTAACACGGGGCACGGCGTCGTGGTGTGGCACGAACCTGGATCGTTCCCTCCTCGCCCACTGCCCCCAGGTGCCTCACTGCACGGAAAGCGCAGATCTGCGCTCCTCCTTTGTTCTCTCCTCCCGGGTCCTCGTTGCAGCTCGGTGGGTTTTGGTCCTGGGAACACAATTATGCCAGGAGAGTTCCCGAGAGATGCTCAGAGAAGATGTATGTGTGCTCGCTCTCAGAGGCTCCCTCCTCTAACGGTGACTCGGGTCTGATGTAGACTCTGGTGCTCTGCAACTCCTCTTGGCAAAGTGATACAGAAGAGTCCATGCCTCCCGTTGAGTGAATTGCAGCCTGACCTCTCCTGCCTCTTCCCTGGCAAGACTTTTGTTCATCTTTTTCTGCTCAGCGTTACGCTCCTCTGATAGCCCCCGTTCCAGTCTGCCAGCAGTATTTATTACCTTTTTCACAGTATGGCTGTTTTCAGTTTTCTTACATTTCCAATTATACTGCACAGTTGCCATTGATCTGTTTTCTGTTAGCACGAAAATCAGAGCTGTGATCTATATAATTTAAGACTCCACCTTCATTAACCTTCCTTTTGTTTTTAAGGCAGACTATTTAAATTGATCTTTATTAAATAAAATTACAAGAGCTATCAATCCTCATGCATCACGGTGTAAGTTGATCAGTGGCTAACTCGGGAAGTAATTGCCAGAGGACCTCTTTGTTCAGAGACTGTACAGTCAGACGCGTTTCAGCAGCCCGATTCCTTCCGACGAGTATACGGACACCATCACAGACAGTATTCTGCATTTGCTGCATCACTGGTTAATTCTGATGCAGGAGAGAGCAGCTGGATTGGGCGGACTCCTGCTAGAGCAGCTCATCTCTTGGCTGCCGCAGCGGCCGACACCTCGGTGCCGAGGGATTGCCAGGGCCAGATCCTTCAGCGACACGTCGGCCCAGACCCATTGACTTGATGTGATCCGAAGATCCTCAGCTGGTGTAATTTAGCACAACTGCTCCTTGATTTTGCCCCCTCCTGTTGTCAAACAGAGATGGGCGGGTGAATGATGAGTTTATTCATGGAAGGCCCCGTTCTTATCCCATTTCTCCCGTTTCATATGGCAGCTACTGCCTGTCATGGTGTTACTTTGGTTTTGCACCAGATCAGAACCCTGGACCACCCAGGGAAACATAAAAACCTTAAGCTACGGGATGTCTGCATTCTGTAAGATATCTCCTCCCTTGTGGTGGTTGTATGCATTCTAGCTTCTTAAATTGACTTTTCACATTGTCTAAACATATTTAGACACAAGATTTCACAATTACAGGAAAGTTGCTTTCAACATCCTCCTACTCTCATTCAGATCCATTCTCTTTGGCTCTCATGTTCTTATCATATTTAAGAATTCTGTGTAAATGAGCATTAATGAACCAATTTTAAATTATTTTTTCTATGAGCAATTTCAGCTGCAAGTCGCTTGATTATGTGAATCCAAATGACGGAGTGGGGGAAGGGAGACCATAAAACGTGCCTTTGCCGCAGCAACCCGTGACCGATTTAAGTGCTGGAGCAAAGGTAAATGCAGGAGGGTTGAGCTGCCACCTGAATGCTGCCTGTAGACCCTGCATGGAGAGGAGACGGGGCAGGACTGTAGGAGTCAGGGAAATGCACATGATCACACAGAGGTGCAGGGAACTGGAGGAAGAGCTCAAACGTTCATCGGCACGGAAAACCTCAAGGACGAGCTGTGGCCTTTGGATTAGTCTAAGGAAGGTCCCAAAGGAAGCGGGGGTGTGTGGAAGGGTGCACCCCCCCTCTCCCTTGCAGTTGCGTTGACAAACTCCTTAGATAAGAATCAAAAGGGGAAAACTGGACCAAGCGAAACCGAACGTTTCCCCTGAAGCACGAGTGCCGCTGATCACGGGCTCTGTTGTGCAAGGCAGACACCATGCCTGCTTTGCTAATGACTTCGCTCCTTCCCCACTGAAGTGGGAACAAAGGCTGATAAGAGGGGATCATTCCTGGGATGACCAATAAGAAGCATGAAGGCAGCAAAAATCTCTGGGAACAGGGGAAAAGCCAAAGGTGGGCAGGGCGAGTACAACCACCGGCTCCACGGGAACCCCTGCTCCACCTTTTTCCTTGGCTCTCATGGAAATGAGTTTGTGGAATCCCGGCCCCTCCTCGTCTAGTATGTTAATCAGCTGATAAATGAACTTAAAAGTGAAACTTTGCTGGGTTGCACCCACCACCCAGCATCACCAGACCTGAGAGATCGCTGGATCCAGGGCTGGTGATCCGGATTGCTTCGACTCTCTTTCTCTCCTTTCTTTTCTTTCTTATAGATTTATAAAAGAAAACATTGCCCATTATCCTTTTCCAAGTTTAAATTGTTTTCTACGGCAAGTAAAACATTTTAACTGGTGGTTTGGTGTCTTTCACCTTAATTTAACCCGAGAGGATCACAGAACCATTGGGACTCTCTGGGCTTCCCGTCTGGGTGGTGACAAGAGGTGGTGGTGGTGGTAAATTCTCTTTTCCTCTCTCTTTCTACTGCGCTCACCTCCCTGCACTACCTCTGCAGGACATGGCATTGGTAGCTGCAAGTCCCTCTCCCACCCTTGGACAGGGAATGCAGCCAGCTCAGTCACTACCTGGCAGAGAAACAAGCACTAGGGGGGTTGGGAGAGGTGGGGGCACAGGGCAGTTGGGGGGATTTGTGTCACCATGGGCACAGTGCATCGATCCAGGGTCGGAAGAGATTTAACATCGTGTCTGTAAGACACAGTGGCACGTAGGGACTGACAAGACGATATCTTAAAACCTCATGTGCAACAGCAGCACACACTAATATATTGTTTTCCAGCGCCGGGTACCTTCTATATTTTTAGCTCTATAAATTTCGAAGTTAATCCAGAAATGAGTTATTCAGCATTGCAATAAAATGTGACCACCCTCTGACACCTTGGTTCTTTTCTTTCTCCCTGAGGCACGATCAGAGAAGAGAGGTTGGTCTGCTGCAGAAACCAATAACCAACCACAAGTAGAACGACAAGAGTTCGGAGGGCTTAGCCCACCTCCCGTGGGAGTTAATCGGAGTTTTCTACTGCTCCGAAACCAAACGGGATACAATCCCCAGCAGCTGGATGTCTGCGAGGGATAGAGGAGCCTGAGTGAAGCTGAATCATGGGTCCAAATATCTTTGAGAAGGAAGATCTCAGTCTCTTCTCCATTCTGGGGTGGTTTCCATGTTGTCTTCCAGCTTGAGGACAGGGTTTAGTTTTTGCTGACTTTGGGCTTTGGTCGCTCCGCAAGGGAGGGCTGTTTGGTGGCTGGCGAAAAGGCACCGGTTTCAAAACCCCTGTTTTTTGGTTTTTTTTTTTTCCTCCAGCTCTGCTGTTGACTTTCTCTCTGACCTTGGGCACATCAATTCTTCCACTGAAGTAAGTGGGAACTCAATTGCATTTTATGTTTCTTTATGAGTCAGATTCCCTTTCTACAAAATGAGGATCATAACACTTAACTACCTCTCAGAAGTGCTCTGAGGCCTAACAACAAATTAATGTTTAAGATCCTTGGATTATTTTTTTTTTAAAAAAAAAAAAACCTTTTCAGATATGTGAATTTCAGTGAAAAGTGTCAATTTGTTGAAACTGAAAAGTTCTGCAGATGAGGATTGTTTTCAATGCATTTCTTGGCTTGGGGGAAGAAAAAAAAAAAAAAAAAAAAAAGATATTTAAAGCATCATTTTGAAATGGTTGAAATGCCCTGCTTCAACATTTTGGAAGTGAAATATTTTTGGGTTTCGTTTTGAAATTACTTTCAATTTATTTTTTTCATTATATTATGTGCTATAAATACGACACAAAATCAAGGCAAATTGAGGCATGACATCTCAGTTTGCTAAAAGTGAACTGGGTTTGAATTACCTGAGAGGACATTACTTTCTTTTTTCTTAATTTCCTCTGCAGAGAACCCTGACATCTCCTGGATTTGTTCTGGCTGAGCATCTGGCCCAATTTCAAAATCCACGGGGAAATGGGACCGCTATGCTCCGCAGAACCCGTGAGGGCATGAAGGATCTGCGGGACTCTGCAGATGTCACACGGGGCTCCTGTCCTGAGGAACGGTTCTGCTAAAGTGAAAATATCATCTCACAGAGACACCCGGCCTTGGGAAGACGGTGAAAGGCATGATCCGAAGATGTCCAGGTATACGTAGTTGTGCCCACCGGACACCAATTTACACTAAATTGCAAGTATTTAAGCATGGGAGCAGGGTATCTTCAATGGTTGTGGAGTCTTTGTCGTGGGAATGTTTAAAATTATGTAAGACATTTGCAGGAAAGGATAAGTAACGAACACCTGAGGCCCCCTGCAGCCCTGCAGGTTGGTGCTGACGTCCACCTGGGTGACGTGGTGCTGAGCCCAGGAGGTCCCCTGGAAGCGGAGGGACTACAGCCAGGAGAAAGGCAGGAAAAGAGGGAAAACTGAGCTTTAAAAGGGCGCACACGAGAAAGAGAGAATGAAAGAGAAGCTGAAGGGGAGATGGCCGGAATCACAAGGCACGTCAGCCAGGGGAGAAAGCGGGAGATAATTCAGACAGTCCAAACACAACAAATCCTCAAAGCAAAGCTGAATTCAGCTGAAACGTTTACCCATAATGACTCTCGCGCACTGGATGTATAATTTTTAAAAGAAATCAACTACTAAGAGTTATGCTTCTCATGATGAAAGTTTCTTCTCATGTCCTTTGCTTTCCACCCAAACTACAACATCCCAGGCCTCGCTCAGATCCCAAGCGGAGTTTTAATTTGGGCCCCCTCCTGTGCTCATGTGTTTTTTCTCCTACTCCAGCAGCACAACTGCCCCAGCCATTAACCAGCCAGGATCAAACCCGAGCTGCGCCTGTGTCCCTTAGATGAGAGATCTCCCAGGCAGAACACAGGGACATTCATCACAGCGAGTGGCTGATCCAGCAGAGTTCAGTGGAGTTGGACAAGGACCAAGCTGCGAATTATGCCTCATCTTTTGTGATGCCAGCTGCCAAACGTCTTAATAGCAAGCAGCCCACTTTATCCTCTACTGCGGGTGATGCCGAACGTTGCCTGAGAGATGCGGCATGAAGGTGGACGAGGTGCCGCTCCAGTCCCAGACCCTCTCTGTTCACACCCCTTAGCAACGCCGTATCAAACACTGCACAGAAACGCTGCGGCCAGAGGCTCGTGACAAGGGTCTCCCTGCAGGGTAAAGGTCACCGGGCGCTTGCAAACTGCTTTGAGCCAGCTGAAATGTATCCTGCGGTCACGCAGGGGAGTCCCCCAAGAGCCAGCATGGTGCCCAGCATCCCATCACCCCAGAGATGGGAGAGCTCAGTGGCCTCCGAGCCCCCTGACCTACTTGCTACGTCGTCCCTAGGACTCTCCTGGAGATCAGATTAGAGGGAGCAGGGCGATCTGAGCTCTCTCTGCTGACACCCTGAATTCACACTATTTATCAGCTTCTCTTTAAAAAGATTTCAGATTGCATTTCCGTATCTAGCATATGGAGACTTTCATTTATTTGACAGGTTGATTCTTTTATCAGACGTTTATAAGGATTTACAGTACTAATGCACTCCGCACGCAGTATTGAATTCCACACGGAGAAAGTGCTGGCAAAGGCGTGAGATGCCCTCAGAGCCCATTTTCCCTTCTCTTTCCCATCCCACCTTTCCCACACTTTACAGAGGCAGGTCAGTACGACAAAGGCAGAGATAACACTAATGCCCTTTCCAAGCATTTTCTGCTGGGATGAGTGATGATGGATGCAGGCTCCTTAAAAAAACTGAGTACATGAGGCTCTTCTTGCGGTTGTACCGGGAGGGGGGATACAGGCGAGCGGCGATAGGCAGAAGAAGAGGAGAAAGGCGCTGAACCTTGCAGGAGATCTGCCGAGAGGAGACAGATACTGGCTTTGCTTTAGGCTGAGAGTTGCAAAATAAAATCCTCCAGGACAGAGCCCGCAGGGCAGGGATTTCTCCTTTTTGACAGCCTACAGTGAATGAAGCACAAAATAGCCTGCTGTCTCTGCAGACAGCAAGGGTGTGCGGAGACGTCAAGCTGTAGTACAGAGGATGCACGGGAGGGAAGCAGACAGCTAACCACCTCCCAGACTTTTGGTTTTTTGTTCCAAGTGGGAGATCCTGAAATCATGCAAGTTTTACCTTGCGTCCCCTGCTGGAATAAAATATCTACCTTCTTTCTGCTTTGGGATAGCAGGTGGAAATAAAGCTTATTTGGTCTTCGCGATCTGCTCTCGTTTCAGATTCAAAGGTGCTTGGATTCAAAGTCTGCCTATCTTCAGATCTTCATGCGGGAAAATATCTTCATGTTTTCCCCTAGCAAAGGGCAGGGGAATAGCAGTGGACACAGCCAGGCACGAAGTCAGGTTTCCCATTTCCAAGCTACATGCAGGAACAGTTTCTCAGATGCTTTCAGGGGTTTATAAGTACAGGTTATTTCTGCCGCATAGTTGATGATTTGCCTAATATAGCTCCGGCCTCACGCTGCGATTTCCTTGCTGATTTGACAGCTGAATTTGGTAGCCTACGATGATCAATAACAGGTTAGCTTTGGTAATGTAGTTCCTTGATTTTTAGTTTGGGTTGGTTAAGTGCATTGATAGAATCTGTAAAGCATCCAGAGGCCCATTAGGCTCAGTTAGGATCCCGGGAGCGGCTCTTCAAGGAGAGCCTGACCTGAAACTCTGCTCTGCTCCTGCCAAACTGACCTCCCCCCCAAAAAAACCCCAACAAAACAAAGACCAAACAAACCCAAAAACCAACAACAACAAAAAAAATCTACAAACAAAAAACCCAAAACCCAACAAACAGAACAACCAATCTTTGTGCCGCTTTATCTCACCAAACTGGCTGAGAGTGTCAGATGTGCTGGTTCTAGGAGCAGAGCAACAGCAAAGCTGGGCTGATTTAGAGAAACAGCCCCAGGACTGCACCAGCAGAGAAAGTTCCTCCAGGATAATTATGATGCAAATACAAAGCAGTTTGGTGAAACTGCACTAACCATTTATTTGGATTTGCTCATTAAACATTAAAACAGTCTTCAGCTGGTTTTCCGTCACATGATAGTCCCACCTGAATTGTGAATGGCCGCATCTACTTGGGGCTTAATGAGGTTTAATTAATTTAGAGCCACACCTTACTTCCCTGGTACTAATTTGCCTGCAGATGCCCATGCTGCCCTTAGTCACTCATTCAGCTCGAGGGGGCAAAAGATACTCTGGATTAATACATGAGAGTCTCAGTAAAGCAAGGTAAGGGGGAGAGATTATGCAGTGAGTGCTTAGTCGCAGCACCCGCTAGAACTAGTACTAACTTGACAGAGCAAGCAGTGAATGGGTTGCAAAGGAGGGTCTCACCTCTGGTCTGCACAGGGCAGAGGAATACAGAGTGTGGGTAACTCCTGCTGCCTGCACCTCACCCCTGACACTGCAAACTGAGGCTGGTTTGGCCCTTGGAAGGGGATGGTCTCAGCTCCCTGCTCTGTCCGCGTACTGCTAAACAGACACGAAAAGAAAGGGGGAAAGCTTCGGGGTGTTTGAGAAGGAGCAGTGCTGGAAAGGCCGTTCAGGTTTTGGTTTAAACCCACTAGCATCTAAGAAACTTGCAGCCAAGTGCCAGCCTTCCAATATGCAAGCACAGTTGGATAATGTTAAGGGTGATGGCTAGCTGTGAACTGATCCTGGGTGCCTGTTGTTTCGCTGTGAATTTTCATGCTTTTTGGAGAGTTTAAATCAGAACTTTAATGGGCTTTTGATGTTGTTTTAGTTTGGTGAATAGTTTCCCGTTGTATCTGCTTATTCAGTGAAATAGCGAGGAAGCGCTGTTACAGTGGAGGATGACAAGAGACTATAGAAGCCTATCTCAGCTGCATTTGCACAGCAGAAGCCTTTAAAAAAATCACTGTGCTATGAACAAGACATTTCCATATTTCACGGCTATTTTTGCCGGATGCCTGAAGTTGATGATACAGCAAAAAAATTTGAATGAAGGGAGAAGGGAGGGGGGAAAAAAAAAGTCCTTCTGCTGTTCCTTTCTTTCTAACAATTTCCATCTCAGCCATGTTGCTTGGCAAAACCAACAAAGCAAAGTATGTTGTGGCTGTAAAATGATAAGCGCAGGGGCTACACTGGGGATGTTTTCTCCCTGGTATTGGGGTGGGGAAATGGGGATTCATTTTGAAGTGGCGCATCGGCTTCTTTTTCTGCTTTGCTGCTCCTCTCTACCCAAAAGCCCATCAGGGCAGCAATGTCTTCTGGGAGAAGGTCAGAGGAACTCAGCAATGTAGATTATCAATCTGTGTTCCCGCTCAGGCAGGTGGCAACAGAGAAATTAACCCTCTCCATGCCTGACAGCCACCATCCCCTATACTCCTCTTACTTGTTCAGGCCTGCAGAGATCTACCAGGCTCCATAAATTGACGGTGTAAGAAAGCATGCACAAAAAAATGCCAATAATGAGGAAGGGCAACCCTGCTTGGTGAGTCCGTGGGACATGGCACTAGACCAAGGTGGCTCAAAGTAAGAAAAGGAAAATAGAAATAGAACTTCAAGGGAAGCTTACTGCTGTATTAGTCTGCTGTGTTTCCAGAGAGGCTGCTCAGAACTCTGGGATGTTACGTCCTTCTGTGATGCTGTGCCCAAAATAATTGGTTGCTCTTCAAAGCCCTAGGGTCTGTTTTTTGCTTCCGTATCATTTATACTAATTATCATCTGTGACCATTTCTTAAACACCTTCCATGTGTTTGGCAGTCTTTGTCCCACTGTGAAAGACAGAGCCTACACTGGAATGCTCAAATAAAAGTGCACGTTCCTCTGCAATTATCTCAGCTCTTATGGCACCACTAGAGAAGACAGGTTTGGGTTGGTTTTTTTTCCAAGGAGGGATTCGAAAACACTTTTTGGAATGCAACTAGGAAAATACATTGTGGATGATGGAAAAAGATCCCATCCGTGCCCAGAACCAATGGAGACTCCCACTGTGCTGGGTGTTTGCAGCCTGCTCGGTGACTACCTGGCTGTTTGGCACGTAGCCCAGTACCCCAAGGGCCTTGCTACAGAGAGCAAACGCTGCTCAAGAAGCTCTTTTTGTAGTGAATTATCTTGTCCTTGACCTACCTTCAATAGCCGTGAAGGGGATGAGGTTTTTCCCTTAGATCAGCAGACCAAATGCAAGCAGAGACCTGCAGTTATCTTCCACTAAAGGATTAAAGCTTCTCCGGGCTGACGTTATTAGAGTGACCACAGGCAGTCCCAGACTGGCTGAGGGGCTGGCAGTGGGGACACAGGTTTAAACTGCAGGTTGAGACATCAAGTTAAAGCAGTTTCATCCAAAACTTTGGACTCTGGGGCTCAGGCGTGTCTCACACACCCCGCGGAGGAAGCGAGCTGGCACTCAGGACATCAGCCAGCTCCTCCCAAGTCACTGAACATCTCTATTGCTCATTCTCTCCATCTATAAAAAAGGATTATAGCACTTGTCTCAGACGGGTGTGTGAGGATCTGTGGCTGTAATAAACCTCGTGGCTGTTGGCTGGAATGCACCGTACCAACATTCACTGTGGTTGCTAGGGAATAATTCTTTGCATAGGACCAAACCAAAAGAGATTTTGGAGGTTAGCTCCATGCCGAGTGAGTTACCGTGATGATGGTTCAGGATAAGCAAACGGTTTGGCTAAGTCAGTCCTCTACTGAGGGTTGAAACACAGAAAAAACCCATTTGACTGGTTTTTAATAGTGGGGAGATCACACAGTTTTTTCCTTCATATGAACTTTTGGCTCTGGGAGCAGTGAAAGAGCATTAGAAGTACTCAAAAAGCCAAGAGAACAGCTAACATTAATCTTGCCCTTGCCAGAACAATGTGAACGCAGGCCACTTTCATCAGATTTCCACTATGTTCATAGGAGAACTGGGAGCAATTCTGGAAATAAAATCCAAAACATGGGATCTGTTGCAGGCTGC
Organism: Athene cunicularia; assembly: GCF_003259725.1. Taxonomy (NCBI): domain Eukaryota; kingdom Metazoa; phylum Chordata; class Aves; order Strigiformes; family Strigidae; genus Athene; species Athene cunicularia. The sequence goes on from NW_020799116.1 coordinate 1,889,400, forward strand.
ATCTGCTGAAATATCTGCAGAAGTTAGCAACTCCTGCTGCAGACTGAGGTGGGGTTTGTGGAAACAACTAAAACTTTCCAACGAGTAAAATTTCCCTGCTCTGCGTCTGTTCAGGTCAATATTTAGGGGATTACTGGGGTTTCTCCAGGCTAATAGCAAACGTCGAGGGATGTAAACCCACAAGAAACGCAACTACAAATTGCCCTCCATAGGGTCATACCCTAAGGCAGATGTGTCTAACCCTAGAGGAGAATCCAAACCCAAAGAAGCCCCTGAATCTTCCCTTTCCCTTCACAATTCCTGTTTGGATTCCAAGCTCTCCCTAGGCTGAAAGAGGTAAAAAGTTAAAAATTAGGTCAGAGCTCTGAACTCCCATTAGGGACACTGAGGTCGCCGTGGTTGCTACCAGAACAAAGTCTCCAGCTGCAGCCAGGACACTCTGCACACTCAGGGAGGAGCTGGTCCCCTGTGCTACAGCGAGGATCCGCTGGCCCCGGAATGGCCGTGGTGTAAGGTTTAATCAGGTTAGCTAGGTTTTCTCTCCTGATTTCACAGCCTCCATTCAGCGCACCAGATTATAAACTTTCAACGTGTAATTGAACCTGACTCAAGGAGCCAATTGTATTACAGTGGGCTTTAAAAGGGGGAATGGCAAGGGCTAAAGTTTTCATTCAACGAATGCAATTTCTAGGCGCAGAAATCAATTCAATTGACATCAGTTGAGCTTTAATGCTGAATTAAAGAGCTGCCAGGTTTCCCCCATGGGGCTTTTACAGTCCGGGTTTTATGAATTCATTAAAATGCACACACAAACTTTTAGGGAAATAGCATTACACTGTAATAAGAGCTACAAATCGACCATATTCCTCTGAGAGAGAAGTCTAATTTGAGTTGCCTAGTTGGCAAAATTGTTTTCCATCGCTTTGCATTTATTAGCAGAGGGTGTCATATTTTCCCTTGTTTCCGTTTTGGTTTCTTGCTGTTTGCTTAGCAAGGGAGAGCATCATGGTTGGAAATATCAAGGCGAGATGGAGTCTCTCGAAAGCAGGTGCCCGAAGGACTCAGTAGACACTTTTAGATTGATGGTTTCTTCCAGATTGATGGTCCCTGCCAAGTGGAAGTTGGAGCTAGGGTGGAGGAGACAAGCAGGATGTCTGCAAAGAGTCTGTGCCGAAGGACAACCCCGCCTCAGTGAGAGCTGAAACTGGATCTGAGGCCAGTGGAGAAGTGAGCATCTGGCATTTCTGAAGAATATCTGGGCTTTCAGTGCCTTTCCCTTCCATTAATCTCACAAACTCACTGAAAAAGAGGAGCCTTGCAGCATCCTGCAGCTTCCATCTTCTCCACTCTCCCTGCAGGCGCAAGTCAACGCACAAATACTGGTTTCCCCTGGGACACTGGCGGTGGCTGGGAAGCTGCAGGAGCAGCCACAGAAGCCACAGCCATGAAGAATTTCTGTGAACAGGCCAGCATCATCCTGCTGCCTTTATGTCCGTGTCGTTGTGCTCCTCCTACCGCACACATCACAGCACTCCTTCTGATAATGAGCGTTCGCAGGCTTTCCTTAAGTATCCTCTCTAATTGGATCGATGACCCTGGAGATTGGAGGTCTTGACCTATCCATAAAGCAAGTGGGACTCAGAAAGCACCATTTCCTCATCCCACTGGTTTCCTAGCGTGACTTGGCTCCAGCTCTTGACGGATGAGGGAGTCTCTAGGGCTAATTCAGCTCCTGTGGAGAAGGCACAGTTAATGTCATTTGGAATGGTGAATTCTGAAACGGGGACACACATGCCCGTGCAAGGAGACTCTACAGAAAGATCTGACAGGCAGCCAACCCTCTGTCGAGTGGTAATAGATAACAGTCACTGCCAGCTCCCATTTCCAGGCTAACTTAGTGATGTGGAATGACTCCGTATGCTCTCAACAGATCTGGTCTCCCACCCCGATGGGTCAGGAAGGCCTAGAGAAAACCTAGAAAAGGGGCACAAAGGGAATCACCCAGGACTCAGCCCTTTGCTCCCAAGGTTGAAGATATTGCAGTGTTTCCTTCTTCGTTGGATGCACACGTGGGACTCCCTCCAAGGAAACAAAACTGAATGGCACCTCTACCCCTAGCGACAGCATACAAATTATCCAGGGCGGCTTAAGGGGACACGTTAGGAAACAGATTTATACCAAAGGCACATGCAGCCGTTGGCTTTCTTCACTCCATTCTCTAGATGCCGAAGTAGCCAAGAGGTCATAGTGTTACAGCAGCAGGGTGGGCAGCGTGGGAAGGAATTATTTGTGCCATTTCCTCAGCGTTTTGCACAGAGCAAGTTTCTTGCAGCTATTCAAGAAGGGTTATGAAGAGGAACCTAGAAGATTAGTACAAAGATCATATCAATACATTTTGCTGGACAGCTATTACTATTTAACAGCAGATATCTTCTTTTTTTCAAGCACTTTTTTTTTTTTTAATTATTTTTCCCCCACAGAGGTTTGCATACAACCAGGAAAAAAAAAAAAAACCACTTCAAGTTTGCTCATGGACCAGCTAAAATATCAGAGGTGGGGGTCGTCTCCTCCTTCTGTTTTTTTTCTTTTCAATGGATCATCCTGAGTCTCTCTACATGAAAAGAAGACAAGGTATCATCTCTTCACATTTAGATCACTCACGGGAGAAAAGGAGGAGCAAGAGGCAGCCAGACCAAGCACTCTAACAATGAACCTTGGTGGACTGCAAGCCAAGAAGGAATAGCATCCTTTACTCATATCCCCAAACAGTGTGAACAACCAGGTGGAAAGTTGCACCCAATCTGTCCGGAGACCCATCAGCAGCAGGACTGGGACCCTTCTTTTTAACCTGTAAATTGACACAAATGGCCAAATTACAGACCCAGCAGGAGGGATGATGCCTGAGGCAGGCAAGAAGTGACTCATGCAGCAAGAGCAAGGAGAAGGGGGAAGCTCAGTGCTTCCATTCCTTGCCCAATCCCTTTTCCCAGGTCAAGAAGCAAAACCTGTTGGAAATTGTAGTTGCCCCAGCAGGGCACAGATCCTGCTGCTGGCCAAGTCCTGCAGGCAGCGGCAGAAGCCACGTGCTGAATCAGCTTTCCTGAGGCCACCTGGCTCACATGCCAGAAGCTGCCAGCTCCAAATGTAAGGCTTTCAAGCTAGAAAATCTTAAGACACTTGACAGTGTGCCTGTATCTGCAGAAAATGCCTGTGACAGAGAGATGGCTAGATAGATCTTAATAAGAATTGTTCTTAAACCAAATGTTCCAAGAACCTGGTCCAAAAGAGAAAAATCCTGTGGGACTGAGGAGAATTGTTTTAAAAATAATAATAATAATAATAAAATAGTCCTGTTGGCACTAACACTTTCCCATCAAAAGACATTTGGAAACAAAGTCTAGAAGACAGTTTGGAATGTGCAAGTATTAATAGTGCGGGTTATTGCAAGTCTCCATTTGTTTGATGTCCCTCTCCTTTATCCTGCGACACACACACCCCCCTCTAGACCCGCTCGTGTCCGCGCTGGACCATCAGAAACAGTGTCCTGGGAGCCTTCCTCTGGCTGTCGTGGATGCAGAAGGAAGGAGCAGGTGGGAAAATCTTGGCTACCAAAAGTGCTGTCAGAAAGGGTCGCGATTCCTGCCCAGTGGCACGGAGCGTGTGTTCTCGCTCCGGGGTGTACCCACTCGAGGGTTCCCACGCCCTCCCTCACCCTCCCACCCGTCCCTGGAGCAGCGGTGGGGCCCGAGGAGCCCCGGCAGAGCCGTGGAGCGGTTCACTCGTGGGCTGCGAGTGACACCCTGTGGCCACCTCGCCCCGGGACCTGCCCGCATCGCCCGCACTCGCCAAGAGCAAGGGATGGCGGTGGGATGACTCCAGGCCCACCCCACCGCTCCGCAAGGGGAGTAACCTCCTCTCCGGGTCTACAGAGCCGTGGTTCTCCCAGTGGGGAGGAGGAAGAGGAGGCAGCGCTTGGCTCACATGGCAAATGGCTCTGAGCCTGCCCTGAGCTTCAGCCAAACCTGAGGCTTCGGAGTGGAACCAGAGGTTTTCTGTCCCCATGTGGCTTATTCCTTTTGACCTGCTCCTCTCGTGCCCAAGTTTTGACCTGGCGCATCACTAACTGATGGGCTCTCGGGATCTTTCAATAGCCATGGCCCAAGGAATGCAGGAAAGGAACTATTTGCATTCAAGGGTATCTTGGCTTGTGAGATTGTGGGAGGGGGCAGTCCCCATCCCTGGGGGGGTTTCAGAGCTGTTGGGATGAGCTGTGGGGGATGTGGGGTGGGGGTGAACTTTGTAGAGTCGGGCTGAGGGTTGGACTCGCTGATCCTGAGGGGCTTTTCCAGCCTGAAGGATTCGGGGATTCTGTGATGGCCAGTTGTGCTCAGACAACTGTGGAGAGTTGACTGGTTTGGGCAAAGGCTGGAGAATCACCTTGTGCTTCTCTAAGCCAGTGCGAAGTGCAGCAGGGAACCCGTCATCTTCTAATCCAGACCCAGACTCTCAGAGCTGTTCAGGCACACACAGTGAAACCAGCACGACGTAGAGGCAAGACCAAGCCCAAAGTGCTCTCAGGTTCACCAACAAACAGACGTGGGTGCGTGCAGGGTTTAGATGAAGGTCTGTCTCAGCTCAGACCTAAGCCCCAACTCTGCATATGGTTCTTTTCATGGATAACTGCATCTTTGGATTGGTTTGGGGTTTTTTTAAAGATTTTTACATGATGACATGAAGTAATGAAGATGTCTTATTCCCAACACATAGAGGGAATCATCCCATTCACCACAGCTTAATTCTGATGGTGCAGAACCTTCTGGTTTGCTGTTGACAGCAGGGAGGAAAAATATCTCCTACATGAGGAAGAAAAAACCCCACACTGCAATCACAGAGTTGCTGTATTACTTGTCTGGATCAAGTATTGTTTTGTTCAAAATGTCAAATTCTGGGTGTCTGTGTTGCAGCAATCCAGAGAGGAGTTAGCTTGAAAATCATCCTTCTGTCGCTGAATTTCCAAATTACAGGGAAAAAAAACAAGTGAAAGGAGCTCTGCCATTAGGTTTGCCAACTCCTTCCATTTCAGCAGCGGGCCAAGAGTTTTCACATTAATTCACTGCCCCCAGCCCGACTAGGTGTTTATGATTTCAGGTTTTCCTGTAGTAGGAGGGATAAAGTGATTAATCTCTTTATTAGAGACGGGTAGGAGGAGATTTCAGTGTAGCTCCATTCTACTGAATCCCCAAACTTTGGGCTACCTGCCCCTCCTTACCCTCTCGCAGCATTCCTCCCAATTGGATAATTTTAGATCTTTGCGTACCTGCTAATATCCTCTGCGAAAGAAGGTGGGGAAAAGGTAGGTTGAAAATTTGCATACATTTGCACACATTTGCATACATCCCAGCACATTCCCTTAGGCGTACTTGCTCTTCTGTTAGGAAGTCCACCGAACTCTAATGTGAAAACGCTACCACCTTCCCGTACCCATGCAGGAACGAGGCACACAGAGGCAAGTCGGGACGTTCTGGATTAGTTAAGGGCTAATTTCCCTTAAGCCCACTTCCACAGCGCAACTTCTCGGTAATGGAGCAGGTCAGCCTAAACTGCAGGTTATGAAATTATTTCATATCTCTCTGCTCTTACCTGTCCTAGAACACATACCCAAGGCAAAGGCCTGCTGCAGGCTGTCCCACGCAGGCGCTCGCCATGCAGCTTCTACTGGTCGGGTGGCTGCGGACCCACCTGAACTCCGAGGGGTGTTCCCCAAGCTATCGCAGCTCCACTCCTCCTCCCACAAGCGCGAGGACGTGGTCAAACAAACCACCAGCTTGTCAGGTCCAGCAACCACATCTAAATCCAACCAGCCAAGAAATCACAGCGGTTTCAGTTCTGCCAGGCATTTTCCAATGCAATAGCCTCACAGAATCATCTGGGTTGGAAAAGCCCCTGCAGCTCCTCCAGCCCAACCATGACTCTCCCCCTGACCCTTCCCAACTCCCCCAGATCCCTCAGCGCTGGCTCAGCCCGACTCTTCAACCCCTCCAGGGATCCCAGGGACTCCCCCCTGCCCTGGGCAGCCCATTCCAACGCCCAACAGCCCCTTCTGCACAGAAATCCTTCCTCAGAGCCAGTCTAACTCATAACTCATTCCGTCATTTTCCATCTTGAGCGAGATTATTATGACAAATATCACTTCCATGGTCCAACCTGAAGTTCAGTGGTGGCCCTGGAGGACAGTCCATCAAGTTCTTATTTTCCCAGGAATCCAAAGACTCGGACTTCACTGAAGATCAAAACAACGGAAAATAAAACAGCCCACCCGCACCACCTCCTTCTAACCCTTCAGGTTGTGAAAATTATCTTCCTAATGTAAATAGCTTCAGTAATTAGGATTGTTGAATATACAGTACTAAGAAATGTGCAGTTCATTATTTTTTCAACGAGAACATATTAAATTATGCCTTTTGATATCTCTTTTCAAAACGTGGATTATCAAAATTTCATGTGCTGAATGTGTGTGCTGACTCTGTCCATACATAGCAAATGCACTTAAAATACTTAGATTTCCTCGTAATAGCTTGATTGATGAGATTTTGCTTAAAAAAGGGGAGGACAGGGAAATCAGATAAAAGAAGGTGGCTTGGGGAATTTCGAGAGGAATATCTGTGAGTCCTGATTCACGCAACTTTCAAGTGATCCAGAAAACGATTGAGCCCCTTCTGAGCAATCAAGGAATAAAACTGGTTGCTGTGGGCCAGGCCCTCACCTGCTGTAGATGCCTTAGTTGCAGCTACTTGAATGAAACCACTGCTTTACAGCGGGTGACGTTTTGGCCCCAAAATCCAGCAATACCAGGAAAACCTCTCTGCTCTGACACGTGTGCAGTCTGTTGGGGGTGGCCACTGCTCCAGCAGCTCCATCCCTGGGTGCCCCAGGTCCCAGGCTGACCCTGTGCTGAGTTTTAGCAAGTGTCGAGCAGAGGAGGTGGAACATCCACCCAGAATGTGACTCTCCACAGAGAACCATTGGTTTTAAATACAACCGTCCCATATCTGCCAGGCCTCCCTCTACCTGTAGGGCAGACTAAATATGAGGGTTCAGCCTTGGAAATGTGAGGTCTCTCATCCTTAGACTTGCCCCGGCTGTTAAGCAGATGGTTCGTTTCGAGGGAGTAATTCCCCTCATGCTGCAGCCTCGGACCCATCATCCTTCAGCATTTAACAGCCAGAGGGAGGCAGAGCGAGCTGTGCTTTAGAAGAAGGGCTGGAAGACTGGCCAAGCCAACCCAAATATAAACCCAGCACCCTCATGTCTTTCCATGCAGCTATATACCATCTCCCATGTGATTTCGGGGCATCATTTTCCAACCTACTTTCAGATAACGCCACCGTGGAGTAGCACTTAGGACCCTATTCCAATATTAACACATGCGCACACAAAATTCCTCTTCCTGCAGTCAAGTATTTCCTTCTGCCAAGAGAGCTACAAGGTTGTGGGCACATCTGTTGGCTTCTTTATACTTTAATGTCATCCAAGTAATAAGAGCATCAGGAAAAAGAAAACAAAACACCGAAAACCCTCTAGTGGGGTTGGTGCTGCTGTGTGTGCCTACGGTAACTACTGTGAGCATTAAGATGAAGCACTTCAAGCATGAATAATAATAATAAAAAAAAAATATTCTAGAAGATAGATTAAAGCACCCCAGCACTTTGTAATAGTATTTGTAATGCAGATAAAGCGTTTGTACTCTAATTTCCAGCACCACCAACAAAATAAGTAAGTGTGCTTGGATTGCATTTTTCTTTCAAAAACTGTTCCAAAAATTATTCATATTGAAGGAAAACAACTTAAACTGGATTTAGAAACACAATGCAAGCGGGAAAGCTACTCGCTGTTATCAGCATGACAAGTGCAACCTGTTCCTTTGATAAATGGCGCTTGAAGAAAGACACAGAAATCATCTGCTTTGTGTTTTAAGTTTAATTAAGTAGTGAATTAATGTTCGCAAAGTGCTTTGAGATCCTTCATCAGCCAGTGCTCATACAAGTGCAAAGTACTTCCAGCATGAAACGCATTTCCAGGAGTTGCACTAACCTATTCATGTCTTTCCAGCAGCCTGATCCGCAGCCTGAAGTGGTCAGGGAAAAGGCCCCTGCTGACTTCAAGGTGTGTCAGATCAAGCCCACAGGACAGGAGTCCTGATTTAGTCGGCAAGTCCCACGGAAGAGCGCTGGAATACTTCCATGCTTAGAGTTAGGCGTGTGTTTAAGTAGCTTGCCTTAGAGAGTATATTTTTATATGCCTGCTGTTCATTGAGTCAAAGAGCTCAGGGCCAGAAAAGGCCATTAGCAGAGCTCGGCCAACCTCCTGTTTATTTCAGGCCATTACGTCTCGCCCAATAACCCTGTGCTGAGCCCAACAACCTGTGTCTGCTAAAACAGATCTTCCAGAAAGTGCCTCCAGGCTTGTTCTAAGGCCAAGGTGGATATAAGAAATCTACCGCTTTCTTTGAACTAGTGATTAATCAACCTGTTTAAAATGTGAACCGTGTTTCTTCATTACTTCTTTGAATTGATCGGGCTCCATCTCCTAGCCACTGGTTCGCACTATGCCTTTCTACCCTGGACAAAAGACCCCTGTAGCAAACAGAGAAGTGTTCCGCAGCAGCATTTGCTAAGGGAGCATTGCAAAGGCTGCTTTCATGCTTGGGGGTGGAAGATCACTGCTTGGGATAAGAAAGAAATTTAAAGAATTAGCCTTATTCTCATAGGAATCCAAGTGTGGTGGGTCTGGTACAGAGATATCTGTGCTCCAAAGATCCCATGGCCTAGAGAGACAAAAGTGAGGGAAGAGTAAGGCCAGGGACATGATTGCCACTGGAAAGCAACCTCTTAGCTCTGTTTTATTGCCAGTTATCTGCATTGAGAGGGATGGAGGTGTACAAAAACCTTCTTTCCTGGCCAGTTCCAGCCTGTGCCTTGGCAGGACTTGGCTCCCAGGGGGAGCAACAGAACAAGGACTGATTCACTGCTGCAAACCTGGCACCCAGCAGGGCCGAAATCCCACCATATTTCCATGCCAGAGTGGAAGTTTTGGGAGACGTGGATAACTCTGCGCCTGGCTTCATGATATTGCTCGTGCGGTGGGAACACGTAGTCAAAGTAGACGGGAGCTGCATTTGGCCCATCACGCTGGCAGGCAGATGAAGCACAGCGATGGGGACCTGCTGGAAGTTAGGAGCTGGATACAAACTCAAACCTCTACACTAAACACGTTTAGAAAGCCATATGCCGCCAACCCAGGCAGTAAGGAGAAACCGTCTGTTTGCTCAGAGCCCGGAGCAACTCCCACGCGTGGCAACGGAGACGGAGCTAGATGGGGCCTCTGGAAAGTATCTCTTGCTTCATATTTTATTATTATCTCTAGGCTCTCCTCATAAAGCCTGCAGTTCGAAAAGGCAAAGAATTTGTGAATAGACAGGGGACACTCAACGCTACATCAGCATCCAGCACTTCCACGTCCAGGCTGCCCAACCGCTCCGCGATCGTTCTACCAGCGCTTCCGAGCGAGGGAATATCAGCAGCATCTCCCTGCCCCAGCACAAGGGCTTCGTTTGCTTTACTGTTGGCTTGGTAACAGCTGCTGTTACTGTTCGAGGTGGCAGGAGGGGAAAAAAAAAAAAAGTGCTTATTGCTTTAAAGCTCTTCAAGAAAGCCTTGTAGAGTCTTTGGCAGGGTTTAAGAGCGGCCAGGTGCTCCCTGGAGCAATGTCCAGCGATGTTCTGGGGTTGTGCTCTTTGGTGGTGTAGCAGTGCCCCACGGCCACCCCCCAACAACACCAAGGGCCGGGGGCAGAGCCCAGGGCCAGGCTGTGGTACTGGCACCACCAGAGGAGCAGCTGGGAGAAGCCACTGGACACAGACAGACCCCAACACATTAATTGCAGTAATGGGGCAGTGCCGTGGAGCTCTGCCCCAGCCTGGCTTGGGAACAGCGAGGGTGAAGTTCAGTTCCTGAGGCAGAGTCTCAGGGGGTTCCACATTCAGTGGGGCAGGTGATAGGAGGTCCAACCAAAATGCCACTTGCCTCCCCTCCCAGCGCATCAGCCAAGAGAGATACCTGGAAGGAAAGCTGGTCTGTGTTCAGATTTCACCAACAGTGTAATGCAGCACGCAGTGCAATTACCACCCGCCTTTAACATGCTGTAATATGAGGGACACAGGCTGCAAGAAATCCAGGCCTAGGTCCTATTTTTACCTTGGCTTGGGTTTCCGTTTACCTGCAGCTGTCAGCGGCGCAATGGGGGGCGGTGTGATAGCACCCTGCTGCAGAGAACCAGCCCACAGCACTGGCGACTGGCACGAGAGGATGGGAGAGGAGCTGATGGTTTTCGATGAAGACGAACGGGGCAGAGTTCTAGTCTTGGTGACCCGGCAATGGGCAGTCGATCACAAAACGCAGGTGTCCGCACCTGCTGTGGCATGGATCCTAGTGGCAGATGAGGCTGGAAGACAGTTTAGGAAATGTGACATTAAAACTACGACAGCAACAAAATTAAGATGATTAACAAGGTTTATCCCCAGGCTCACTGCCTTTGAACTCCAAAACCATCAGGAGCTAAGACAAACCTTTAAGGAGGAGCCCTCTGCACAGAACATGTGTAGGGTATGAGTGGGGAGAAAATAAACGACAAACCCATGAGAATGCAAGAGTTGCCACTGAACCTCACCCTTCTGCCCATGTGGAATGCTGGGGCTTCAACCCCAACCCCAGACTAAGGCTGACACCTGGGTGGTTCCCACAGCCCTTCCCAAAGGGGGGAGTTTCCCTTCAGGCTTCTCCTGGCAGACAGAGCCGTTGGGTAAAGGAGCCCCAGGGGTCCCGCAGTGAGTGACCCAAGGTCAGGTGTCCCACGCAGGGATAACAGCGGGGACCCTCGCAGGAGGGGCAGTGTCTGTGTGTGAGGGGGACGCCCTGGGCAGAGTTCCCTGCTGGGGAAGGACCTCCCGCCTCCCTGGGACTGGGCTCCAGGCAGCTCTGGCTTCTGTAAACCCGGGCTGTGAGAGATTCAGTGTGTGGCTTCCTTGGTCTGATGTGTTTGGGTTGTCGACTCGGTTGTCTCCCGTCCCTTCTATGGGAGACTGCGTGTCACCATTTATCCCACCCGTTGTTGGTCGTGCGGTGTCGTTGTTGGGGTCAGTGGGATTGATGTCAATTATGTATCATCTGACCTGTTTGTGCCCCCAGCGCTCACCCATGTGCTGACCCTTTTGTATCAAACACTATTTGGTTATTGGTTCATCTTTGTGCTGGTTGTGTCCTTTATTCTAGGCCTGATAAATGGCAAAACACCATGATGGCAGAAGGAGGTGAAACTTTGGCTTAAAACCTTGAACTTCAGCCTTACAAAACCACATTAGGCTCAGCTGACACAAATACTTTGGAGACAAGAGGTTTTTTCTGGGTGATTTTTTTTTTTTAAATGCCCTTACTGTTTCCCTTCCATCTGATGATAAGCGGGATATCACCAAGTTTTCTAAACTATTATTTTTAATTCTCTTCTCTTTTCCCTCCGACTCTCTGGCTCTCTTGACCTGCTACCATAATGCGCTCGCAGGGAAAAGCAATTGTGGGAACTCTCGGCCTTTCTGCGTTGTGAAGGACAGGCCTATCTCCAGGCTGCCAGTCATTCCGTCAGCCACTGCTCAGGGAAAGCACAATTTGCCGCCAGGCGATAGCAGCACGCTGACACTTAGCAGGATGGGAACGTGCTCCAGCCTGACAAGGAACAATCAGACATTGCATTAAGGGAAGAAAGGGGACAGGGAGGAGAGAGGGAAAGAGGTAAAGAAGAGAAGGGGAGAAAAAAGGAAAAAAGGAATGGTTAGCTATTTAGAAGATGCCCTGTAATTTGAGTGTCAGGACTAAAATGATAGGTCGGATGTTTTGATTGAATGTCAGCAGGAATGGTATGCTGGAGAGTCATGCTTCCCACTCCACTGACAGAGCGAACTAATGGGAAAGTATTCCAGAGTGACTGATTTTGGTGCCAAGACTCTTTTACCGATGTCTCAAACAAGCACAGGACATGCCACTGCATGAATAAATATATTTTTTCCCATTTATTTAAATGAATATATAAAAAAAGTCTGTAAGTAAACTCAGCTGAAAGAACAGCTGAGTCCCTGCAGCCCACCAGCAAGAGCTGGCAAGTCCATAAAAGAAGCAAGTCTCCTTTTTTTTCTTCCTTTTTTTTTTTAACTTTCCCAATAAGATCAACTTGATGATCTTCCCTCTACAGCCTATGTCTCTTTGGAAGAACAGCACTGTTAATTTGCTCTCTCACATGACTGGATGTAATACAGTTCTATAACCTTTTAACATTTTGCTGCTTGCATGGCATACCTGTGTCTTACTTATTGCTCATCGAATTATGCAGGGAACTCAGAGCCCTGCTAAGATGTTTTAAATACGTCCGCATCAAAAATACGCTCCTGTAATCCAGGCAGCACAAAATCATTATCACAGCCTCATCTGCATATTAGGATTCACTCTCTCAGCCTGAGAATGCAGCACTGAAATAGCCAAGCATAAATGAGATGGAGAATTTTCCTCAGGTGGTATCTCGTAAATCATCGGTTTCTAATTTACGGATTTTTATTTTTTTCTTCCTGCGGATCTCCACCTACTTATTTATTTATTGCTTTCCAGAATACAGAGTAATTAGTATTATCTCCTCCACAGACAGCAAAAAAAGAGATATGTTGCCTGCGCATGGTCACCAAGTCATCTTATGAGCTTGTGTGGATGGGGAGAGTTGTAGGGAAGGATGGGGACAGCTGTAGAGCAGGAAGAGTGTGGTTTAGGTTTTGGCCAAGGACTTGCGAGTGCTGGACACGGCTCCTACCTCTGCTCCATGTGTTCTGGGTGGTCTTGAGCCAATTCATCAAACTTTCAAGACGGCTTGAATGCCGTTGACATTCAGTGGGACGTACTCCTCAGTCTGGGCAATGGAAGCTGGGATCCTAGACGCAGATGGCTGGTTTAGAAGTCTTCACCTTTTTTTCTCTCTGTGCTTTCACCTCTAACCCTGAGACTGTAAGTTGGCTCTGGGTTGTGTGCTGTTGGAGGCATAGACTGTTTTTCTCATGCCTGTGAGACGCTTAGGATGACAGGCTTTCCATTAGGACCAGCGAGTTTCACTGTATACATAGAAGTATGAGGTATGAAGGCCTCAATGTTTTGTAGCTGGAAACAAAAACTCATATTTTCTCAACCTGATGGTGGTTTTCAGCGCCTCTACTTATGGTGCCCAATCTGAGAAAAGTTAAGGTGACCTGATTTAGAGAGAGTAGATTTTCAGCACTTGTGATAAAGCTGAATGCCAGAAAAATCACTACTGGTGATTGAAAATGTAAGCCAAAGCCTTTTACTTGCAAATCTCCAGTTCAATTCTGGCTCAGGCAAGCAGGCACTGGAAGTTGTTCCTGTCTGACAGTTGCATCAGTGGCATCTGGAAAATGAGCTGCTAAGTTTCAGCTTAATTTCTAGTGAATACATTACTAAAAAGCCATTCAGTGCATACATCCTGGTACCTACCAACGGCAATTGCCTATGAATCATCAGTGATGCGTTTGTACAAATGATGCTACCACAAAAACAAATGGTAGTGATTGCATCATTCTATCCTCAGCACAGAAATCAGACACTAAATCATAAAAACCATTTTTGTTTCTTGAGGCCAAGAGCACAGAAGGAGAGGAAACAGGCCCACATTTCTGAATCCAGAGCTGGACAGGTTTGTCTAGCCGATGAGCTGCTCCTAAAACTGCTGTGAGGTGCTTTGTGGACTGACAGAGGGAATGGCCTCAAGGGAAGGCAAGGAGAACAAATTAATTACAATGTCAGAGTTAAACTGGAACAAAAGCAAGTGGAGGCAGAGCCAACTGTCAGCCCAAGGAACCTCTGTAAAGCAGGAATTTTGCAGCAATTAATAGGACTGTACCCTGATAAAGGTTACCGTGTCACTCCTAACAGTATGTGATTTTATTTTTTTTTTCCCCTACACCCATATCTTTATCGTTTGTCAGGAGTGAACTTTAATAAGATTATGCTGTCAGAACCCATCACCGGAGTGACCACACACATGGTACGGTAGATATACCGCAAAGATCCACTTTGATTTTCTCCTCTGAAGGTGCCAAACTACTTTCAAACGTGCGTTAGAGCCATTGGAACCAAGACAAGTCCTGCACCACCACGGAAGGACCATCTTCAGGAGCCTTATCCCAGATTGGGAAGGAGAGGAGCAAAGACAGGTTCGTAAGAGGTGAGACACACCGATTCCAGTCCCAGCTCTGCTAACGGCTTTTGATAACTGCGTCAGGCTGCCTGGGTCAGGATTTTTTTCCGATTGTGCAGTTCCATGTGTGAAAATACCCACACAATTGGATTCTCAACTTGGCCAAAAAATTGCAGTAGTCGAGCACAGTGAGGAGGGGGATCCCTATCACCCTGGGCTGGGGTGTGCAATTTTAGCTGAAAAAATGACACGTACAATTGGAGTCATAAATGTTCATGAGTATAAATGAAGCTTGTACCTTTTATCCCCCTGTGTCTTCACTTCCTTTTCCATCCCCCTCTCCCTACAGACATTTAGAAAATGGGTATGATTTTTAGCTACCTCACCAGATTACCTTTGAGAATGAATTAATGCCCATAAAGAGCCCTGCGATTCTTGGATGGAAGTTGCCATAGGCTCAGAGATTACAATTAAACTGCTAAGCAGTGCAGTTGGATTTACTCAAAGTGCTGCCAATGACGGTGTGCTGCACTTTCAAGCAGAGCAACACACTCACCCTTCGAACCAAAGGGCCTGACACGACCCATATTTGTGCCCTCAAGGCTGTTGAGCAAAAGAGCAACCAGCAAATTTCATCAAGCTTAGGGGCTGCTCAAGGAAACAGAAGACTCCCTGGCAGTTCTTTGGGGCAATGAGCCCATTGAAAGCCACCTCCCATGACCCATCATGATATTCAGTGGCACGGAACTTAGTCCTTCTGTTCCATAATGGAAGAGCTCAGTGAGGTCATTTTATCTTGGAAAGGGACTCTTGGCAGCCTGGCTCTGTTCTACCTCCCAGACATGGTTTTTCACAAGGACCCTCTCTCATGAGGTCTCCTCCAGCAGGCTGGAGGGGACATGCCACTTACAAGTCTTCAGAATTGCATTCTACCAGCCCTCCAAAATAATTCTGGCTGCTATAGAACGGTGCAGTCACGAAAGCTTGTAGCCTTATCTACCACCCCCAAATGATAGGAAGAGTACGTATGAAGTGGCCACTGAAGCATTTTTCTGACATTCTTTCTACAGTGATTTACCCATGATGCTGAGCACATTCTTATGACCTGAACTAACATTTGGATCTATGGGGAGGGAAAAACCTGAAAATACCTTAGTGTGAGCACTTTAACAGGAGGACAGTGCATTACAACCCAGCCTGCTTCAGTCCAGGGTGAACGGAGTAAGGTGAACAGCCACAGGGACAGTGATGGCATGGGTGTGACATGCCTGCTCCGATGCTCACTCCTCCTCTGCTACAGCCACACCCCTAGGAACTGCTCCCATCATCTCCTCCAGCTCTTCTTGGCTCCTACAGGGAGTGGAGGACCCGTATTGGGTGCTCAGCACTTCCTTGCACTTCTGACACACAGGAGTAAGGGATATAGAAACAATAGGAGCCTCCAAAGATTCATGCATTGTAATGATAATACAGCGTGGAGGAAATTATAATATCTGAAGAACATTTATTTATCAACCATTTTCTAATCACAATACATGCAATTACAGTTTGACAAAACACTGCCAACATGAAAAACATCTGGAAGTAGTCTGGGGTCTTCAAAATGAGTACAGTTTCATTTCCATTATTATTTTCTTCTGCTGAGAGAGGCAGTAAACTGTAGTTAATAAAGGAAAGCCAGTTTTTATGGGCTAGGAAGACAGTAAATATATGCAAAATGGTTTGTTGAATCTAGCAGTGGGGTGCCATAAGGCTTCATAAAGCAGGGATAGAGTTTAGCATCATTCTTCTAGGGCTGGGAGTGATGCAGAAAAAAACCTCTCTTGAGCCTACTTACTGCCTGGCCTAGTTCAGATAGTGTATACACAGGCAGTGCTTCTTCCTCTGCAGAGTTTCCGTTAATCACTGTTAATGCCAGTCATCAGATCACTAATCATTTGAAACAAGAAGCTGCAGATATTAAGACAGAGATTCAGATTGAGATAAATAGCACAGATCTCCCCAGGCACAGGAAGGTCTGAACCCACCTGTCACTGACGTTGCCTGGTACGTGATGAGGCTGTTTGCCTTCCTAATCCTTACTGTGAGAGGAGCTCCTCTATCCTGGTGCAGAGAAGGAGACAGAAAGTTTGGGAAACCTTCACAAGGACACATGGACACGGGGATGGATGTGGCCAGACCCTGACCATGTCCCCCTGCAGCAGATGGGAAGAGCACAGTAAAGCTCCCTCGGGGCTATATGCCCCAGGAGTCTCGAAGCCCACGTGTTTTGGAGCGGTTTGATTATCGAGCTGCAAGTGCCCGTGGACGTACACTGAATCACCTGAGCAGCCTTGATGGGAAGCCAAGATGTCTTGTGTCCCACATCACCCTTCGAGCCTAAACTGATTCTTTCTGTTGAACGCACAAACCTGAGAGCTGAAGCAACCCCGTTTTCTCTTGCTGTTGGGGAGGGTTTAAGAGCAGGTGCACAGGCAGAAACTGTGGTTCTGCCGACGGCCAGTTGTGTCTCAGTTTATCCCTTGCAGTTCTGGAAACGTGTCATGAGTTGTCCAAAACAATCCATTTCTCTGCTCAGAGCAAAGGCAATGAAAAGGTTATGCCACTGCGGTGCAAATTTTCCTTGTAAATCAGATCCAGAAGTCAGTGCCTGGCAGGCACCTTCTCTGACATATTTAAGACCCTGAACCAAGGGCATGTGCCTGCATATGTCAGAGTGGGGATCCACACGGCAGTTCGGGATGCGGGTCTCTGGCTGAATTTGCATAGCTGCTGACGTCAGCTTCATTTCCCCCGACGGTGGCATTTGGTGTCCTTGGCATAAGACGTTTTACGATATGGGATCTGCCATTTGAACACAAGCTCACCTCGGAGGTGTCGGAAGGGGGTAGACAGCAGCACAAATGCGGTGCCCAGTGACTCGCAAAGGCAGGACTTCAGAATGTAACAAGCAACAAAATGGGATGTGCAGGGGAGGAGGGAGAATAGACTCATGGCCTGATCTTGCCTGCAGCTGATTTCAACAGACTCCATGGGAGTTAGGACTATTCTGTACTTAACAGTGGGAGTTCAGGTAATTGTGAGATTGAATCTTACAGGAGACCATGACTTGCCAAAGGGGAAGTCAAATAACATCAAAGCAATCAAAGGAATTCTTCAGGAATTACCGAGTGAAATTCTCTGGCTCAAACAGGACCTTGGGCTAGATTAATTACAATTGGTGCATCTAGATCTAAGACCTGCAAATATCGCAAGTTACGTCCATTTCTATTTTGTTCTTTTGTTCTTGCTTACAAGACTTTGCCTTGAAATCCTGTTCTGACTAAAGGAAAACGAGGAGCAAAGAAAAGAGAAGGAGCGCTGCCAGGTGATGTATTTAGAAGAAAGACTCTCTAGAGATAGGGAGTGTGAATGCAGATGAGTGAGGGCTCAGTCCTGCCTTCGTTCAGTGAATAAATGGAGACAGAGCCAAGCAGGGTGATGAGATGGCCCATGAAACCTGGGTGTAAACAAGACCGGAGGTACCTGTATCCAGAGATTCTGTCTAACTAAATTCCTTAGCACAGCTCAGAGACCCAACACAACCACCAGCGGGGCTGGTTCCAGAGCAGCCTCTGCAACACCCCGGTACAAACCAACATCCCAACCATGATCTCGCCGATCGGAGAACAACTGTGTCCCCCCGGGTGTCACCACCAGATTGCAGCCCAAGCAGAAGGCAGTTGTGAAATCCCTGCAAACCCTCCTTTTACTAGTGAGAAAGGATGAGGTGTGCCCATCACCACTCCTCAGGCAAGAGCACAGCTCAGATCTTGCCTTCGAGACCACTCTTCAGAACAGCCCTGACCCTTTCAAGTCCTATCAGAGCTGAGGAATCTCCGTTGTTATTCTAAGGATCTCTTTGGGCTGTGCTGGAAAATGCTTCGTTGGATTGGCAATGATTCAAAGAATTGTTTAATCTTTCTCAATCGACTCACAGAGAAAGGAATGAGACAGTTGATTTATTTCTTATCTCTTTTTTTTCTCTAAGCTTCTTTAAGAGTGAGTTCCTTCCTCTCTCCCCTCTTCCAGCACTCACAGGCACTCTCATACACACACACTCACCCAGGGCCTGGCACACACCCCGTGCTGTGTCACTGCCGATACAGAACATCTCTGAACAAAAATACCTGGGAGACGGTGACCCTTACAGAGCAAACAAATCGTTTGCCTTTATTAAGGGTAAAGTGCAAGCTGATGAGCCGCTGTGTTAACTTCATGACCTCCATATCCTCCCCAACTGCCTACCAAAAAAATCACCCCAAAAACTCGCAGAGCATTCACATGCTATAAAGAAAGGTCGCTTCTCCAGATGGCTAAAGCGGCCCTGCATGTTTCTTCTTAAAATTTCCCAACTGTTGCTGTCCGTTTCCTAACTCCACGCTGCAGCACAGCATGTAAACCTCAGCCTCTCTGGAGATGCAGTTTAGCTGCATGTTGAGTCTAGTTTACGCAAACTCACAGGAGCATCTGCAGTGAGCAAGGTGTTACTGCCCTGCATCTTCTCAGTGAAGCTAATATCCACAGCTTGTGTGTCTGCAGCTTACTCCGAACATTTATTTTTTCAATTAAATCCTTATGTAGGCAAATGAGAAAATCTGCATTTCTTCCTTTCAAAACCAGAAGGCTGAGGAAGCCCTCTAAAGCCTCGCTTAGGAGCTTAATGAAGTGCTCTGACTTCCGCGAGGGGCTGAGTACCTCGCATGTCTGATGTAAAATCAAGGGCTGGAAATCATACTCTTCAGATGAAGTACAGTTCTTATTAGACCTATGGAGAGGTCTCTTCAGCCTGTCAGCACAGGGATGAAGCCAAGTCTGAACTCCAAGACAAGATATAAATCCTCCATCTGCCAAAATTCAGTAGTATTGGACCCAGAGTTTAGGCTCAGCTTTCTTCCAGAATACACACACAAACATAACATCAGTAGGTAAATGAAACAGCCTGATGGGAAAATACTCATCATAACTTAACCTTCTAAGAGAGAAAAAAAAAAAAAATCATTTTCCTTCAGTCTGAGCTATTAGAAAATTGGCTTAATGAAACTACTAATTAAGCTAGTTGTCTTTCTCTGAATCATCATCTATGTTGTAATTGCTACCCGACAAAAGTGTCCCATGGTTGTTCTGGTGTGGCCAGAGAAAGGATATTGCAAATTATTGTTGTGATTTTATGACAGCCTCTATCCTCCATCCTGTTTGACCCCTTCCTGTATATTCTCCCCGAGTCCCTCCTGCCTTCCTCAGTTTGATTTATGGCTTTAAGGAGTGGTTCTTCTCTTAAAGCTGTTTTCTAAATGGGAAAGATACATGATATAGGTAAAATAAGACCTACAAAACCTGGGAACTATTCCTATTAGGAGTAGCAGATCCATTGTTATAGACATTATTCCATTTACTTATGCTATATATGTCCTAATAATCTCCCTCAGGTAGAACTAGCAACGATTCCTTAAATCCTCCTCCTAGAGACCCGTAGGATATTTATGATGAATGAGCTTCCAAGAGCTCAGATATTTAATTTGCAGCTACCATGGTTAGTGATGATTAAGATCCGCTTGTTTTTACACTGTTTCTTAAATAAAGTGTAAACACGTCCTGTCCAACTCTGTTAAACAGTGAGACACATGGGAATGCTAGTGGAATTGCTAAGAAAGATACTGAAAGTGGTCAGGCACAGCATAAAGACACATGATCACACATCTGTACAGCCATGCATGTAGCTGTATATATGAAAATAATGCATGTTTACACAGATAGAGATATATAGGCAGTTACATGTATTCCTTCTGTCAAGCCTTGACTGCAAGTAGGCTTAATGTCTAGGGATTTCCACTAAAACACCAGCTTGATTTCCCACCAGGAAACGGGGAAATTAAATCAACCTGTCTGGGTACTTGGCGAATATAATTCCCTATTCACAATTGCTGAATCAAACAGATAGGCCTAACCAAACAGTACTTGCAGAGAAGCCACAAGAGAGAAGGAAGGGGAACAGAAAAACAGAAAGCAAGAAGAAAGCCCAGTTCACAAAGAGCCCCTCCTCGCCATACCCCTCCCCGAAGGGCCAGCTCAGTCTGCTCCTCCTGTCGTTGCCGCACACAGGAGTTGATGGAGCTCTACGGTGGTTTAGGGCAGACTGTTGCACTGCAGGTTGAAGCAGAAGATGTCTTCACAGCCCAAGATGCTCTCCCCATCAGCCACTCCTTTTAGCTGCTTCCCCACGACTTTCCACTCCTCGGGAGGAGCAGCACGGAGGACCCCAAGACAATGCTTATCAGAAATCCCAGAAGCTCAGTAAAAGCTGTGTTCTTCCTCATTCCTTGGCTTGTTCTCTGTCTGCAAGCTACCGGCTCACGTGAAGATTCTGCAGGCTTTTCACAATGCAACTTTACATTCTGTATTTCCTTGACTATACAGTACAGCTGATTTTAGCAGAAATTGCCCCAAAATGTTGCAGACTGTGAATTTTCCCTGTGAAGTGACTATTTATTCAATCTCCTCACTCCTCACCAGATATCAAGGCAATATTTTTATCCATCTTGTTTTCTGCCCCTCAAGTGCTCTCCAGATGCAGCTGATCTTTTCTCCTAGGCTTCAGTCCACCAGACAGATATCTATATATATTTACACACATCCATACATGTATATACAGCTGTAAGAATTAGCAAATAACTAAATAAACAAACAGAAAAACCTGTTACACGCTACAACTGCTTCATGAATTTAAAACATATGGCGGCAAAGCACTAGAAAAGCTGTAAACTATAAAGAGGTTACACAGTCCCATTCATTTATCATGTTACAATGAGTAATTTGTGCACTAGGCAGGAAAGAGAAAACCCACACAGTTGGAGAGTGCATATGTATTTCTGAGGCTCACACTGGAGAGCCTTTTATAAAACATACACATGATTTGAATTCCAAAGCAAAAGCACTGAGAGGCAATGCACAGGCTAATATTGTTGTAATGGTGTACGCAGAGCTTAGGAAGGAAGGGCACTGGCTGACATTCTTTAATGAGAAGAGGACGTTCAAACAGTCTGGGTTTCTGCACCGTTCAGTCCCTGTCCATTTAGAAGTAAAGCTCCAGTCTGCAGCTATAAAATTTCTCCTTAGTGCTTTTACAGAAATGGCAAGATGGTGACTAAAGAAACCATGACAGGGAGCTCCTTCTGCTCGTTTTGATCACATTTCACTCTTTTTTGCCTCCTTTCACATGTCCGCTGGGGGGTTATGTTGAACCACGTTCCCAGGTGGGTCCATGTAATCATGGTCCCTATTATGTAGAGACAAAACAAGAACGGGGAATTTAAGGACTTTGTTTCTGTAGAGGGTTTCTGACCAGTGTAGTGTCTTACACAGCGTATTATTAAATCACCTAGATTCTCCAGATAGCACAGAGCCCCATAACTCACATCTACCCGCTCCTGATTTGATTTTTTTTTTTTTCCAGTTGGCAAAGAGCTTTTATGAAACATATAACACAAGCCACATGCTCTGTCCTGGAAATGGATTAGTTTTCCCAGTGGGGAAAGTGAATGATGTAGGCTGTGTCCCGGTTGTCATGTCCCAGTGCAAATGGTTAAGATCTTCTTTTTGTCTCAGCAAATGCCCGGTGGAATCTTGAGCTGGGTTTAGGCCCTAGGGTCATTGCTAAGCAGTTTCTCTTTCATCCTTTTTTAGCACCAGCAGACGCAGCTTGAAACATGTATACAAGATGCTGCTTTACAGCATCCCTTATTCACTGGTACCTTGGAGACTCCAGTTCATTGAAAGTAATAAAACCAGATCATCAAAAAGAATTCTTTTGAACAGGCTTTGGGCTCTGCTGTGCTACTTGGTTACGGATATTCATCTTCCTGGAAACTGTGCTGTTTGATACAGCGTACCGGCATGAAAGCATCAGCTGCCTCCCTGGAGCATTAACCCCTCGAGTGTTGAAATCACGATCCTTGAATAGCAAAATAGCTATCGCTTATAATTGCTTGAGGGGAGAAGCAGATTATATTCTCCCCGATGCAGGGAGGCTGCACACTGGGGTCAGAGGCTTTCCCTATCCTCATCCTGTTCCAGTGATACAATGGGCTGTGTACAAAAGGGAAGAGGGAGCAAAGAGAAGCAGACTCTGTTGGTTACAGCTACAGGCAGGCTGTAAGGACTCCGGTATCAAAGCGTTCCATAGCACTTAATCCAAACTGAAAACATAGATGTGCTGAAAACACAGGCATTCTGATACTGGGGGCTTTAACCTTCTGTTAACCTTACATATCTCGTGATCCGACGTATCTTATAGAGCCCTGATGTCAAGGCTTCAACCCAAACCCCTTTGATTTGGCAGGGGAAGAGTTGTCGCTGTTGTCAGAGTTGCCAGAATTCTGGTGCTTTTTCATTGTCTCCAAGCCCTCCTTTCTTTTGTCTGTCTCGGCTAGAAAGAATAGAGGGTCAACACTGGCACCGTGAGCATAGGTCTGCAGTCCCGGAGTTTCATTTCTCTAAAAGGGGAAAGAGCAAGGACAGTGCAGCTGGGCTAATTTCTCCTGAGTCTCCTGTTCAAGAGACTCTACTGCATGCTATCTGCATCTGTTTGCAGCACAAGGAGGATCGTAGCCTGAACTCCTGCTCTGGCCTCTGTAGGGCTGCTGTGTGTCTCTGCCCTGAGATGTCTTTGTTTTGTTCTAGCTTCACCCAGGGGCAGCAAACCCAGCTTGTTTGCAAAATTCCTCCATTAGCACGTGTGCTAGCTCCAAGAGTGTCCCTTGAACTGCAGCTTGTCAGCTGCCGGGGAGAAGCAGCAGCAGAGGGCTTCTCGGAATCACAGAATCATCCAGGTTGGAAAAGCCCTTGCAGCTCCTCCAGCCCAACCATGACCCTCACCCTGACCCTTCCCAACTCCCCCAGATCCCTCAGCGCTGGCTCAGCCCAACTCTTCAACCCCTCCAGGGATCCCGGGGACTCCCCCCTGCCCTGGGCAGCCCATTCCAACGCCCAACAGCCCCTTCTGCACAGAAATCCTTCCTCAGAGCCAGCCTGACCCTGCCCTGGGCAGCTTGAGGCCATTCCCTCGGGGCCTGGCGCTGGCTCCTTGGCTCCAGAGACTCATCCCCCCTCTCTGCCCCCTCCTGGCAGGGAGTTGCAGAGGGCCAGGAGGTCTCCCCTCAGCCTCCTCTTCTCCAGACTAAACCCCCCCAGTTTCCCCAGTCGCTCCCCAGCAGACCTGTGCTCCAGACCCTGCCCCAGCTCCGTTGCCCTTCTCTGGCCATGCTCGAGTCACTCAATGGCCTTTTCTAGCCTTTCTGTCCTTCCTCTAGCCATATGATTTCTTCCTTATTTTCTCTTTCCAGACCCTCCCATTACTGGCCAACACCAGAGACCGAGGATGGACGGTTATTTGATATGACCTCATACAGCCACCCTTGTGCTCTGTCTCATCTTGCACTGGTGACACTCTCGTGCTCACTGAGGATGAGTAAAGAGCTTTACCTTTCTAACTTACACTCCTTATTTCACTTGTGAGCTCTGACTGTAGGAAAACATATGGTGCCTTTTTACTCATGGTTTGCAAATAGATGCAAAAAAGAGAACGTTTATGTGCCCCCTTTGAGGGTCTCTCTCTGTTCCCCGCCTGAACCTGAGCCACGTCTGCCCTGCTGCACCCATGTCTCAGGCTTCAGATCCAGATCACACACCAGCAGTTGCCTTTGCAGCATCCCGTTTCCAGAACAGGCTTTACCAGGGACAATATGAGAAGGAAAATGGCTGAAGTCTCAGATCAGCTGAGAATAAATCAATGCAGGATCCCCGGGAGGTTGTTTTTACAGAATCACTCTGCACTAGAACAGCAAGCAGAGGAGCAGGAGAGTAGTAGCTGGCATTGATCACACCTGATTACTTATTAAAGTTTATAAGGAAAGATGCTGGAGGAGAAAAACAGCAGGAGCATCTTTTATCACAGAATCACAGAATCATCTACGTTGGAAAAGACCTTGAAGATCCCCCAGTCCAACCATTAACCCAACATTGACAGTTCCCAACCCCACCAGATCCCTCAGCACTGTCGACTCTACGCTTCAATCCCTCCAGGGATGAGGACTCCCCCCCTGCCCTGGGCAGCCCATTCCAACACCTAACAACCTTTTCTGTAAAGAAATACTTCCTCATATCTAGTCTAAACCTTCCCTGGTGCAACTTGAGGCCATTCCCTCTTGTCCTATCGCTTATTACTTGGTTAAAGAGACTCATCCCCCCTCTCTGCCCCCTCCTGTCAAGGAGTTGCAGAGGGCCATGAGGTCTCCCCTCAGCCTCCTATGATGAGACTAGAAGGGTTTGGGGAAAAAAAGGAAAGGAAAATAGCTCAAAATGGACTCCGACAATGTTCTCTTATGTTACGGCCCCACATTTTTTCTCTAGATTTCATCACTAGTTGATGTATTCTACAGGTAAGGTGAAATTGTCACTTGTGAGGGGTCTGAACAGAGTCAGGATGCAGGCAGAAATACGTGCACAACCATTACATGAACAAATGATAGAAAAATATACCTCTTAATTGAAGTGCATTTATGGCTTGGTTTCTGCACATCTCTGTATAGACACAGGCCTCTCCGAATGTGTCCGAATTCTCTCTCGGCGTGTACGAACACGCGTTTGCACATATACATAAATCTGACATTGGGAGATACAGATCTTTCCTCCTGTGGTGGTTTCAGTACGGTAACTGCATGTATGCGCAGGGGTGCCTTTCCATCCACAGGCCAGCATGTCTCCACCCGTGCACATGCCTGAACAGAGCTCCCCAAAAGCACTGGTTTGTATGCAGAGAGCCTAAAGCAACTGGGTCCTCTGCAGAACAGCTCGTAAGCTACTGCGGTGTTCGCTAAGAAAGCAAGAGCTCTTCATAAAACCTAAAATAAGCCCTACATCAAACCCAGTACAAAACAACTCTAAACCCCCAGGCTACTGCAGGATTATACAGTTGTGAAATACATTATCCAGCCTTTAAAGTCATCTTTGACTATCTGCCTGAGGTCATTCAGACAGCCCAGACTCTCAGCTACATAATACAAAAAAAAAAAAAAAAAAAAAAAAAAAAAAAAAAAAAAAAAAAAAAAAGTTGAGCTTGCAAATGTTCCCAAGAAGGCAGTACGTTGAGGTCCAAGTTCTTCCTGCAGAGAGAGGCCGATGGGATTATATTTGAATTCCTTGTTTGCCCTAAAAACGGCTCAGCAGAGAATTAGCTCCAACACAAACTGCTGTTTGAGGGAGATCTACTGTGTTTGGTGGCAGGAAGAGAAAAAACTCAGAGTTACTGGGCTCCTGTGACTGAGTCACTGCATCAGAGGCCCAGAAGAAGACAGGCTATTCCTTAGCAATAAAGAAGCAAGACACAGTAATTTCCAATAGCAGTCTTTAGATGGATTTGCAGGTAGAGTTTTCTATTTTATCCACAGCAGGCACACCAACTTCAGCCTCCAGTTGCTGTTTCTGGTTAGCCAGTCAAGCTTCTAATTGGATCTCCGGCTGGACATTATCTCTGAGACACACCAGGGCTGAGAGAAGGGGGCCAGGCTGCTGCCTTGCCAACACAGCCAAGCCATTAGGCATCATCCTGCAGTGAGATACAGGCAGAGAGGGGGCTATGCAAAAACTCATCCAAAACACCATGTAGTCATCAGTCCACAGTGAGCTGCTTACACCTTCATCCCAAGGCAGGAGCAGACCCAGCCAGCCCTACATGACCCTCCCATATTGGCCTGTCCCATTTTTTTCTTACACATGGGTACCCTTGGCTGTCCATCCCCAGCACGATCTCTTTTATTCTTCCCAGAAGGCTGGGATCTCCAGGGGAAATGAAACGGTGTGAATTAGTTTGTCAGCAGCTTAACCAAAGGACAAGCCAAAACCGACGCTGCCAGGACAGCTAATTCCAGCCTCACTTCAACAGGCAGCTGGATACTTCAAGTGCAAGAAAATAAAAGTATCCTGGGAAGCTCTGTCGTTGGTTGACATTAGAAAAGGCCAGACCAGGAGGTCCACGTGTTGTGGGGAAAGGAGGCTTGGCCTGATACTATCCAGTTGGGTACATTTTATGAGAAATCTCAAATTCAGGGAATGAAGGTGTTGAGTCGACCCAGCTCCAGCCAGGATCCTCCAGGAAGCAACAGCAAGCATGAGATGATTCTATGGGCAGTAATGGTAAATCCAGAGGATCTTTTTTGCTCACCCCAGTGATTTAGATGGCCTTTTTCTCCTGCTGGTTGCAGCAGACATTTGCCCACAATGGTGCATTTTGTAATTCTTACCGGGGCAAACTGGCACAACTATTATCTGTGTTCTGTGTAAGAGCAACAAACACTGAAAGGAGCTCAAAATCAAATTTCTGTGAAAGCAAAGACCAGCTCAGGGTCAGACAGGTGGCTCCACTCCTGTGCAACAGGCCAGTGCCAGAACTCCTCATCCACTCAGCCCTGCAATTTCTGCTTGGCCTCGCATCACTACTAACCTGAAGACCAATTTCCTTAGTGAAGGAACTAAGGAGAGCAAGTACTTCTTCTTGAGAAGTGATGAAGTCCTTGGCCTTGTACAACATGTCTCCTGGTGCTTATATGTCACTGTTGTTCCTTATGGGGTACAACTGTGAAGTGCTTGAAGTCAATTTATCCTCCCGTTGCTGGAGATTTACAAGGGGGAAAAAAGCACAGTCTGTGCTTACCAAGGCTCAGTGGGGATTGTCCTGTGAGCTGTGTGTTCCTGGAGCTGGAGACATTTGTGTTCCCATGACTGTGTCTGGAAGTGTGTGCAGCTGACCTCCCTCCTCTTGTGACCTTGGGTTCAGGCTAACCAATGAGCCAGCTAACAAGTTTGTGTTAACATAAACAGAGGCAGTGGCAGTCAGAAGAAAAGACATCAGAAATCAAACCTAAGGAAAGGAATTAAAGGAAGAAAATTCATTAATCTCCTCTTTGCAATGACACATGCTTTCCGCTCACTTTTTTAAAATGACATTTTACCTGCTATTAGTTTACTGTGAGCATCTCCAGTGCTGTCTTCCCTCCCCACAGCCAGTTCCCTCAAGAACAAAATTAAATTTAAGCTACTAAAGTTGGACCTTTCTGAAGTAAAAGGAATCTTTAAAAATGGATTTTTTTAAAGGTCATTTTGAACTTTATCTGAGCACACATGGAGACGCAGGCCATTCAGCTAAATAATGCCATCTGACCACCTCCTGTCACCATTACTAGGATAAGAACATCATTTATGTGAGGGAGACAGCGGAAGGCTTTCCACTCATTCCTTTTATTCCTCTTCTAATTTTTTGGAGATTTTAATGCTGTTGATTTCTATAGCTGCTTCTCCACTTCCCATTTCCCTTAATGACCCACAGGAAAGATCATGAACTTGCATTGAAATGGGACATCTTGATTTTGACCCAAAAGAGCGCAGACTGAACTTCTTGCTCCCATGAGATCAAGCTGCATCCTCCAGGGCTCTACCTGCTCCTCACTTTTCCCACATCCTGCCATGGTGGCAGTGCCTTGACAGGACGGTGTCAGAGCAGTCCTTCTTCCTCCTTGGGTCTCTTTCCCTGTTCCAGTAACCCAGCTTTATGAACTAAATTAAATCTAACCTATTATCACGTACCTAAGCACATACTTAACTTCAATCACAAAGCCAATCTAGCTGACCTCATTAGCCTCTTTTGTGGGTTTAGGCTTCACCGTGCATGGGTATAGTCTGTGATACCAAATCCCTGCTCCAGAGGAAGCTCAGGGAAGTACAGCCTTTACCCCAGCAGAGTCTCCATCCACCAGAGAAACCCTCACCACTGACCTGAAGCATCTAGAACTAACATTATCTTCAACATTATCTTAACAGCAAAGGTTGGCGTGGGGAGATGCCTTTGCACGGCCAGGCTCCAGTCTGAACAAACAGGGCCTCTTAAAACCACGGACGCCGTTTCCAGATGCAGCAGACCCACCTTCCCTCCATCAGCTGAGGATAACGGGGGTTGCACACAGCTTGCTGCGCAGCGAGCTGTGTGGCAGAGCTCAGTGCTGTAAAAACACTGCATGTTATTTACTGTATCCAGTTCTCCCCAGTCATGCCTTAAATAAGGCCATATTTATTGAAGAGACACTTAAAAACGTCCCATGGCATGCTTTGTGCGAACGGGGACTTTCCTCAAATGACATTTCAGCACTACACTTCTTCCTGCAATGGCATCCATGTCCCACTTCACAGCTGCCCGGTCTCCTTGAACAAGCTTCCCTTTAACAATGTTCAAATATTTAATTTGCCAAGTGCTGTGGGAATCCCAAAGGTTTGGAGGAACTATCTATTATAAATGACAAAACATGACATTATTATAGGTAGCCTGCCTACTCGATGTCATCTGTGTTCTACACTCCTCCTTTAATGAGGCTGTCTTTCAGATCCTGTACATAATAGAAGATCCTGATGCTAGCACTTCCCAGGTACTCTAAAAATTAAAACAGCCAAGTCCATACAGCATAAAAAAGACTGCTTTCTAAACCCTAAACCCCTCATATTCAGAGGAATTGCTTTTAATATTCTGTTATTTAGCTGTACAGGCATTCAGAAGGAGGCTACTCCCAGGCACACAGTGCAATTCAGTAAATGTTCCCCTGAAACCTAACAACACAGTGCCCTCTGCTGCATTTTTCTCTGACATATTAAAAGGAGAAAAAAAAAAAAAAGCCAAACCCAACCCAACCCTGCCGTGCTTTGCAGCCTATCCTCTGGCTCAAATTGAGATAAGCAGATGGTTCGTTAGTACTTATCAATGACTCAGTAACATCCAAGGTACTACATAAAACACTTTAGCCGGAGAGAAGTCAAAATAACAAAATGGTTTCCATACAAGGGAGAGCAAAAGCAATTGAAAAATGAAGGAGGGAGTGCAGAAGTGCTAGAGCTCCACGCCTTAGTCCGGCTGTCTCTCCTCTCCAAGCAGAGCTCCAAACCCAATTATTTAAGTTAAATAACTAGTTGCTATAGCCTCGTTGCTTTGTCCTTCCCACCAGCCTCACCCCCTCCACCACATCCTCCTGTGACAAAACATTTACAGAACTACGTGAACAAAGCCAAGGAGATGCAAGATTGGCCAAAGACTGTGGCACCTTCTCAGTCCCAAGGCTGGCAATCTGCATCTGGCTGCAAGCAGCACCACCTCGGGAGAGAAGAGTGGGCTGGGAAGGAGTCATTGCTATCATCCTGCTCTTGATTTTGATGGCAGTGCTAGCTGTTGACATTCCAGGGGACAGGAACCTTTGTGGATTACTGCAGAAGAGAAGGACAAACACAAGGCGGTCTTGAGGAACCTCAAGGCCAACAACAGCACTTTGGCAATTCTTACTTTGAGCTACTATCACTTTGGGCTCGGTTAATTAAAATCAATAAATGTATTTGCTTTGATTTGGGTTTTAGGCCTTCACTGAACAGTCCTAAGGCTTTCTCTCGTAGATTCACCAATGATAAAGTCAATAATTTAAAATTAGCTAGGCATACTGTGAATATTGTCTTGGAAATGTACAGTATCTCTGAGCACGGGGACTCCGGGGAGCACAAAGGCATTAGGATTTTAAAGCAGCACCTGCTGGTGCTGTGGCTGAAGAACACAAATATTTCAGAGACTCTAAAAGACTATGTTCAGACCCAAACAAACACCAGTGTTTGGGAATGTTTCATTCTGGTTTGTAGGTTAACCTGCTAGAAAAATAGGGACCGACGGCAAACTGAATCAAGATTCAATCAGATCACGAGCTCTAAAGCGCCAACCGTTGATTCTTGCCACCGAAGCATACAAAAATCCATTGGCTCTAAATTTGTGTCATTAAGAAATGTTTAGTTCTTTGCACAGCTGGCCTGATATTTGAGATTGTCAGACACACGTTTCCAAGCCATTGTTTGCAACAGAAGCTTAAAAAGAAGGTGGAGTTTCTCTCTCCATCTCTGTTTTCAGCAAAACGCAAAAATTGAGAGACTTGCCTCAAAATGCTGACATTTGACAACAGTCTGGGTTTGGGTCTGGGTTATGCCGTTATCTAGCGAGGCCATGAAATCTATTCCAGCACAAATATGGGTTTATTTGATCCTTCCCTGAAATCTGAGCTTCATCCATCTCTAAACCTTTAGAAAACCCAGGTCTGCTACGTCTTCTCCTTTCCACAGTTACCTCCTCTTGTGCTTCCTGCATCCTCCTGGGTCCCAGCCAGGCCTGGAAGCACCAAACAACCACAAGAAAGATTGTTCCTTGAGATCACCACCCAGGAGCAGGAAATGTTATGAGCCTCTTGGGCGGGCCTGTTTTTACTGACGGAACCACCCTACTTAGCAGATGTGAAACCTTGAGTGTATCCAGAAATTCAGCCAACAGCTTATCCTTGTTAGCATCAGCCACTACTAAGAATCAACTCATTCCACTGAAGCAGCGAAAATCCTAAAAGAATGGCCTCTTTTGATACGTGTAGTTCACAACACTACTCTGATCAGCAGACAGCACAGTGTGTGTGAACCGAAAGGCACAAAGGGCAAAGTTCTCAACTCCAAGGATTCAAAGATGTCCAGACTGCTTGTCCACAGAACGGAAGAAAAAAAAATGAGAAAGCAACTACAAACTGGGTTGGAAACTGGATGCACAGAAAGATCTCTCTCTGATGTAGCTACCCCGAGGGTGAAAAACTGGGAGAATCCCTGCTCTGTTCAGCACAGTATTTAATTACCTAAAGGAAAAACCATGTAAATAGACTTTAAGAGACACACTTGATAATAAATCTATGACAAAAGGCAATGTAGAAATCTGTGCTTTTGAATTTATTATCTGACCTCCCTGCTGAGCATTCCTGTGCAGCTGCAGGATAAAATAAATTGGTCTAGCTAAAGAAACTGTAGAAAACATCTGAATATTCCCTGCTCTGAAATATTAACCTGTGATCCTTCTGACCGTCTCTCTCTCAAGTGGAGAATGGCACGGTCACAGCGGACAGATCAGGCCACTAGGAATTTCACTGGAAGTGAGGAATGCAAAGGGGACCAGACCCCAGGCCAAGACCCCTGTATTGCAAGTGCAAAAGGATTGTCTTGCTAAAGCTGACTAGAATTTAAAAAAAAAAAAAAACCTAAACAAATCCAAAACAACACAACACCCTTCATTAAAATACTCTCCTGGGAAATGTGCAGCATATGACTGCTTAAAGAACTGGTTTTGCTTAGAAATACAGCCAAGTTCCTATATTTCTAAAAGATTAAAGACTTTTTTTATCCTTTATTTCTGCATTTCTTCTCTTTTCCTTTTTCTTCTAAAAAGCCTTCGTAAGAAACTTAGCATGGAAAGGTGACTCGGGTGCACAGGAGACGGACGCCACGCCGTTCGTTAGAGCAGACAAATAAAGGGCTCATCCTGTAAAGCAGCTGAGCACCCACACTTTCTGTCAGCTCTAGAAAAGCTTCTGGCTTGCAGCACTTAACACAATTGAACTGTGGAGGCCATTATTCTGCAGGTTTAGATCCAGCCTGAGTCTCTCTGACTTCATTAAAGCTTCATCTGGGCAAAGGCAGACTCCGGTCTGCACAGATCCTTGGAGCCTGACAGCCTCATTGCTTTCCCTCTCGCCGCAGCCACCTGGGGAAGAAGTCCTGGCACTCTCTACACTACTGTTTACTGTAAAACGCACATAACATCAGCAGCAAACCTTGTGCCCTACGCCTAGGGGAGGAGACGTTCCCCGAGCCTAAGTGATGGCAATCTAATTATGATCCATTCAGAAAACCTCATGCTCACCTTAGCACTTTATAATAATGATATTAATCAAAATTAAACACTGTTCAAGGGACACTAACCATACATTTCAGACTGAAAGTGTGACAGGTAAGATTAGATGAGACATGTTCCGCAGACTCCCGGGGACAAATTTTGGAACAGAGGACCACCAACATCACGTCTGCAGAAAAGCAGCCATACAGCCGTCTTTCATTTGCAGGCACAAAGTAGCAGATGGTTTGCAAACCCAGGAAAGCGAACAGAAAGCACCCACTCTGCCTTTTACAACTTCACAAGCCTGAGTTTTGCATGGAAAAAAAAAATGCATGTGTACATCATTAACAGATGCAGGTCCTAACTCTTCCACTTTGATTATTTCTTTTTAAGTGCCTTGTTTGTGACGTCTTCAAAAGGAGCACAACTGCTTCTCACTGTTTAGTCAAGATCTGGAAGGAAAATTATTCCTGGTGGGTCTTGAGCTCCCCCCATTGACTTCTCAATAGTAGCTAACATCCAGGCCTCCTTTCAGTGCTCCTCCACTGTCCAGACAAGCTTTTCTGGGTGGGATGTTGAATCTTCACAACAATGAAGATGTGATTGCCCTCTGCTGTGTGTAGGCTCACTGTGTTTCAGCACTACCACTGGTAACAGAAGTTATTGCCATGCCCAGCCCCTCCTGCAGAGCGCTGCCACTCAGCTGAAGAGCTTATTTTCTTCTTTCTTTGGTGAAGGAAGAATAATCATTTCTCCCTAAACTCTTCGTCCTCCCTACCTGGCCAAAGTCTCTTACGATCTAAAGACTCTCCCGATCTCAGAATTGGAGCACAGAGTTCTTACACGCTCTCTATTATGGGCACCACCAGGACTCCAATGAGCTGATGGTAATATAACAGCGCCAAAATCTGTGAATGTGCCAGAAAGCTTTTGACATCATTTGCTGTGAACATTAATCCATAAACTCTTGAGCTGCAGGCCGCCTGCATGTCGCCCCAATGACTGGCTATCAAGTCAGGTTTTCAACAGCCTCCAGCGAGGCTCAATGGCCATTGACTCTCCATTGTTAGTGCTGACAAAGGGTGTAACCGTGCTCATGGCTGAGGGCTTTGGTGGTCTCCTGGCTTATGACCAATTGCTATGGTAATTCAAGGACAGGCAGTTGCTATTTTTTCTGAAGAAATAACCAGCCTCTCTTCTACTCCTTCTATCCATTAAATGCTTATGGCTTTGGGGAGATCTGGAGCTCCTTACCCAAAACAGGAAACGCAGTTTGAAATGCAGCACCTTTATTCTCCTCCTGGTGCGGACAGTGAGTTCCCAGAAGGTCAGGGAAGGCACTGGAATAATGTGAGAAAGATTAAGGCCACAGTTTCAGGCTTTTGTCACCTTCTTGATCTGTAAGACACATTCTCTACTCTTTCTTAGCTGCGTTTCATCATTCTGGATATATAAAAGTGGCAGCAACCTTAGGGAATACCACTTCATAGACAGACCCACAATGGAATATAAAGCTGGAGATAGGTCATGCTCTTTCCTTTCCTGTGCTGTGACATGAGGACTGAGCCAGGGAACAAAGGGATGTGGCTGGGAGGGAGCTCTCTGGCTACTCATCACTGTTCTCCCTTCGGCTGCATCAAGGCTCACAGCTGTTTAATGTACCTGAGGGATGGGAGCAAGCCCAGGTGACACATGAATTTGATTTTAGACAAAAGGCTGGCTAAAGACTTCCACATTGTTATGTTTGAAACAGTTCCCTCGTTCTTTTCTACCAGACAGTTGCTCTTTCATCCAAATATCTTCTTGCAAATAACTTCATTTAGAAATGTTTCCAACATCTGCCATCTGCATCAGT
Organism: Athene cunicularia; assembly: GCF_003259725.1. NCBI lineage: Eukaryota > Metazoa > Chordata > Aves > Strigiformes > Strigidae > Athene > Athene cunicularia. The sequence goes on from NW_020799116.1 coordinate 1,923,359, forward strand.
TTGTCTTTTGGAGCCTTTTTTTTTATGGCAGAGACTGTCTTAATCCATGTTTTTCGGAATGGTGTGTAGCTTTACGCTTTTAAATATGGGATCAGACCCTTGTGATGCTAAGAGCCCTCTAGTCCTGTGCAAGAGCTGTGGAAACGATGCATATTCTATTCTATTCTATTCTATTCTATTCTATTCTATTCTATTCTATTCTATTCTATTCTATTCTATTCTATTATTCTATTCTATTCTATTCTATTCTATTCTATTCTATTCTATTCTATTCTATTCTATTCTATTCTATTCTATTCTATTCATAAACCTCCCCTACCAGTTTCTACCTCAATGGCTTCCCATGGCACACTATGTTACAACATTAAGAACTATTTTACGTGGTTTGTTTTTCACTAATCCTCATACTAAGGTGAGTAACTCATAGGAGAGGACAGTCTTAATAAGACAAATTGTTTTTATTATACTAGAGAAAGCAGACCAAGGCCTTTCATGTGGAAGGTGGGGAAGCTTACTGTCATCCTCTAAGTTCTTTGTATAGCTGCTGACTGGCCTGCAGGGAGCCACAGTTCGAGCATGCTTAAACCTTTATTAAACAAGTCTTTCACACTCCTATGTTTAAAACAGTTTCCTGGTTCTTTCCACGAGCCACTTACCCCTTCCTCAAAATCTCTTCTTGCAAACCACTTCATTCAGAAATGTTTACAACACTTCTGCTGTTTCAAATATTTCAACAGTCTCCTAGTGAGTGAAATGGTTGCCCAAAGAGCTCTAGTCAACCTCTGAGATCTACCCCGGGAACACCTGAAGAGTAAGATCCTGAGAGCTGAATACAATCTGGTATTCTCAGAAACAAACAAACAAACAAACAAACAGAACAGAAGACAGATTCAGGGCCTATACTGTTAACAATAATCAGAGCTATTATAAACTATTGAGGTGCACTGCAGGATACTAATGCGGCTGTCCCCTCCCCTCTAGAACTGAACAGTCCTCTTCCCTCTTTTTCCTCCAGAGTTCAATCCTTTCCTTTTCTCTCAACCATCAACAGCAACTGCCTACATGGCACGACCTTACCTCCCTGCTCTCTCCTCCACCCCAGCTTTGAGGAGAGCAAAGCTAGTCAGGATACTGCCATTATAGATTACCCATCTGTGCTCTGAGTTGACCCCCTCATCCACTCTTCACAGCATCATAGAATCACTTCTGTGGTTGGAAAGGACCTTTATAGGTCACCTAGTCCATCCCCCTGCAATGACCAGGGACACCTTCCACTAGACCAGGTTGCTCAGAGCCCTGTCCAGCCTGACCTTGAATGTTCCCAGGGAGGGGGCAGCCACAACCTCTCTGGGCAACCTGTTCCAGTGATTCATCACCCTTATCGTAAAAAATGTTTTCCTTATATCTAGTCTGAATCTACCCTCCTTTAGTTTAAAACCATTACTGCCCTCTTGTTCTCTCTAAGGTAACAGTGATAATAATAACCAACAGCAGAGAGAGCACAGAAGGGAAAAACTGCCCTCAGGTGACATAATTTGCCTTGGACATTTATTCCTCACGGGACTTGGCACAGTGCCATACCAGTGTTGAGTGTTCCACCGGAACACTTTGAATATTTATTACATTCTCTGACCTTTCTGGAGCTGACGGATGCCAAGTTCAATATGAAAACCCACCAGCCTTCAGACAGTGACACAAACCGTTGAGCTTGCAATATTAATTCCTGTAAGAATACTAAGGGTAACGATGTTTCTCATTAGGTAAAAGGAGTCTGAGAAGGAGGAAGAACAATTAGCCAAAGCCAGGAACCAGACAAGCAGTTTTGACTGGACTGTGAGCAAAGCACATAGTTCTGCACATGGATAGTTCTGGCCACTGCATTTTACGTCAAACCTTAGTAGCTGCAGGTAACGTATCCGCTTTCCTACATGCTGATACTGAGATAAGTGGCTGCAAAATTGAGATTTTTCTCTGCGGGGAGTGTAGAAACACTCTTAGTCTAGAACTCTTCCATTGCCAACATTCAAATAAATGTAATATACATTTTTTTCAAGTTCACTGGGCAGTGAACACCACAGATACATAGGATCAAAAAGAATTAAGCATGTTAATTCAGTTGTCTCCCACCAGGCCCATTTTCATCACCAGTGGCGTTACAGATTTTCTACGTGATTATTTTTAGCATTAGCAAAGAGCAGCAGGGCCGGTCTGTGGCAGGCATGGGAGGGAGCACTCGATTTTATTACGTCCTTTGTTACAAACTTATTGAACCTTACTCAATCGCTCTGTCTCTGTGCTTTCCTCACCTACGGAAGATAATTCCTGTCACTCAGAAGTTTGCAGGGTTTGATTTAGTAACATCAGTGACGTTCTTAGATGCTAAACCAGGGCAACCCCTTATGAGCATTTACAGAAAGCTGCAACTGGTAACACTCGCTGCTCTGCAGGGAGGTAACCAGGCTCTTGGGACCTCGGCACGCAGTCTGCCATTCCCCAGCCCCAAACCCATCAGAGCAGGGAATAATCAGGCAGGATTCCTCCAGCTCTCTGTCCCAATACAGGCTCTTTCCACTGTCCAGGCCAGGCTGACATCCCCTTCCACCATCTCAGGCCTAACAATTACTGATCCATGAGAAGAGAATATTCCATCTAATCAGAGGTGTGTGATAAGCAGTACCAGATGCTACAGCAACCCCTTCCTTTAACCCTGTAATGTGTAAGAAAAGGAGCTTCTATCTGCTGTCTTGGCTCATGTGTCCTCAATTCATTTTATTGTAGGGGAAGCTCCGCGCCTACCCTTATTGGTTTTGCCTGTCCTCTCATACACAGAGGTTTCCTTTCCCAAAACCTCAATTAAGTTGCAAGTGCGAACGCATATATTAACTTTTCTACAACTGGGTCATTAATATCTCCTCCGTCAGAAGTTACTGGAACTAAACCTGGGCACTGCACTGCCTTGGACGTGAGACCCCAGCAGCCGCTGAAGGCAGATGGGGGGAAGCAGCTTTCCCCCCCCCAGGCTTCTCCCCGATTCACAGCGGGTCACAACCGGCGCCCCGCGCCCGCGTTGCGGGTGTCTGTTCCACCGGGACACGGGGCGAGCGGCGCCGGACAGCGCGGGAGGCGGCAACGGGAGGCGGGGGAAAGGCCAGCGCCCCCTGAGCCGGCCCCAGCTCCCGCCTGTCCCTTCCACTCGCTTCTCACTGGAACCATTCGCCCTCCCCCGGCTTCG
>NW_020799116.1:1926640-1940389 GCF_003259725.1 Athene cunicularia
GGGGGGGGGGTGTGCGCTCTCGGAGCCGCTTCCCTTGTCCTGCCGTGACGAGGAGGAGGAGGAGGCGGGAGGCCTGGCGCGGCCCCCGTGCGAGGCGAGAGACTTCTGCCCTGAGGGCGCCCGCTCGCGCGGCTGGCGGCCCGCCCAGGGCGGGGGGGAGCGCTCGGAGGGAAGCGGCCTGGAAATCAAGCGTGTGTGGGGGTGCTGCTCCTTGCCACGGCACCCTGGGGATTCAGAGAGTACCGGAGGAGCGCGCTGTGTCCACGCCGCTTCAGTTAAGCACAAGATGCCACCTCTAGAAGCACCCCCCCGTCGGGCTAGAGGCGTAGATCCGAGCTGGCCGCCTCGGTAGTTCTTTCCCTTTGCCACGTGAGGGAAGGGGTAGATGGATGTGTGGGAAGTTCCGCACAATGTGCTTGTTCCTCGGTTATAAACAGCTTTTGTGTCTGCTACTTAGAGGTCAGGGTGCTGGTTTTGTTACTTTCTGAAAGTTTGAGCACCACGTTGCTGTTCAACTTGGGAAAAGTTGCATCCCCGGGAAGGGATAAAGTTTTCTGCTCCTTTTAAATTTGAGGGAGAAGGTTTGACTCTGTACTACAGAGTGTAAGTTCTAAGTGCTGGCCATAATTTGTGTTTTAAAAAAGCCAACTATTGGCTACTCGTGACATTTAGAGAAAAAAAATCTTTCTAGTCCTTGTTATGCATCAATATCACAGGGTGGCTGTAAGTAGTGGGCCAGAGTCATTAAAGAAAAACGGGATTTTCATTAGAATTTTATGATGCCAACATGCTATAGTCATAGCTCATACAGAATCTATGTGTGTAGACATTGTGATTCTTGGATGTTTACAGAGACCGTGTTATGGAAAGTTAGTTAAACCTCATAATACTGTATTTGATGTGGCTGTGGTGGAACAACATAGTTGGAACTGTGAGATTGAGTCCTGATGTTCCTCAGTGGAACCAACAACCAGGAAAACACTTGGAAGCTGCACTCCTGTGTGTAGGTTAGGTTTAGTTCCAGTAATTCTTCTGATGGAGGAGATATTATGACCCAGTTGTAGAAAACTTAATATATGCAGTCACACTTGCAACTTAATTGAGGTTTTGGGAAAGGAAACTTCTGTGTATGAGAGGATAGGCAAAACCAGTGCCTTCTCTCTGAGAATGTTTTGGCGGATAGTATAGCAATAGTAGGCAGCTCAAATCCTTCTAAAATTTGCTTACTTATCAACTTAATGGAATTTTTAGCAAATGAAGGGTTGGAGTCTTGCTTGAGTCTAGTCCAGTTGACAAGTGTTATCTGCTGCTGAGGACAAGCCCTTTTGTGGAGGACTTTTCCATTGAGAAAACCTTAAAATACTTAGTTGTGCCTGTCTGTATTGCTCAGTGTGCTTTTAGTGATTTTTTTGACTGCTCGAGTGTTGATATGCATAGCACTCAGTCCAGTGTTTTTGAGGTTATACAGTGGCATTGTAATTTTTTAAACCTTGCAGCCTTTTCCTTCATCTGTTTCTGGTATTGCAGTAGCACTGGACTAACACAATGAGCTTAAGGGAAAAAAGACTTGACTGTAGTCCAGTAATTAAATTCCAGTTTAATGTTCCTTCCTGTATTTGTTTGAGATTCTCCATTAGGCAGGATTACTTGTTTCAGGGAAACAATCAGATATGAGGAATATTATCTTTCTTGTCTTGGAAAGAAGGAATATCTTGAGTAGGAGGGCCCTTTCTCATGACCCTTTCTAGGAGGGAGAGTTGGAAGACTCTGTATGAATGTTTGTGAAGGAACAGGTGTTAAACTTGAGGTACAGTGAGAGGAAGAGCTGATTGCTCAAGTAAACAGATTTCCTTGACTTATTTTCCTGTTTGGAACAGAAACGAAAGGGAATATAATGAAGAAAACATGTCCATATATTGCAGAGGGAGAATTAGAAGAAGAAAGTTTACAAGATGGAAGCTACATGTGAGACATCAAGTGATAAAACAGAAATATTTGCAGCAGTCTGAGTATTAAGGGCCCCTCCCACAGAAGACTTAGAAAACAGTGAGAGGAATGAGAGAACAATGGGTAATGCAGCATTCTTCCTAGGTGATCTAGTCTGTAGAATTAATGAAGTGGATATAATTGGAAAGTGTAGCTACAGCTTGGATGCTTTAGCCTGTAATTGCATAGTTTTCAGGTCTTAAAGACAGACGGATATGAATAGTGTGCACTTCGTCTGTTTTTTACTGTGGATGGTTGTTAGCAATGTGCTTTTCATAGGATTAATTGGAAAACTGGTGATGTTTAGCACTAGTGCGGAGAACACTCATGCTCTAAAAGGACCTCATTTAGGGGGTGGGAAGAATTCTTACTTCAAATGGAGGTAGCCATGCCGGAAGAAAATTTAAACTGCTTTCTTTCAGAAAAGCACTGCAAATAAATCCTCTAAATGAATTGAGTAGGTTCTCTTCAGTTTCGCTAGTAGCATGACTAAGCAATTGTTCTGTTCTTTTTCTGCAAATACAGTTTATTGTTCAATTGCTTTAGCAAGGCAGTAGTGGAGAGGGGGTGGTGTTAGAATTACTTCCTTGTCATAACTTAGACTAGTTCTTTAATTTCTTACCACCCTGGAAAGATTTAATATTAAGTAAGATAAAAATTCATATGGAAATGAAAGGGTTTTTAGCATGAAATATTGCCAAGTCTGAACATCTGTGATATGTTGAAATTATTTTAAGAGCAACATCTGTACTTGTGTAGAAGTTGCAGGTTGTTCTGGTTATATGTTCTATATTATATATTACCAATCACATTCTGTATCCACAGGTGTTTCTGGTCATTTCAGCTGGAGCTATTATAGAATGTTAGCTGATATGTGAAACAGCAGACCTAGGACTTACCATGATTACTCAACTACACTACATGAAGTTTATTTCAAACCTGCTTAGCTATTGTAGTGACAGAAAGCATCTCGAGGAGGAGTTTTCTAAAGTGTTAGACCACTTTCTCAGTGTTAGACCAGTCTCTCAGTTACAGATAAATTATCTACTGTTTAATTCAATATCTGGAAATTTTTATAGTCTCTCTATTTTTGTAAAAACTAAAAAGGTTTAGTGGGTAAATGAGGCTGTTGCATTAGTCAGAAGTAAATTGTTGCATCAGGGATCATGCAACCTATTATCTGTCCCAGACACTTGTTGGAGAAATTACATTTTTAGGATTAGGGTATAAGGAAGGAGATTTCCCAGTATGCTCCTGAAGTTTCTAGCATTATGTGACTCAAGAATTTCTTGACCTGAGCTTGTTAGTTTTACTGAGTTAAAAGCTTTCAGTTGACATTAGTTGGTCTATTAGCTCTTTTGATCTCCATTTAATTTTGGCTTTTACAATGTCAGGTGGCAGTAAGTTTTCTGGTTTATGCCTTGTATGGAGGTTTACTTTTTGTTCCAAAATTGTGCTCTGGTAAATGCAGTTGTTGCAGTTTGCTCCAATGAGTATTTCTCAGAAATCATTTCCTGTTAACCTTATCTAGATATTACTCATGATTAGTGTATGCTATCTTTCTACTCCTCCTAATCATGTTTTTTTCCAAACAGACATAATCTATTATCTCTTACCTGTATTGAAGATTTCATAACTGATCATATACTTGTTTCTTTTCTTTCTTTCTTGAATTAGCACAACCCAAGCATGAGCTGTTCATAAGTATAGAGTGCAATAGCTGCTTCTAATTAGGATGCTGACATTTGTCAGATTTTTTTCTCTACTCCGTATCCTCAGTAGAGAACAAAGGTTACCTAAATGCTTTGTTTTAAATCTGTCCTTTCTTGAGTGTAATCCTTTCTTGTTCTACTCATGTTCTCTATTCTGTCCTCTGCCTGCCAGCTGCTGTTGCAGTGTTTTAATAGTTTTTATTAATAAAAAACCACTGATGGAAACTTGCCTGTTACTCCTGCTGCAAACCAAACCAGCAGCCAAGTAGCTAATTTTGTGACTTCCCTCCAGATTCTTAGTTTACCACTTCATAGTAGCAATCCCTTTAAGTTTTGCTTTTTACATCTTTCATGGCATTCAGCTTGGACTTTGTAAGAGCAGTTGCAGAGCAGGAGGTCTGGAATGGTTCCACTGCTGTTTCCCTTTCAGTCTGTAGCCATAGTTGTTCCAGTAAGCAAGACTGAAGGTGATGGTGAGTTTAGGCCAAAAGTTTTAGGCCACCAAGATGATTAGAGGACTGGAGCCCAGGATGTGTGAAGGACCTCAGTTTGTTCAACCTTGAGAAGGCTGAGGAGGGATTTTAGTTGCTGTCTTCAGCTACCAAGTGAGAAGGCAACCCAGACTCTTCTCAGCTCAGAGTTGCAGTGAAAGGACAAGGGCCAAATACAAGTTGCAGTGAGAGATACTCCAATGAGATAAAATGGAAATTCTTTACTGTGAGGATGGTCAAAACATTGGAACAGCCTGGAGGGGTTATGGTATGTACCTCTCCTTGCAGATGGGTATTCAGAACTGGAGTGGACAGTGCTTGAGTAACTTCGTCAACCTTCACATTTGGCCTTGCTTTGAGCAGTGAGTTGGATCAGGTAGTAGTAACACTGCATCCTGTGCCATGAGGTATGGCAGTGTCCATCTGGAAGGACAGTTCACAATTTCAGTACTGCCAGTTTAACAAATGATGGTGCTGTAAAAATCTCAGTTCAAAAAGGCTACCTGGTTTGAAAATGACAATGCTACACTCTCTATCTGGAACAGATGTTAGAAAAACACCCAGAACTCTCAGGGAGAAGAGGGTGTGAAAGCAGTAAATATCAACTAAGTTGTCACTTAGGATGTTTTTTTTTTTTTTCCTTTTTAAGACTAGGCTTGTGTATAGAGTTCTTTTATTTATTGCTGACTTCTAGATGCATAAAACATGTTTCTAGGACATGTTCTATGATACTGTATCTGAGTTTATTCATGGCAGTGCAGGAGAAAAGCAGCCTTTTAAGGACAAAGCATCTTCAGAATGCTTCTCCTGCTTAATGGAGAAGAATAGCAATTTAAAAGGTTAAAAAATGTAACTATTGCATTCTGATATTGACTTCCTTGATATGTCACAAGCAAGATATTAATGATTTAGTGAAACAATAGCAAACAGATTAGGTCCTGGAGGCTGAGGCAGATGTTATTGAACAGCAAATCAGAAATCAGAGCCAGGAAAAAATTCTAGAGGTCATCTTAGTCTTGTCCCCTGCTTCAGGGTAGGAGAAGCTATAGTTCAGACACTTCTGACATGTAGTTTGAAGACAATGCTGATGATTGTCACATACATAGGCAAGACATTACAGTGTCTTGCTGTTAGGAAAAACTTTCCCTAAAGTCTAATCTCAATCTCTTGACCCAGTTCAAGACCATGCGTTGTTATTCCATCCACCACTGCTTCTTTCATTCTTTGAGGCAGACAATTATTATTTAAACACAGCTGTTTCTTTCCCTGTCTCTTCTATGTTAAACCCAACTCCCTGACTCCTTAGAATAATTTTTCTCTGCTCATTCTAAAATTCTTTTCTGAAGTACAGCAACCAACAGTGAATGCAGGGCTGGTAGGCATGAGCTGTCCCAGTTCTGAGTACACTTGGAGATCATTACATTTTTTTTTCAGCTTTTTACAATATACTTTTTTTTTCCATTGACTTTACAGTGTTTTGTTTTGCATGTTATCCTTTACTCCCTTTTTTTTTTTTTTTTTTAGTACTGCCAAGGAATGTGGCTGCTACTTTTCTCTCTTCTTGATGTTTTTCTAAATAGCAGTTATTCTCATGGCTTTGGTATCTGTCAGGGATGGAGTCTGCAGCTAAGCAAATTCTCTATATAAACTTTTTCTTAGAGTAATGAAACTTTTGTTGGAAGGTTGCTGTGATGTGGGATGCTTAATCTGAGTGCTGTTAAATAGCCTGGCTTTAAGTGCGGAACATGCAAAATGTAGTAGTGCCAAACTTTCCCAAAACCATGCAGAGCTGGGCCCTCAAAGCATAATAACTGAGACTTAGAGAAATTACCTGTGTATGTCCAACAATCAGGTTTCACCTGGAGCGGTGTGTCAGATCTTGTGAAACCTTTGCACTGTCATCGTGTGTTTCTTTTGTAGGTGAAAGAACTCTTCCGCTCTCTGCGTGTGGAGTACTATGCTTTGGAACTTGATGTAACTGGTAAGCAAAAGAAAGAAAATCTATCACATGCTGCTTAATGTAACTAATGTGACTGTGCGTGACTCCTTAAGCTGTCTTGAACTAACTGGAAGTTATATACAGCAATAAAATTAATTGCAATATGTGCAGAGATAAAAGCAATTAGGCTGCAGTGTGGATTTTAATACAGGGTGTGTTTTTAATATAATTGAAGGCTTTGCCTCTGTACAAATCATCAGCTCGCAGAGGATGTGAGATCTGATTTCTGTCTGAAGAGCTCTGTCTTTTGGGAAAAGCCTGTGGTATTTTTCTCCTACCTCAGGGTCTTTTGTGGCTTTAGATGAGTTGTTAATGTTTAACTTGGTATACGTGTGACCTTCATAGGGAACATTGCGGAGGGTAAATTCCAGTACCTTGGCTGTTACTGGTTTGAGGTGTTTTTTTAAAGCCCAAGCTGTTTTAGTACATGTAGTGCCTTATGCATATATGTACATAATTCATGTAGGTTTTAATGTCGTTTTAAGATTAAGTAGTTTCTAACATAATTCTTCGTAAACGCTTAATTGCACTTTGCTAAGTTGTTGAATGCATATTATCAATCTTTTTCTGTACAAAACTTAGTTTTCAGTGCTTTTTTTTGAAGTGTTTGAGCCTAAGCAGTGTTTGGGAAAAATGTACTTGTTGATCCATAGCATCTCTTCTACTTTTTATTAAAGTTGTATTATTGTGAACTAATTATACCCCAAGATATGCTAAGTACAATGTGCAGAATTTTTTTTTTGCTGGAATTACTCCTAATTAATAATGTATTTCCCTTGCAATTGCTCTTATTACGGATACTAAATAGATACAGTCTTGGAGTAAAAAGACTTCACTCAAAGTGATTACTTTAAATTCTCATTCCCCCATTTACTGCTGGACAACTGTGGAGAGATCCAAATTGAGCTTGTGTGTAGGTGCTGATGATTCAGATGACAGATCAGGTCAGGCAATGCTAATCTTAAAAATAAAAGGTTTAAGGCAGCACGGTGGGTAGAAGAATTCCTGAAGGTAGTGTTAGGGTCAGTAGAAGAGCCTGTTTGTTCTTCCCATACCCATATTCTCATAATACAAAGCTGCTGGGCAAAACTGTGCACTTAACACAGAGTGTATTCCAAAATTCTCATGAAAGAGCAGCTGTCTGAATGATCTCCTGTGATATCTGGAAAAGAATTTCTGTGTAGTACCAAGTATGATGATGTCAGGAAGAGACTGATGAGAATCCTGGAAATACAGGGACTAAACTCTTTCAACTTTACCCCTTCCTGTAGAATTATGGCTTGAAGCACTGATTTATCCTTGGTATTTAAGCGTGCTCTTTTGAGAAGTAGTTTCTGAGGACTTGCTTATGTTCAGGAAGTTTACAAATGAGATGCTTGCAATAGAATTGTTTTCATGGCAGGCCTACAGTATATTGCAGTTCAGACTTTTAATACTTTGGGTTGTTTTAAAAGTTCCCTTCTTGAAAATTGTTTTATGATGTACCTGTTTCTTCTGTTCTTAGCTGATGGACCCAGTATTCAACAAGTGTTAGCAGAGCTAACAAATCAGAGAACAGTGCCTAACGTATTTGTGAATGGAACTCATGTAGGTGGCTGTGATTCAACTTACCAGGTAATTTTTCTTTAAAAATGAGCTGGAAGAGGACAAAACTACTGAGTGAATTGCTCTTTGATCATAATTAATTTTTGTGTGACATATTAGACTGGGTGATGCAGGTCATAGAAGGCAATGTCACTGAGAAGTGTGTGTGTTTTTTTTTTTTTTTTTTTTTTTTTTGGTCCTCTCCCAGGCTTATCATGATGGATCACTGCAGAAACTTCTTGGGGATAGCAAAGATGTAGAACCCTATGATTATGACCTCATTATTATTGGTGGTGGCTCAGGTGGACTTGCATGTTCCAAGGTATGACGTGAAAATTGCACTAAAGAACAGGTTGTATATGAAACTTCTTCAAAAGTTAATCTCCAGTAATCACAGTAATATCAACCAGTCTGTTTTGATGATTACTGTTCAATTTCTTAATTAATGTGTCAGTAGTGATCTAGTAATGTGCTCACTCAGGTGATCATGGTCTCCATGGACCAGCTTCTAGCCAGTGTCTATTCACGTCCCAATCCTAATAAATTTTAGGTTACTGGCTGAGGATAGAACATAGTTTTTTAAGTATCTCCTCTTCATGTGTAGTACACAGGCTCTTCAACGCTTCCAAACAGTGATCTGGAGAACTTAAAAGTCTACTCTTGAAGTACTCTGTACTGTTTAGGATTCAGGATCACCAGTCATCTAAAATGAAGTGCTTTCAGCTGTTCTCTCAAGCAGCTGGTTCACTCTTCAGTTCTCTTTCTAGCTGCTTTTTCAAAAGTGGCAATAGAGATTGTGTACCTGGTACACAGCTGTTGTTCAGAGTGCCTCAGGACTTAAGGTGTGGATTCAGTTTTCTGTTCTACCTGAGGGATTTGAACACACACTTCCCCTTCTCAGCCAGGTGTTCTAACCATCAGTTTATGCTTTGAGCATGGTGATGTTATTCTTGACATCACTGGCGATTGCTGTACAACAATGCAGTGAAGAGTGCAACTTTCACTAGATAAATATAAAGCAGGCAGGAGAAGGTGACAGTTGAATTCTTCAATTGGACATTTTCAGAATGCTCTAGACATTTCCTCACAGTGCCTTCTGGGACATCAGTTCTAACCTTGGTGATAATTCCCAGACTGTTCAGAGTGGATGAGGTCAGGTGTTCTCAGAGTACAAGATAGCTGGCTAAACCTTGTTTGAGACAGGATTGCAGTAACTGTGCAGGAGTTCCTAAATGGATTTGAGGCACCTAAATATTTGATCTGAGCCCTTGAAAGATCAAACAGTGGGTAAATTCTATCAAGTACCTGGTAATTCCTTGGTCAGGGTATCGCTGGATTATTCAGGTTGGAATGGACATTAGGATGTTGTCTGGTCTAAGCTCCTGCTCCAAGCAGGGTCAGCTGTGAGGATAGACAAGGTTATGGAGGACCTCATCCATCTGGGTCTTGAAAACAGCTGGAGGTGGAGATGGCACAGCCTTTCTGTGAAACCTGTTTCACTGCTTGAGTGTCCTCATGGTGTGAGGTCTGAAACTCTCTTGTTTTGACTTGCAGCCATTATCTTTTGTCCTTGCACTATTTGCCAGTGTGAAGAGCCTGGCACAGTCATCTTGATGACCTCCTTGTAGGTATTGGAAAGTTGCTGTTGGGTCCCCTCCAAAATCTACCTTTTCTGTAGGCTGAATGTGTCAAGTTCCCTGACCCTTCTCATACGGTGTGCTCCAACCCCCTGAGCATCTTGGTGGTCCTCCATTGAACTGTCTCCAGTTTATGAACATCACTTTTTTCATTCATGAACATGCTAAGTCATTCCTGCTCTCTTGAGAGAAAAGGAGATAAATATTTCTTTGAGTGAGGTAGAAGAGGATCGTAGCCTGATAAGTTCATCTCATACCCTCTTCAGATCATGGCTTTTGGCAGCATAGGATGATACAGATGCAACATTGAACATAAGCATCTATTCAAAGTTTGAAAGAAAATAATAGTTTTTGAGAGATTTCAATTTTTGTCTAGTGAAGGAGGTAAGAAAACCATATATGATAATGAGACTAACTAGCAAAGGAGCCTTTTACTAGTGCTAAGTATATTGTGTCCATAAATAAGTGGATGGGCTTTTGTGGTCAGGCAAAAGTTTATTAATGTTGATTTGTCCTCCGTCTTCTGTAGGAAGCCGCTGCCTTGGGAAAGAAGGTAATGGTATTGGATTATGTTGTTCCAACACCTCTTGGAACCTCATGGGGTAAGCTTCTGTTAATTTGTATTTTATGATATTTGAGTGCCAGTGATAGATAACTGTGTTATTAGAGGGATTTGTATTTCTAGAAATTGTGGCTGAATTTCTGTAATTCTGGAACACGGTTAACAATTCCTGGCCTCTCTGCTTCTCTGGACAGTTATCTGTGTTGTATATTGCTAGCTCTCAGCTCTCTGTCAGATGTTCTAGTTTAGTTCACTTTCAGATCATGTCTGGCTAGTGTGCGTGTGTGTTACATTCTCATGTTTGAAGGGGTTTTTTGCCTTTTATTTCATCTATTTCATGGACAACTGATCTAGGCTACCTCTAGAACAGTATGACTATATGGCTGTGCGTGCCTCACCTTTCCATAATTAAAGACAACTGCTGTCTGACCTTGTTAATGCTATTGGCAGTTGAGAATGAGTAAGGAACTTCACTGGTCAGGTTCTGTTGAGTCGAGGTATGAATGTGCTGTCACAGCTAAGATTTCAAACAAATTTGTATTTCAAATTCCACATAATAGGTGATACTAAGCTCTAGGAACTCTGGGCTTTTTGCCTTGCTTACTTGCCAATCTGCCTAAAATCTGAAGTATTCTGGGTCTGTGTTTAAGACAACACACTGTACTCTTGACTCAGTGAGTCAAGTAACATCTTAAACTGAATACAAACTTGTAAGCTTAATGTGTTCACTGTGGTTTAAAATGTCTCTTAAAACAGAAAATTCATGTTACTTGTGTGGCTGTAGCAAAAATCAGCTGATAGATGGGCAATTATACAAAGCACATGAGAGGAAAAGCATAAATATGCTGTTCACACAGGTAATAACACGGTTCTTTCCATTTTAGGACTTGGTGGCACATGTGTAAATGTAGGTTGCATTCCTAAGAAGCTAATGCATCAAGCAGCGCTTCTGGGTCAAGCACTCCAGGATTCAAGGAAATATGGGTGGGAGTATGAAGAACAAGGTTAGTAAGAACAGAGGACAGACCACGACGGTGCATGGATGAGACTCTTGATTGTTCTTGTACGGTGGACTTAGTAAACTAGAGGCAGAGCTCAGTAGTGTTCTTAGGTGAATCAGAAGCCATTCTTCCTGAGCCGTGGAAACAATTAGGATTGAAAGCTAATTGTGTTTTGTTCCCTGTATTATCTGAATTAAATGAAAGAACTTCTAGAATAGGCTTATTTCAGATAGGGACAAGTCAGATAAATATTAGCATAGTAGAACAAGACTTTAATATGTATCCTCATTATTGATGATAATGTTGTTTTCTTAGCGTGATGTACAATGAATAAGATCTGAATTTTTCTTCAAGTGTGTATTGCGCTTTGATTTCTTTAAATATGAAATTAATGTCTTGTTTCAGTTAAACACAATTGGGAGATCATGGTACAGGCAATTCAAAACTACATTGGTTCTTTAAACTGGGGCTATCGAGTGTCCTTAAGAGAGAAGTCTGTGACATACCTCAATTCTTACGGAGAATTCATTGAACCACACAAAATTAAGGTATATGCGGTGTTTAAAACGTTGAGAGGGAAAATTCATGTTCTAAAATTGCCTTTTAAAATCCATCAAGGCTTCATCTTGACACTGCTGACTTAAGTTTACAGCTATCCACATTACTCTTCCATAAGTTACAAAATTCACAAACATTTTGGCATGTTCTAAAGTACAGTAATAATTTGATCCAGTAACTTATTTCACACATGAGTTTTTAGCTTCGGTATACTTTTGTCTTGCATAAATAGAGTTAGGTCATCTCAGCTGCTGACCGCATGACAGAGGTCAGCAGCCTGAGTGGGGAGGGGGAGAAAGAAAAGCTTCAGCTGTATGATTTTGCCACTTGGAAAATCTTTTATGCTAAAGCATAAAAACGATCAAAATTAAATTTGGACCGAGTGCTTGCGTAAAAGTGCTGCTAGAACCTTATGCTGTATCAGCATAAGAATTAAACTGTCAGTTTTGCAAGACAAAACATGTGCTGGCAATGTTGCTGTAAGAGATATTGTAGCAAGGTTAACTTAGAAGTGCACATTGAAGACAACTGTTTGATTCAGTGGGTGTGATTGTTTTCCATATGAGTTCATGAAGCCAGAACTACATGTTTCAAACCAAGACACCAGCACTGAGAAGCTAGTAGTAGGCTCAATTTCCCTCATCTACCAACTGTTCTAGTGTCCAGGTAGTGTCCTTAGTCATAAGTGGAGGAGAAGAGAGAGACTTCCAGCAGGGGGTTGCATTAAATGACCTCCTGAGGACCCTTCCGACCTGAATTACCCGATGACTCAATGGGAAGGAAGGGTCCCCCTTCATCTGTGGTGGAAAATTACTAAAGAGCAAGAATGAAGGTTGGATTTTGAGATACATTGGCAAGATGAAATTTCCCAACACCAAGGGCTTCTAGAGTCGAATGAGTTTAAATTCATTTAAAGTTGGGTCTTTGTCCCCTGAAATCATGTAGCTAAAGATTTCTTTTTTTAATTTCTACATTAGTCTAAGAACTATCTGATGTTACTCTGTCACTAACACTGTGTTTGCCTTTTATTGGAACTGGGGGGCAAAGGGGGCTTAATTTCTTGTGGCTTTTTCTAACTTGAAACTAAATAGAGTTGGAATGGGCAGGATTTAAATAGTAAAGGTTGTAAAGTACTCTAATGTGAGAAAAGCCTGATAGTTTGATTGAAACCTATTGTTGTTCAGTGACCTGCATGGCTTCTGTAAATGTATTAGTTCTCGTTTGAAATTGCTTGTTCTTAAACATATCTACAGTATTTAAGGGGAGGATTACATGCTTTTTTTCTTTAAATTTACAACCTGTTCCTGTGATAAAGTCTTTCTTAACTGTGTCTACATAAACAGGCAACTAACAGAAAAGGACAAGTAACCTACCACACAGCAGAGACTTTTGTCCTGGCAACAGGAGAAAGGCCGAGATACCTGGGTATCCCTGGAGATAAAGAATACTGCATTACAAGGTGAGGTGAAAAGGCATCACAGGCTGAACTTTGTCTGCTCTATTGTTTGCAAAGACAAAACAAGCTTGTGTTGAAAGAACCTTCTGACTTCCACTTCTTTTCTTTTTAGTGATGACCTCTTCTCCCTGCCTTACTGCCCTGGCAAAACTCTAGTTGTGGGTGCTTCCTACGTGGCTCTAGAGTGTGCAGGATTTCTTGCTGGTCTAGGTCTGGATGTCACAGTGATGGTGCGTTCCATACTCCTTCGGGGCTTTGACCAAGAAATGGCAGAAAAAGTCGGTGCTCACATGGAAACACATGGCGTAAAGTTCATCAGGAAGTTTGTACCCATTCAGGCAAGTGCTTTCTTTAGGTTTCTTCTCTCTGTGCAGAATTACTTTAGCAATTTAACATTTAATTACTTTAAACAGCACATATATAACACCTGTTCTGTCTGGAAAGGTTTTGGCTCGGTACAGGAATAAATGTTTTATGAGATTAACCTTTTTTTACTGCTGAATGATAGATTAGTAGGTCAAGGTTTGAAGTGACAGTGTAAGTGAGCTCTGCTGCTTAAGGTCATTCTAAGCTTACAAATATTTATACAGGTTGAACAGCTGGAGGAAGGCATGCCTGGAAGACTGAAAGTGACAGCGAAGTCTACTGAGGGATCAGAAATCATTGAAGAGGAATATAACACTGTAAGTGTTTCTGGATTTGAAATAACTGAATATAGCAGCACGTGAAGATGTATTAAAGTACTTTAAAAATGGTTCGGGGA
>NW_020799116.1:1940439-1972591 GCF_003259725.1 Athene cunicularia
GGGGGGGGGGGGGGGGGGGGGAAGTGAAAGGAAATTTGCTTGAAAAATTGTTCACGTAAATTACTGCCAGAAAAAGACATGCAAATTCAATATTCATCTTCAGTCGAGCCCTGTCAGCAGAGTGGGTGAAGCTTTACGTGCCTGGAATTTAGTTCATGTGATCAGAGCTGTGACTTCTATTTGTGTCCTGATATTAATGCTTTGCTGTTTGCATCTCTGAAACAAGTTGCACATGGAGGAGCCTGAACTGTTGGTGGCTCTTTCAAAAAATAGTCTGAAAAGTTAGTTCAATTGTATATTTCATGGTTTGGGGTTTTTTTTTTTCATAAAAAGGCCAAAATGCTGATTACACTTTACTTGCATAAAACTATTGCATTTAATCTTGGGGTTTTTTTAGGTTTTGATAGCTGTTGGTCGTGATGCATGTACCAGAAGTATTGGTTTAGAGACAATTGGTGTCAAAATCAATGAGAAGTGAGTATTGCTCAATACCCTTAAACCCCTGAAAGTAATTTTTTAATTATTTTTACCTCTTTAACAATACCTAATGATACTGATGCTTTTTTAAAAAAATCCTCACTTTTATACCTGGCAATTACATGAACCTTTAAAACCTTTTTTCTCCTGTATTTGAGTACAGTCATCCATTTCTTTAATATATATTTCATAAAAACTAATCTGAGTTAATACCTACTTGCCGGCCACTGTGCCTCAGGATTCATTTTAATATATTTGCTTAATTTACTTAGAAACTACAGTTTAATATTTTTAAATTAAACATTTTATTCAGCTCATATGACCAGTTAATCTGGGGATTTAAAGAGGCAGCAGACTACTTGCTTCCTACAGATTTAACTTTTTTCTTGTTTCTCCCTGGTGTCAATGCAAAACTGGTGCAGGGGAGGTGGCAGGATTATGTTGTTTAGGAGAAAGAAAAATTAAAATCAGGTTGAAGAAGCTAACAACTTAACTAAGCCAACTCACTTAAACATGTGAGTGATACTGCAGCTCTTTCCCCATGGGGGAAACTGTACGTTGCAAGCTGTATAATAACTGAGTAAAAGATCCTAAGTGCAAAGATGTCTGAGTAACTTCATTGTAATCATACAGGCAGTGTTCAGGTCAAAACTGGCCCACTGAATTCTGACTTCAGCCATGTCAGTCGGAGGTAACTGATGTTCTGAAGAGTTTGCAATTGAAGCAAAAAAGGCGTGAGCATATTTAATAAAATGTCTCGGTAGTTAGAATAACACCTTTGTAGCAGAACTTCTCCCCTGTGGTTTGGGTTTTTTTGCTGAGCTCTGAGGAAGGCTGTGATACTGAACTCTATATTCTCTTTGTTTTAAAGGAATGGGAAAGTACCTGTAAATGATGAGGAACAAACTAATGTGCCTTATGTCTATGCTATTGGAGATATATTGGATGGAAAGCTTGAACTTACTCCAGTTGCCATTCAAGCAGGGAAACTGCTGGCTCGCAGGCTTTATGGTGGTAGTTCCACAAAGGTAAAGCTGTAAGAACACAACTTCAGCTTATTTCTGTGCTTTTTGCCTCCAAATTGCAGTAACACGAGTTGATTTGCCTTGCTTGACTGTGGGCGCTGCCAGTGTTTTGTTAAAAAAAAAAAAAAGGTGCTAATACAACTTTTCCTGTTACGTACTGTGTAGAATTTAGTCTAAATATAAATTTTGTTTTTTATTTTTAGTGTGACTATATCAATGTACCAACGACAGTGTTTACTCCTCTAGAGTATGGCAGCTGTGGGTTAGCTGAAGAACGAGCTGTAGAAGAATACGGAAAGCAAAACTTGGAGGTGAGAGCACTCAAGACTTGTTTAACTTCAGAATGTTTTCCTTGGGTCTTAGTGCTTTATGCTCAAGGCACGGCGGTAAAACAAGATTAAAGGTTGGCTAGGTAGGTCTTTGGTGGTGGAAGTGTTGTCACCTGGCTAACAAGGTATTGGACTCCCAGAAATCCAGGACCAGACTTGATAACCGTTAGAATTGTGTGTAGCTATTTGCACGCTGCTGAGAAGCGTTTGACTTCAGATCAAACACAGGTTACAAAACTGCAGGTGGCTTTTTTGTTGTTGTGATTTAAAGACTTAGTGCTGAGTTTACCGAATTCCTGGGATGAACTATTTTCTGCTTGCTCACTGTACTTGAATTGGGAATTACTTCCTGACATCATCTTACGGCTGTAGGAGCATTAGGCATAACTTTCCTGTTTTATGATCATTTTTTGTGTTCTACACTTCTCTAAAGAGTTTCATTAAAGCTGTTTGCATGCCTTGTGTTTAACTCTTTACCTCTTTCAAATACACTTGGCATTATTTAGCCTTCGCTATTAACTGGTTGCAGAGAAGGTTTAAGCTTATATTAACTAGATACTAATTTTGTACTCCTAAATCACTACTTCTTCTGAAAGTGTGATCTTAAAATGCTGTGTCTTATAGCTGGTGTTGTTTTCATCAAGTATTTAAATCACGGCTTGAGTCAAGTCTTCCTCTACTGACTTTCAGAGGATAGACTGCTTGTGCCAGTGGGAACAAAACTCAGTCTTGTCTAGTACATGTTATGAAAATCTAGTGGGTTACATGTCAACCTATTTGAAAAGGCATTCAGTCAGGCATACTTCTAACTTTTAATGAATTCATCAAATTCTAATGGTCTTTTTCTTATCCTTCCAGGTTTACCACACTTTGTTTTGGCCACTTGAATGGACAATACCAGGCAGAGATAACAATACTTGTTATGCAAAGATTATCTGCAATAAACGTGACAACGTAAGTCGCAAGCTGGAATGGATATGCTGAGTGTACTCTTGAAATTCCTCTTTAGACCAGTCAAAAGACTAATATCTTTTATTTGGCCTGCCTGAGGCTGGTTCTACCCCTTCTGTTGCCATGAGTGTTTGTTTTAAGACGTCTAATCAATTTGGAGACAGCTGATCGATTTTTGTTTTGGATTTTTCTGGTATTGCAGGTTTATACATAATGAAACTTCACCTTGAGTTCCTATTTAAGGATAGATTTGTGAAGAATTTTCCAGGGTTTTTATTCCAAGTGGCTTTTGAGTAACTGTACTATCTGGTGTCTTGATACAGGTTTCTGGACTTTGTTTTTTTGCCCTTTGCAAAGCACAGAGTTTTCTATGTTTAGCAGAAACTTGGAAAACATATTTTGGCCCTAGAAAACTCATGGGAAATGGGAACTTCTAGTGATCAGTAGGTTCTTGTTGCAAAAAAGTGCCAATGCTGTCTGGTATTTTTCCCTAAAACTATCTGGAAGAACAGATAAGCAAAAGAATTTTTTCCTTTTTTGGTGCTTAAAATTACTTTGGCAAGAGGGAATGATGTGATGAAATAGCATGGCCTTGAAGCTAAGAGGAAAGTAAGCTCACTCTCCCTTATTAGCCCACCTAACCCTTTTTCAAAAACTTCAGGAAGGCTCAACAGTTCTGCTTTTATTGGAGCTTCATTGGAAATAAATGAAAAGAACACCATGGAAGGAGGGATTTTATTTAGATTTCTGTGTGAGAGGTTTTTTTCCTAGGATGCTCGAGGAGAATGTAAGGTAAATACTGTATCTAAATTGCTTGGATTTATGAGAAATTTGTATCCTATCTTGTGAATCCTGGCCAGACCTGGGCTAGAACATCTCTGAAGGTATGGGAACGTCTCAGGAAAAATGTTTTTAAACACAGTTTGTATCCCTCTTGATAAGCCAATTAATGAAGCAAATTGAAACAAACCACACGAGTTTTTAACTTACTTTTATAGCCTACTGCCATTGCCGACAGAGGGACAGCTTGCTCAAAGTTTAAGCCTATAATGTTTTCTCTTTCCTTCTTGTTAACTGCTTGGGGAGGAAGGGAAGGGCAAGTGAAGCTCTTCAGTATCAAATTTTTAACAAACTGATCCTCTATCTGACCTAATTTCAATGTAGAATAATAACTTTAAACCTGAACACATTAAAGATACTCTGTCTATAAAGTCATAAAAACAGCTGACAAAACTAGAATCTGTTCAGTTTTAGGCAGTACCTTTGAAATAGTGCTATGCAATGATTTTTAAAACTCATTTTAAAACTCGTTTCATTCTGCTATAACAGACTGAAAAGAACTGCAGAACTACTTTCCTTGGAGTAGAACATTCTGTGAACATTCTCTGCTACTGACCTACTTGCATAACATATATTTTTAGTGGAGTGGGAGTTACATACTAGGGCTTTTGTTAAACTTTCCCAAGTACTAACTCCTGTTTTGTTCTCACCTGTCTTAAAGAACCGTGTGATAGGATTTCATGTTCTTGGACCTAATGCTGGTGAAGTTACCCAAGGTTTTGCTGCTGCAATAAAATGTGGTCTCACCAAAGAATTGCTTGATGAAACCATTGGTATCCATCCAACTTGTGCAGAGGTAAGGGGGGGGGGGGGGCACAACTTGATTTAAAACCTGCTGCTTTTGAAGGTGGTTACCTAGATGCAAGGAAAGAATACTGCGTTGTATTTTGAGATTTATTTAGTATTTGCTTAACTTCTAACCTTAAGATGTTGATATCTGATAGAAGACGTCTTAATTGTGTGCTGCAACTTTATTTTGTGTTGCAGCAGCTCAAATCTAGTACTGTTACTTTACAAGAGACCTATAGCCACGTGAATGGTAATGCAGAACAAACATAAATAAGCTGTTCTCTTGGTGTCTTCCAGGTCTTCACTACAATGGATATTACAAAATCTTCAGGACAAGACATCACTCAGAGGGGTTGCTGAGGTTAAACCTGCTGTTTTACATGTTTTCATGTTGTGCACGCTTGGTTCTGTGGAAGCCCTAATACATCCAACTGCTTTGCAGCAGAATAAACCCTTTCCATCAGTCCCACTGTATGTGCTGCAGCTGGGAGGGGTGCCCCTGGGAGGCTTCCTCAGGAAACAGCGTTGCAAATGGAAACAGTAAATCAGCAGGGAAATCTGGAACTGCAAATCCTGACTTTGCTTGGAATCAGCACGTCTGTGCTTTTTTGACGTTCTGGCTCGGAACCTCATTGTGAGGTGAGCTACGACTGATGGCTGCCATGCAAGGTTGGGAGATTTCTTCATCTGGTCAGATGACTGAACTCCTCCTGAAGGAAATTCTTAAGTTGCACAAATTAAATCTAATGCTTCTAGGCTCCAGTGTCTTGTACAAATGCCTGAGATAGCGAACAAATGTATAACTGAATGATTCTTGCCAACAGTTTACCACTGACTGATTTTATCTTTTTTGATGCATTTTGTTTTACTTAATTGTATGTTCAGTTAAGACAAGATGGCACAAATAGGATGCAGTGTTGAGCTGTGCTCTCCCACCTCAACCAGTCTGAAACTTCCAAGTAACCCAAGACATCACTGTTGTTCACATTCATAGGTGTTTGACCTCAGGTGACATCGTGTCTTTAAGATAAAAATTTCAGTTGTAGGCATCTCGTGTGTCAGGGTTGAAGAGCAAAAGTGTAAGACCTTGTCAGTTTGCTCATTTATGGCTGTATTTAGTGCTAATGGTCTCAAATCTGGTCGCAGCTCTAATGTAAAACACCACAGAACCCAAAACTGTAAGTCTGTGCTCTTACGTGGAGTATTGAAGTCTTGGGAGGAGCAGGGTCTGAGAGTAATCTGTCCCACTGCTATAGTAGGTGCCTGCCCATGATGGTACGAAGGGTCGTGTAGGATTTCTCTGAAGTGTGTGTTGAGGCAGAGAACAATGACTTGGTGTGCTGTCATGCTTTGTGTAGTGTTGTGTACAGTCAGGACTCTTAAAGCTTTCTTCTACCCCTGGCATTCTGCCCTGGGGGAATTGTGCTTGCGTTTGGCTCTTAGTTTTGTCCAAAGAGATGTTTCAAAAAGACTCTTCTGAACACTGTATGATAGTAAACAAACAGTTTTTAACTATTTAATCTATGATGTACCATGGAAATGGAAGTTCAATAAACAGTGCATACAACACTTTGGTGTCTGACCTTGTGGTTTATGTTATTGCGTGCTTCAATTATATTGTTTATCCCATGCAATACTAAAACTTCTGTGGAC
This sequence comes from Athene cunicularia, assembly GCF_003259725.1. Lineage (NCBI taxonomy): Eukaryota > Metazoa > Chordata > Aves > Strigiformes > Strigidae > Athene > Athene cunicularia. The sequence continues at coordinate 1,946,504 of NW_020799116.1, forward strand.
TTAAGCATGCTGTAATCTTTCAAATGGAGAAACAAGTCATCTTGCCAAATCTGGGGGGCTTGCTCATGAAATCCAACATGCTTCTATTTCAACATGCAGGATTCTCTCTGTTCAGAGAGAGCAATTTAATACCACTTCTGTATAGTCCAGAAGATCCTAAATACATGTATTGTAGTGTTCAGCTCCAGCACAGCTGAAAGATGCTTAGTAGAATCTATGGAGTCTTAGCAACAAATCTTTCTGGTGTTCAAATTTAATCATAACTCTTGGAGACTTTGAGTGTTTGCTATGGGTGCCTAGTAGTACCACGAAATATTTTCCCTTGACAGTGGGGACACTTGCTGAGCTTCTGGAGTTGCTTTTCTCTCTTGCAGAGCTTTGGGGAGTTATTTGTTCTGGTCTCTTCTAGAAATATTCAGTAGAGCCACCGGCTCACTATCCCTAGTGCTCAGTGACCTGAAGAGTGACACTGCCAGTGTTGCATGCCCTGAAATTTGCTGCTTAATAGGTCAGATAATAACTTCATAAACTTAAATTTAATAGTTTGAAGTAGCCATAATAGTAGTATAGAAGTGACCTTAATCTCTACGTTGAAGTGGATGAACCAGAGGCTCAGGGTGGACAGCAGATAATGTCACAGACTTTGCACAACATAAACAGCTGAAATGAAACTTAGTAAACGGTGAAGTGTTCAGAAGGCTTTATCTCATGAGAAACGGGGTAGTAATGGCAAAGGTCACCTTGTGTAGCCATATTATAAAGTAAGTGAAGGAGGAAACAAGTCAATGATTACTTCCTGAATTTACTATTAGTAAGCACTAATTGAGTTTTATTTCAAATTCAGATTTGATTTGCAGGTTCAAGTTAATTGAGCAGTAATTACCACTTGCATATCTGTAACAGCGTGCTAATTGCAGATGTTCCTTATGTCAAAGTTGCCCGGACTGTCAGCTCTTTCCAAGTAATGCTTTACAAGCATTGAGCACTCTCCAGTTAGTCTTTTTACTATCCAGTTAAAATATACAAGTAGCTAATAGCAAGAGCAGTATTTTAAGTGAATAAGTGTTCCTTGTGTAAATTAAAAGGTGCCATGACAAGACATAGCTAAAAGCCAAAATTTTAAGTCTGACAGTAGTGTTAAAGGTAGAATGAGAAGTAAAAATGTGTTAACAGCCGATAAATACCCCTGAATGTAGTCTGAGGTTGGTTTTGCAGTCTTTTTTTGTTTGGTCTGTGACTGAATACAGTAAGTAGAATGGATTCCTTCTTCAGTCTTTTCTAAAGTATCTTTTCTTAAGTATTCTACATCTGGAGTCTAGCTGCTGTGTGACCCGAAATGCTCCAGTTGCCGGGGTTCTGAAGTACTGGTGCTGTGTTGGGTCTCATTCTCAAAGCCCTCTTCTGCTCAGCACCTTTCAGGCTTGTCGTATTTTAGTGGTGCGTTATTTATAAAACTGAAAATGAATTTTTTAAAATTGCAGGCCCAGTATAGTGGCCAAATGTGTGGGGGAATTTCCTGCGGTAGTTCCATAAAGGCTTTGGGACAGCTTTTGCCCGTTCGATCACGCTGCAGTTTCTGGTTTGTGCGGGTCTGCCCTCTGACAGGAGGCTCCCAGGGAATGATGTATGTTCGGGTGCAATGAGGTGTAACAGCGGGGTGGTTAGCTTGATGAAAGAACTGTGAGGAAACAGACAGCAGTTTATACAAGCTGATTAAATGATCCTCTGCAGACCCAGTAACTGCAGGTAGTAAGCACTAGTACTCTCTCTGTACGTATTTATTTGCTTGAGTGACAAGAGCAGACGCTTAAAACTGCAGGGAGAGTCTTTGATTTATTTTTTTTTTTTAAGCTGCATAAGTAGTATTTAAATGAATATTTGTTTATGTTTGTCTTCAGTTTTCAAACTTGCTTTGATGGAGACTCGGCTCATGCAGGTCTAACTGGCTTTAGAATGCTCTAAACCAATCTTCCCTCTAGCGAACGAGGAACACAGACCTTGTCCTGAAACTCATTTGCTCCAAATCGTTAGTGAGTTTGGGCAGTACAGGCACTCAAGCAGTGGCATTAAAGGCAAAACGGTGTGTTTACATTTATGTTGTCATAAATGTTGTTTACTGAATTCCGATGGGTTGTTCTGTGTCCTCAAAATACTCTGATACTCAAGAGTAATGTAATACCAGGAACCTTTTATAGGCTACAGTTGAAAATGCTTACGGAATCTGCTCTTACCTAGATAGAACATCGCTTCAACTCACTGATAACTATGGTAATATCTAGGCTAGCTCTTGAAACCATGGATAAACAACCAAGTTATGTGGTTTTTGAAGTTAATGGTGAAATTTATCCTTTCCAGGTCTGGGAGTGGTTATGATTATAGTTCTTGTAAACGTGGAAAACACTTAATCATCAAATTAGTAGATGGCTTTCCACATAGCATGAATTTAATTATATTTTGAGCGTTGTAATTTGTCTTGAGTAACATGAGCAGCTAGTTGGCCTGTGCAAGAGAACTGTGGGGGCCAGTCAGCGTTAAAAGGGGGAGCTGAATATTCTGTAAGAAGTCCCCGAAATGCCAGAATAAGGCATGGAAGATTGTTCATGTATAGCTGCTGTTTAAAGCTTTAGATTCTCACTATTCCCCTTGGAGTGGCTTTTGACAAAGACTCAAAGTGTTTACCTTTCTTCAACACATCTCTGACTGGAAGAAAAGAAAACTGAAAAATAATTTCATCTTTTTGTTAGCTCTAAACTGGAGTTCCTGTATGTTTAAATCTTGCACTTGTCAAGCCTCCCCCGAATATTGGCAAGGAAAAAATTCCTGGATGTTCCTTAGAAGAGGTGGGAACAGCAGAGGAAGGAAAGGTCAAGTGTTTTAACTAAAAATAAGCTGTGGATCTAATGAAGCAAACCACTTTTTTTGTGAGTTTACAGCACTATATAATCTAGTCTCAAGGTTGTAGCTCAAATAAATGAAGAGACAGGTTAAGATCTCCTTAAATGACCTTTTTTAATTGACTGCACACGGTGGGTGTGTGATGTGTGTGTGGTTTAACATCTTCACCTCCATTAAGGTGTATGAGCTCACAGTTTGGAGCTGAGTCACGTTGTTTCTAGTTCTGTCTCTAAAAATAGCAGCCATCCTTTAAAATAATTTCTTTGCACGGCAAAAACAAGAGCAGTCCTGTGCTCAGAAGTGTTATAACGACAAGATGTTCGGGAGGTGCCTCTTGACTGCCTGTGAACTGGGAGGCAGGATAAAAAAATACCACTTGTTTATTTTTGCAGAGCCAACGACCCTGGTTGCTTGTACTTCCTCTTGGCCTAGCGAATGCCTGTCGTGTCTGTGCATGCACTGTGGTGCTTGCTCTGCAAGGGGAGAAATTATCAAATTACCAAAACCAGCTGTATGTGTGTCTGCAGCAGATGTAGCTGGATAGGGTAGAAAAGAGTGACTGTCTTATCTAAAGATTCGAGCACAGATAGAGTTTGGAGCCTTTTGAGCTGTAGCGTTTGGTATTAGCTTTAAATAACTTGCAACTCTTACAGTCCAAACATGGTGGTGAAAATCTGAAAAGCTTGGCTTTGATTTCTGAATAGAAGCAGTTGTCTCGAAAGGAATTTTTGAAAGATTTTGTTTGTAATAAACAAGGCCTGTAATCATTTAGCAGCTTTTTGTCCACTGAAAGGACAGAAGTGCTCTTTCTATAGTTAATTTGGTTTAAAATGACTTACTGCAGTCTCCTCTTTTTTCTGAAATACAAGAGTTGGAGGGTTTCTGTATGTGCAGTGTCCTATAAGGAATTCTGTCTTCAGAGACATTCCCCTTGTCTCCCTTTCCCACTACCCCCTGCTAGCGCCCCGCAATGCTTGATTTGTCTTGGCTGTTTCTGCTCCCCTGAGTAGTGTCCCTGCTAACCGTAGCTACACGTAACTTGTAACTAAGTGGACTGAGAACCGAGGGTTTGGGAGCCTGAGTGTCTGAGCAACAAACTCCCTGTAAGTTGTACTTCGAGCGTTGCCGTTTGCTTTTAACGGAGGCTGGTAGTTGTAGGTAGGTGTTGGTGTGGTTCACCACCTTCCTGCCTTGGAAAAATGTCCCTCTTGGAAACCTGACGATGACTTCCTTACGTAATCTTGCCTTTGACGTGCTCTGACTTGGGGCTCGCGGAGCCTGTGGGCAATTTCGAGCGCTGATGGGGTCTGAACTATTGCAGGTGGTGACTGAGTGGAAGTCATGGGCTGGCACAGCACGTTGCCTGGGAAGGGAGCCCGAGCTGGCAGAGATGGGCAGAAGAAGGAAAAATTGGTGGGGTTGGGAAGGGTTCGTGTCACTGGGATTTTTCACCTACTTCTTTTTTTTTTACTCTGCCTCAAGCAGGAAGAAAAATCATGGTAGAGCCTCTACCACCCTGTGCTGGGGCTGTATCAGCCAGGTTTGCTGCCAGGTAATGTGTCAGCTCCTTCCATCCCATCTTTTCTGGGTGTAGGTGGTGATACCAGCGAGTGGACTGGGAAGCAAAGATTTTACTATGCCCTGTTCCCTCCCATCGCAGGCAGAACTTCCTTCAGCCTGGTTCATGTTGTTCCTCTACCTATTTATCCCTCTCAACAGATTATTGCCTACCCCATGGGATGTGACATCTTCCTACTCTCTCTACCCAAAATAAGAGGCCCCACACTTTTCCTGGAGCAAACACCTACAAAACTGCCCTAATTCTCTTCCCTGTTTCCAGGCTTTCAGTTACAGCTGTCATGTCCCCATTGCATTTTTATGGCTCTTGAATGTTAATTTTACAGACCTTTGACAATCCCCTTCCTCCTCAGCAGAGGGACAAGCTCTGGAAGGAGCATTCCTCTTGAAGGGTGATTAAAGGTGCTCCTTGATTGCCAGATTGGCATCTCCATAACATCCAACGTCTCTGGGCCAGGGAGGTGGAGAAAAAAGGCTTGGGAAAGAGGCCAGCTGCCTCCCACGTTGGATGAAGCATCATTAAACAGCCCCTTCCCTTCAGGCTCAGATTTGTCTCTCCCCTTTAGTAAAGGAGTTGAGTTTCTAAATGAGGAAACCTGAGATTCTGCTGTTGAGATGTTCGTGTTTACTTTAATTCACATTCTGCAGGGTCTTAAGTTCACCTCACTGATCCTGACCTCAATCAGCAGGAAATTCACACTTTTGAAATGTGTTTGTGTCTTGTACTTGGGTTTGCTTATCTGGGCAGTGACAGTAAAGGTCAGAACTTCTTCATTTTGTCTTGCCTCCGTGGTGTGACTGTGTTGGTTACTTAACATCTCTGACGATAAGTGTACATTGCGTGAGTGAGAGGATTAGTTACTGTTTGCGCAGCATTGTAAAGTTATAAACCGGGATGTGTTAAGAGCAGAGTCACTGACAGGAGCTGTTTGATGCAGATCTCTTTCTGGCTGATCGCCAGCCGTTGGGTTAGGTCTTGTTAGGGGCCCTGTTCAAAATTGGATGCCTAGACTTCCCTGTACAAATTCTTATGAGCAAGGTGAGGTGGGTTAACCCCGCCTGGTCACCAGGTGCCCACCAAGCTGCTCTCACTACCTCCTCAGCAGGGCAGGGGAAGAAAATACAATGAAGAAGCTCATGGGTTGAGATAAGGACAGGGAGACCACTCGCCAATTACGGTCACGGGCAAAACAGACTCTACTTGGGGAAAAATATTTTATTGCCAGCTGATACCAGAGTAAGATAGAAGTATAAACAAAAATAAAATTACCTCCTTCGCTGGCTCAACTCGACTCCCAACTGTTCCACCTCCTCCCCAGGGGCACAGGAGGATGGGGAATAGAGGGTTGTGGTCAGGTTATAACCCTTCATCTGCTCTGCTCCTTCCCCCTGCTGTTCCCCTGCTCCAGCGCTGGGTCCTTCACAAACTCCTCTCTGGGTCCTTCTCACAGACACTTAGGTTTACACTTTTGCCTTCAATCCCTTTTTTAATATCAAGTACAAATGATTTTGAGCTGGGGTTTTATGGTTTGGTACTCTCCCTGTGGTCCTGCTACCGTCCACAAAATAGTATTAGTGAAGCAGGGCCGTTCTGTTCAGTATCACATCATCTGTGCTTGCTCCAGTATTCCAAGAGTCTGTACTTGTAACTGGGGATTAAACTGTCTTTGCCGTTCATCCTAGGAGCGTATGATAGCAAGCATACATTGCTCCTAAAAACTGCAGAAGATTAAGCCTTGAGTTACTTCCTTCCTGTACAGTAGGAAAGACAGCTGTATTTGTCAGATTAAGAAATTAGTATATCTCAAAATTCAAAAAGTTCTAGAGTTCCTGAGTAGAACTGGGCATGCCTTCCTTGTGTTTGTTTTCTTCTGTTCTGAAAAAAAAAAAAAAAAAAAGATGAGTTTCAGCACAGTTCTTGCTCTCATTAATATATTTTTAGTGATCTTTATGTATTAAAAAATACAATATTAAAAAAACAAACCAAAGCATTTTTGTCAACTCTAAGCCTAGCATAAACTGGATCAGTTGCTCACACTTGTGTTATAAATATCTGTTACACTGTTTTACTTGGGGGTTGGCTTTTTTCTTTTATTTTTTTTTTTTAGATTTAATAGCTCAAGGAAATGGAAGTAGGGAAAGGAAAGCACACGGCAAAGAACTGATTTAAATGCAGCTGTCCTCCAAAGCCTTGTGATTTGTGTCAGGAAGCGAGCAGCACAGTCTGCACTGGAGAGGGGCCATATCCATCTCTGACTGGTCAGCACTGGGGCCTCGTCCCACAGTTGTACTGGAGGCAGCTGTGGGATGGCCCATCCCTGCTGCCTCTGGCGGAGCTGACTTGGGGGGGACTAAGCTGTGGGGTGCTCCCCTTGCTGCTGCTTCATTGCTTCTGTGCTGTAAGTAGGTGATTAATACCCTGAAGATCAAAACAGTCCTTCCAGGTGGCACTAAAAATAGTAACGTACATTTTAAAACTTAATGATTTTCAAAGCAAAATATTAAAATGTCAAAGTAATTCTTATATTAAATTGGGGGTTTTTTATTCTTGTGGTTTCCTAAGTAATCCTTTTATTGGAGGGATGATACTTTAAATGTATTCATTAATTATTACAACATGAAAGATTATAACCTTTAATTTGAGGAGTTCTTACCCACTGTGAAAGAAGCTAAGGGATAGTCTAATACTCTTTATCGTTGATTTGTGTTAAACTAAAATCAGGATGCCGGTGGCCTAAGCAAAGATAAAATATTGTATGGAGCCCTTCAGCCTCAGTTGTTCCTTTGTCTTTCTTGTTTCCTTAGGTGAGCTTACGTAGCCATTAAAAACCTTTCCTCCCAAGCTGTTTCCCTTCAGAGAATCAGCAGTCAATGCAGAGAGCAGAATTAGTCCGTTTGGAAAGTCTACAGCTTGTATCTCTGCGCTGCAGAAGTCATCCGGGAGGAACGTTCTGCTCGCGCTCAGTCCGTAGCACTCACCGAAAGCTCTGTAGAATTAGTGTAGAGTAAGTAACCGATGCTTCTGATTTATGAAGGCCATAGGGCATCTCGGGGAAAAAAGCAGATTGCGTGAAAGTTTAACTGGATTTCTAGACTGTTACATCGGGTCTCAAAGAGGAAAACAGAGGTTTTTCCTCGCTTCCCGCTTCCCAAACTCAGCCTTGTCGAGCTGCGTGTTTGCATATACTGAAATGAATCTTCTCTACAAGGGCAAAATGCATAAGCAAACTTCTGTGTTGCAAGGCAGAAGTGGCTTTGCATGGCTGTCACTCAAACAGGAACGTCTGGGTTCAACGTGTGCCTTAGTCTCAAACAGGGACAGGGAAAGGACTGGAAAATCCTGGTGGAGTATGGACTTAGACTCCTCTTAGAAAAAGAATGACTTTTATCTATTTCTCAGCTGTGTTTCTGTGAAGGTTTCTGTAACCTGTCAGGCATATGTTATTTCCCTGAAGATACCACAATGGGAAAACTCCAATCTTAATTAAAACAGAAGTGAGGCAAATTTTTCATATTTTACTGCTTTGTGAATGACTTGCCATAAAATGAGCCAAGTTTTTAAAAGCAAAGAATACATAGGCTAGTTTTTACCTACAGTTTTTCTAATTATAAAATGCTTGTATAATATTTTCTGCTCAGAACAAACACAAGCTTACAGGAAATGTGTTAAACATGGATTTTAATCTTTTGGTTTCTTAGGTAAAAATGAATTCGTTTTCAACAAGTGAGATGCATAACCTCAGAAAAACAGGATGTATATTTTTCAACAAGATAATTTGCTTGAAGTAAAATGTTTTACAATTACCTGGGATTGGTGGTGAGGTGGGGGGTGGTTCCTTTTCTGTACTGTGTGTGCTCTGAAGGTAAGATTAATTTTTAGCTGGAGGGAAAGCCCAGGAATCCTGTGTATGGGTCTGTAGCATCCAGCCTTTAGACACCAGGAAAATGCTGTAAAATAGCTGCAGCCTTTCTGATGAAAGGCTTCTCTTGGGTTTGGGGGGTTTTTTTGAGAACTAATAATAGCTATTTGTAGACAAATACTACTAACGAGTCTTGCTGCTGTCTTCTATTTCTGATTTTATCCTAAATCATTTGCATATTTGCATTTGTGCCAAAGCAGGGGCGAATAAACGGAAGGAAGAGGGAGAAACTTGGATTACTTCTGTAGTGAAGAGTGCTGTTAATGTTTTGTCAGTTGATTTGTTTGTTTCTCACAGTGTAGTTCTTTAAACTTGGGTCAAAGTTCCTTAGTTCATCACCTTGCAAAAACAGTGGAAACACAAGAGATGAAGAAAGGGGCGGTCTTTCTTGTCTACAGTCTGTAGGCAATTAAATACAACTGCTACTGTCACAGTGCAGATAGGAAACAACCTGTTAGAACTATTCTGAACTCTTGGCAGGAGGTGGTGGATTTAACAGTGTTTCTTAAATAACATATTTGCTCATACAGACAAGCTCCTAAAAGGGTTGAAGGAAGACTTTTTGGAAATGTATCTTTACGGAATCATGTTCTTACTTCATCGGTTCTCATGAATTAAATGCTTCACTGCATTCAGGTCCTTACCCACACATATTTCTAATTTTTGGGATGGTTTGTGGCCATAGGTTTGGGTTTAATAAGGAATATTACATGGAGTATGAAGAGATCTGTTTACACAAAATGATGGTCACTTGTATTGATGTGTAGTGCAGTCAACCTGCTTAAAGATGATCTCATTATGGCAAATTAGAGGCATAAAGGTAAAATGATATCTTGCATCTTAAACAGCCCAAGATATTTGTCTTATGCAGAATCCGGGAGAACTGAGAATCAATAAAAGGATGGGAGGCTCCGTTTTCATAAATCTTCCCTGGTTTTGTTTGGCTTTCCTAAAAGCCATAAAGCAGTTATCATTTCAGATCAACTGGACACGGGCTAGTAGTCTGTATCCATCCCGTAGTGCAGTGAGACAGTCTCAAAAAATGTCTCACAGACAATACTCAATCCTGGACCAAAGCTATCTTTTTTGGTACATAGAAACGTCCAGGATTAAAATTTATTAAAATACAACCAAGTTTTATGTCTTCGAAAGTGAATGTTCCCAAGCATCCAAGGAATTTGAGGACTTGCCTTTGGAAATCCCTGAGACGTTACTGTCTGAAGCACAGAATGAGTGTTTAAAGTCGTTTTATGGCTTTTGGAGAGTTGTGGATTGGACTCCTGATAATTTAGGGTATTTGATTTCAAAGACCAGGTAATAATTCTCAGACACATCTTTGCACTGCAGCTATTTTTCACGTGGTGATTTCAACATGTGGCAGTGTACTCAGAGTCCTTTGCTGAAATCTGAGAAGATGGGATGAAATATTGATGGGGACAGAAGCGAGTTCTATTTTCATCACAAAAGGGTATCAGTGAAAGGCCTTTTAAACTGTGCTTTTACATATTCCACTGTAGTTTGCACGGATCTGATCTTAACCAATGTTACTCTCAAATAAAACACAATTTCCCCACATGAACATCTGGTGTATGAGCATAGCTTGCTGTCAGCATATTGAAACTTACTGGTTTTTACTGAATGTCACATCTGCTATGAACACACAGGGAATACACTATTTCAGCTTGTTTCTGCCCATCAGAGTACCATCCTTTTTTTTGTGCCTATTCATCATAATCGGGTCTTCTTTCAAGGACCCAGAAATGAAAAGGATACGGGCTAGAGTCCATGGGTTGTGCTTTTTCATCTACCTCACATTTTTATGAGGCAACAGTGACACTGTTTTACTGAGATTGATCTGCTTTAATTTGTAATGTAACTGCAGCAGTGCCTGCTATCACATGTCTGCTATCAGCTGTAGTCAGCTTTTCAAGAGGGTCTGGCCAGAGGGGCAGGTATTGGAATCAATGATCCTCAGTCCATTTGTCTTTCCTCTAATTTTCTGAAATAAAGCTCCTGTGAGTCTATAAATACTTGAAACCAAAATGATGTATGATGTTGACTTCTTATGAATATGGATGTTGCTAGAACCTCTCCTTCAGCTCCAGTTGCTAAGCAAATCAGATTCTTCTCCTCTGTATATTAACGTTTGACCTTGCAAAAGTGCTGTTACAAAAGGACATCCAGGATTCATTTTCTGGGACAATAGCAAGTTACTAAGCTTAGGCAGGGAAGGCATTTGGCTGCTCAACAAATTGAACTTCATGTGCCCTAATTCAGATATGTTTGTATTTTTCAATTATCTTCTCAACTACTTACTATAAGGTGTCAGTGTTTTCAATTGCCTGTGATCTTCCAAGAATCTCTCCATAAACCTATGCCCCTCAGATGTCTGAGGGGGAAGTGTTCACGATAAACTTAGCTTTAGGTTGGCCCAGACTTTGCATTTGCTAAATAAGCAGGTTGTTGCTGTCAAAACCAATGCTAAACATCAGAAGAATGTCAAGATTCTATGATTTTATTGTGGTCTTTATCAGGAAAAGGGTCTTGGGCATTTTTAAAGCTGCTTCAGACGTTCAAAAAGCCCCCCGGCACAAAACCAACTTCAGCTTCTAATCTTTCTGTCATCACAAAAAATTTTTCCTTTTTCCTGTGACTTGTCTGTTTTCTAATGGTTCTCAAGAAAATAACTGGACACAAGCATTCTTTATCTTAACTTGTGTGATTTGATATTAATTTTTAATAAAAACAAAATGCTGGAATAGAAGGGGCTGTTTGCATGTGTCATGGATCTATCAAGGCTGCCACAAATCTTCTTTTCCACTTAATTTTTGATTATCTTTGAAGCCTCGGATGGGGCAGTGAGATTACATCAGTGCGGATGTTTTACGGGTGTTGGTGAGGAACGTAAAGATTTGGTTGAGTTTCAAGTGACAGAAGCTGATTCTTTAAGGGAAAATATTTATATAATGAGTTGGTGGATTTCAGCTTTAAAGGAGGATTCTTTGAGGTGCCACGTACTCCCTGCTTAGTCTGAAGTTTAAAATGTTAACATAAGATCTGCTTTTCGACTCCTGCACTCAGATTTGGTGCTGATGCTGGGAGATAGCTCTACTTGATCCTTCTCAGCTCACAAGAGGAAGATAATCTTGGCACTATTTCTGCTTTTAACTTGCGTGTGGGTTTTTATTAGACTCTAGCCCCAGAGAGTGTTTGGGGTCATACTGCCAGCCAGGTTTACTGCCTTTCAAGAAGTATCTTCCCATGTTTAATCACTTCTCCTAACACTGTAAAGGTTAACTTTTGGGCTTGTGTTGACAGTATCTTTTGGTCTGCCAGTTGGTATCTTTTCTGAAACAGAAGCAAAAAAAAAAATTAAAAAAAATCTACCTTGACCAGATAAAACTGAAGCTTTCAGTGTACTGCTTTTCTAAAATTGCTACTGCTTCAGATTTGGGGAAGATGTTTATGTGGAAGAAAAACTTATTCTAGGGCTGGTTTTCATCAAGCGTCAGCAGGTCAACGCTGTTTGGGTAAACAGAGATAATGGAAAGAAACGTTTTTGGGTAAACAGAGATAATGGAAAGGAACTTAAATGTTTCATATGATATCTACGGTTAGAGTCTGCAGTCTTAAAAGACTAATACAATATCTAGCTACATGGCAAAGACTCAAGGCTTCTCCCACCCATGAATTCTAGCAGTAATGTTCTTTGGTGGGGACAGGCAAGCAATACCAAAACTGCATCCTATCCGTCATTTATTTAATCATTACTGCTGCTTTACTTATGCCAGTGCAGTATAAAGAGGGGCCTTTAAGACCTCCCTAGTAATTTGTGAACATCTGTGCCGAAGTGAAGGTATGCAATGGACTTCGAATTCCCAGCAAAAATATCAAAAATAAGAGTAGAGAGGCTTGTGTCTTATTCACGATGTATCTTCCTGGCAGATTGAAAAAAAGTTTCTCCCTTTCTGAAGCATATGTAACTCATAAAATCTGAAAATTGCTTTGAAGCGTTGGGCTTGGACAGAGCTATACTGTGTAATTGTTTGGGTTTTTTTTTTTCCAAGAAACCTCTGCATCACATGCTTTAAGGTATGCACTAAGTGATTTAATAGGATATGTTATTTTTAATTACTGTGGAAGAGCATTCATAAGTCTAGAAATGCAAGTCATGTCCTCTTGGCATTACCGCTTCTAAAAGCATTTTTATGTAACCTGCAGGAACTAGCACAGTATATATATATTTTTTTTTATCCTCTAAGTGCCTGATAGTTTTACATTTTTGTGATCTGCAGGCTGAGTTCAGTACACGATTCAAGGTAAATTAGTCTTAACTGAGCTCTCAGAAAAGCTGCTGCCAGTTTCTGAGTTTAAATGGTCTAAAATTAGTTCATCCAGCTCTACAATACATCACTGTCTTAGGAGCATTCTAGTTCTCTCCACCCTCTTAATACCACCTAATGCAGTATAATCTCTGCTAACAAGAGGGGGGAAGCCATGTCCCTGTAATTGCCCCATCCGTACCACAGCTGCATCTGATTCCACTGCCCATCTGTAGCAAAGAAATTATTTTGGGTTTGGGTTTGGTTTTTTTTTTCCTGATCTTGAGTTCTCAGAAAACTATTAGAATTTGAAAATGACACAAAAACTTCTTTGCAGGATAAGATGATTTGCTTTGAAAAAGTGTCATGCGCAATTTAACCTGCGGTCTATTGTAATTGATGTTAGCTACCTCTGACAGTTATTTCATGATTTTCTCTGCCGTGTCTGTGCTCTAGCCCTGTGTGGTGAAAGAACACTGATGCCTGTCAAAGGACAATCTGCTGTGCTCTTCTTGTTGCAGCCTGTAAGTGTTTGAATAGTTTTATCCAGTTCTGGGTTTGTCAGTAATCCAGTCCACACAATGCAGGCGGAACATCCAGCAGAGGAGTAGCGCTGGGAGCTGACAGCAGCTTTGTGGATTTAATGGGAATTGCAAAACACTGAAACATCCTATTCCAGAGAGCAGCCGAACACAGGTGTGGTTGGGTAAAGCTCAAGTTTTGGATGACTAGTAGGTTTGTCAAAGAAGTGAAACGCCTGGGAAAGGTCCCAACCAACAAAGTAAGCTCTGAGTGCTTATAGGGAGAAATATGCCTTCCAACAAAGTTGGAACTGGCCATCTTCAACTAGATTTGGTCGTTCGTCATCTGCAGCACTGTCTGTTTGAAAGACTTCAACACTTTCTAATACTTAAAAATGTATAAAGTATATGCTGCTACCCATTTAAGCATGTCAGTTGGGGCGAGCTTTTAGCATAAAGTGGAACTGTATGGCTTCACTTGAAAATAATAAGGCCCATTCTTCAGTAGAGGACGAGTTGAATGCTAGCACAGATTTAGGTAATCCTTTTCCTTTAAGAAATTTCAGATTTACATTATGATTTTCCCTTGTTATTTTTTTTTTTTCTTGGCTAAAATTAAAGCATTCCCTCTGCACCCAGACAAAATGTGATAGCCCTTGTCTGTGTCCTTACTCCAGCCCACCATCAACCTTCTGTGAAATTACCCCAGTGGAACAATTCACTTCACATACTGTGGGAATTCAGATCCTACACAGCAAAGTAGTGCCTTCACTTTTGCCCTTTCAACACCACACCTTTTCCAAAACGCTGCTTGTTCCAGCTTCTGCCCTTAGTTGCGGATGTTTCCACTTCAGTTGTCTTTTTTTTTTTTTTTTTTTTTTTTTTTTTCTAGCTGAAACTAGATGAGAGGATGGAGGGGTATGTGTGTGTATGTATGAATGTAGATAATGAGAGATCTATCCTGGTGCCTTACAGATTTCCGTGACTTCTGGTTGCAATGTCAATATTGGTCCTCTTCCTTCTCTAGCAAAAAACCCTAGAGAAGTTACAGAAAGCAAAACAGAGACTTCTGAAGTTCATTTAGGGCATCTTCCTTTAAGGTAGGAACAGCTATCCTGAAAATTATCTGGCTTGATCTATGGTTAGCCTTGCAAAGACCCTGCTTCTCTTATTGATTTTATTTATGCATTATTTATGTGTTTATTTATTTATGTGAGAAAGAGGTTAGAAAACATTTTGAAGGAGAAAGAAATAAGAAGTTTGAAGATATCTAAGAAGCCTGTGACATAATAGGAGAAAGGGATGGAATTTCCAGGCTCTTTGGTGATAACCTGTAAAGCATAGACTAGAGTTGCAAGAACGACCTCATCTTACCTGGGACAGGAAAGTGTAAATATAAAGACAAAGGATGAATGAGTACTTGAATAGGAAAATAAGAGTTGCTGGTTCCATGCTGCTGCTGCTTGCTTTTTCTGCAAGCTGAACCTGTTTATGGCAAATGAAGTGCTGAGAGTCTCAAATTAACTGAATCCTTCAGCATCCCTTTTTTATGAACCTCACATTGTAGAAGTTATTCTGTAAAAACTGAGACGACTATAAAGGAAGCTGTGCTGTTGTAACCTTATGTTTTCCTTCCTAATACTATTTAAAATACCCAGGCTTTTATGTGTTAATATAAGCTCTCACCTTGTTAATACTGCTTATTCTGCTGAGCTAAATATAATACTAAATTGTAGCTTCACTGAAGGTGAGGGAAACTGGGAAGAAGAAAGTTTTGATAAAAGAGTAAGAATCAGAAAAATAATTTCCATTTTAATGGTGCCTTACTTGTATTCTGAATATGCTTCAAGTTAAATCCAGCTCTTAGAGAGCTCGTATCACAAATTGGGTTGTATCTTCAGTGGAAGCATATGTGTGTTGTCTCCTGAACTGCCCCGTCTGTCAGGTAGCACCCCGAGAGCTGGTTGGTGTATGCAACGAAGATGGAGTGTGTAAGTGTTTATTTACATAGATTGCTGTGAAATTTAGAAGCGCCACTAAAAGTTCAGAGTCCCCCTGTTTAGGGCAATGTGAACATGCATTAAATGAAGAAAAAAAAAATATCTGTGGGAATACTTCTAATCAGAGAAATGCGCTTGCATGAGCTGTACTCATAGGCATCCAGTAGTCTTAGCTGGTGCAAATACTCAAGCAAACACTTATTAGTTTTATTTTAAGACTTTTACTGATGAATAAATGAATTATTTCTCCCACAATCAAGTCATAAGGAAGAAAAGCAGATATCTTGATCTTTGCTAAAAAAAAAAAAAAAAAAAAAAAAAAAAAAAGCAACACTTATTTCTCTTCCGACCCCTTAATATACTTTGTCTCCTAAGTAACAAAGAAAATACCATTTCAGATAACGACTGAATTTTAAACCAGGTAGTATTTCCAGATAGACTGTGTTTTACTGTTTAATAAAATAATTCCAATCTTGCTAGATTGTTGTTTCTGTGTAATATAATAGCAACTCTTAGCTACCTTCATTTGCTTTGCAGAGGAGTCGATTACCAAAGGCCATTCTAACGTGTTTCTAGGGACTCACCAAGTGATGCAGAGCAACAATTCAATTCCCTCGTTTGTATCTGAGAGGCAAAATACAAAAAAGGACCGCATTTAAGATAGAAAAGGTAGGCCAAATTTGTTACAGCACTCACATTATGGACTGTTTCTGCTGTCTCTTTCTGTCATGGTAAGTTCCCATCCCCCTTTTCAACAGAAAAGCTTACTGCATTACTGCTCCGATTCTGGCCAGGAAAGCATTACTTCTGAAGCGTGTTCAATGAGTTGCAAAATTTCAGTTAAAGCATCAGCACAACAGTTAATAGATGTCATTCACCCATAATGCCAAGGATTGGTGGGGATTAGCCCTCCACTGATGTTTGTCTCTGGTGACGGGGTGCCCTGGACCGTGCAAACGCTGAGGCATGCAGGAAGACTGGGGGTGGTAAGGTCACCTACTCTGTTGCTTGTACCTACATCTATGCATGGTGCCTCACCTCTTTTTTTTTTTTTTTTTTTTTTTTTTTTTTTACAGTATTAAGAGCTGGAACACTGAGCACTAGGCTGTCTTTTAAAGTCCAGTTTTCATTTCCAAAAGCTGTTATTCTGGCCCTTTGGCAAGGCACATGCAGGAGCGCCACAGAGCAAGTGGAGGAGAAGC
Source organism: Athene cunicularia (assembly GCF_003259725.1). NCBI lineage: Eukaryota > Metazoa > Chordata > Aves > Strigiformes > Strigidae > Athene > Athene cunicularia. The sequence goes on from NW_020799116.1 coordinate 1,962,942, forward strand.
TCATGTATTGTGGAGTATCTGACACGTCCAACCGCATCTTTCATTCCCAAGGAACCAAAGGCATTCCACAAGTGCACAAACTTGTTCTAATTAACTGTCAGAGTTAGAGAAGTTACCATCTCCTTCCCAGTGGCTAAGTTGCTGTGCTGGTTTTGGCTGGGGTAGAGTTAATTTTCTTCACAGTAGCTACTATGGGGCTACACTTTGGGTTTGTGCTGGGAACAGTGTTGATAATACAGAGACGGTTTAGTTATTGCTGAGCAGCCTGGACACAGTCAAGGCCTTTTCTGCTCCTCACCCCACCAGCGAGGGGCCTGGGCGGGGGGGCACAAGAAATTGGGAGGGGACACAGCCAGGACAGGCGACCCCAGCTGACCAAAGGGGCGTCCCAGCCCCTGGGGTGCCATGCTCAGCTTATACAGCTGGGGGAAGGAGGAGGGAGATGGGGGACGTTTGGAGTGATGGCGTTTGTCTGCCCAAGGAACCATTGGGTGTGCTGGAGCCCGGCTGTGCCGGAGATGGCTGAGCGCCTGCCTGCCCGTGGGGAAGGAATTCCTTGTTTAACTTGAGCGCGTGGCTCTTGTTTTACCGTTAAAATGCCTTTATCTCAGCCCATGAGTTTTCTCACTTTTACTCTTCCCGTTCTCTCCCTCATCCCACCAGGGAGGAGTGAGCAAGCGGCTGTGGGGGTTTAGTTGCTGGCTGGGGTTAAACCATGCCAGTTGCCAAAGCAAACCAGGCAGGTTGGGCTGCTCTCTCTGGTTCTGATAGCTCTGTTCTCCTAGTTCTGACACAGATCTGTGGGTGGTAGAATCAGAGTCAAATCCCTTTTCCACTGATTCAGAGCAGAGATTGGAATCAGGAACTTGCAGGAAAAACCTCTCATCACTGCATGTTACAGCAGTGTAGGCTGTGGATTTCTCTATGTCTCCGGATAGAATTATTTCTATTTTTCACTTTCTATTGCTTCTATTTTCTACTGTGTTGTAGAATATTTACATAGCTATTAGACCAGAATGGGAGAATAAGACCATTTTTAAGTTAGACGTTAGGAATCAGGAAGCCTGACTCCATTCTTCTTCTCTTGACTAGCTTTGTATTGTTGGTCTTTTCAGTTGTATTGGAAAAAAAGTCTGAAAAAAAACCCCCAAAATGCAACTGCCTTGTCTCAGGTCGAATACAGTATTGAAGCCTGCTTAGGTGCCATCCCAAGTTCTTGCTGAATATGGAGTTCTTGACTAATGTTTTAATGAAAAACAGACAGGAGGGGGTAAGTCATGGAGTTTTGATGGACTATGTGTCCTCGGTGAATTTTAGTAAGCTACTGTTCTTCTGGGGTCAAGAAATTAAAATCTAATGTGAATCTAGGGAAAGCTAAGGAGAAAAGAAATAATACAGCTGCTTAAATAGAAGAACTCTAGGCTTGCCTGGAAAGTAAAGTGGCAGAAAGTAAAAGCTGATTTTGAGTAGCATTTCAGAGGTTGTTTTGTTGTTCAAACTTTTTCAGTAAATTAAGAATGAAATATTATTGAAGTGTGGCTCTGTTACGAGGCACCATTAGTAACATCTGTGTTTAGTTCTCAGTAACTACTATATCTGCTAGATTTATTAATAAAAGTCAGCCACGTAGTCACGGATTGTTAAATCTGACCCGTGTATTTTACGGTGCATTGGGCGTTAAGTGAAAATCCGGCTAGACAAACTCCAGGCTGTGCTCTTAGCACGGCAGTTCTCGCTGCAATTCATACTCTGCCCTCAGTAATAACTCTGCAACGCCAGAAGTCTCAGAGGGTATGTAAAGGTGTGTTAGAGGGCGATGGAGTTTGGCTCTGCTTCTGCAAAACTGCTTGAGAATCGTATTGATGGGATACGAGGAATTACAAAATACAAACTGGATTCTGTAAAAGCTGAAAGGCTCTACAGAAGACAAGGTTATTAAATCATCTGTTTTCACTAAAATGACTGTGTAGAAGTGTAAGTACAGGGCAGATCTATTTAGTTGTTTATTGTTTATAGTAGTGGTTTATTTTGAAATGTAATGCACAAGCCTCTGCCTGTGAATTTCATCTTCAGACACACCGTGGATTTAAATATTTTCTTGCAGAAAACGGTGAGAACTACTTATGTAGCAATAAGGAAAACAGAATAATTCTTCCTTCTTACAGACACGTATTCATACACATGTGCTCTCATACACCCAGAGGTGTAATAATCCCTATTTAGTTGCCAGAGCTAGTAGGAGACTAATGGTGGCCCCAGGTGGAAATTAAGGGGCAAGTGCATCGCATGACTCATTGTGTTATCTACCGTAGCTTTGTGGGGTCTCTGTGGAGCCCTGAGTAAATTGTTATCTGACCCTTCCCTCTGCCGAAGCCGGTATTAAATCCAGAATCGATAAAGGAAGTTGCGCCATAGCTCAGAATGAATAATGCAGTGATTTTGCAGCACCGTGCAGTTCTTGAAAACCGACAGTTTGTTGTGATTCGGCGGGTGCCCAGACGTTCCCGCGGCGTGCGTTGCTCCCACACGCTTGGCCGTGTGCACAGCTGAACTTCACAGAAGTTTACTACATCTTCGCGAGGAGATGAATGTTGGGAAGATTATTACTCTGCTGACTTATCCGTGGCTCTGGCTGAATGGGTGTGACCCTTTGGGGATCCTAAAGGAACAGGGAGTTGCGTTGTGCAACCTGTCAGATCATTGCCTGTGAAAAAGTTTTATAATATTCAAAGCAAGAACTCCGACTGAAGAGGGCTGGTCTCTCCAGGCATCAAGAAATGTTTGCTTTCTTGTGTTGAGTACTCCTGAGCTTTATGGCAGCAGCGATCTAAGACGTGAAGATGGAGATGCGAGTTAAGGTCATAATTACAGGCACCCTGTTTCCCTGAAAATGTTTATGGAGAGGGAAAATCGCAGCATCGTAGCAAGAGCATGGGTGTGCAGGAAATGAAGCGACTGCCCGAAAGTTGTACTGAAGTTTGTGGCAGAGCGTAAAATTAAAACACTGAGGTAGAAAACATAAATTAGCAGTCAATGAGACGTGGATGTGTCAAAAGTTAAGTCTTTCCCAGGAACATGCCAGTTATGTTGAAGTTTGTGTCAGAAAATATCCTAAAGACCAGGATTAATATTTTTATTAAGCTGGCCCAGCAGTCAAGATTTGATCTGGGATGTGTAAAGTGCAAGTTCACATTTGTGCTTGTTTTAATTCAGACTGAGTGCTTGAATCTGAGTTTCCCTCTTCCCAAACTGTTGGGAATTTTGGCCTTTCACTGTTTCCAGTCACTGGCCTCATCAGCTTTGCTTTTTAAAGGGACGTGAAAGTATCTTTGGAGATGTTAAGAGTTTAAAAGAGTGAAAATCCTCTCTTTTTTTTTCTTTAAACACATAAAGAGTTGCGTTGCCCATGCTGCTTGTACTAGGTGAAAAATACTTATGCTTTGATGGCTAAACCCCATCTGTAATTAAGGATAAATTTAGTCATGGCCAATTTATTAGACTTATTTTTTGTTCTTGTGAGAAGATTGTCTTTTGGATTTTCTTTTCTCTCTCTGATGTGCTGATCATGACAGCGTTGTCATACGTTGTCATTAATGGTAATAATACATAACAACACTTTGTTCAAGGCATGAGAAGACAGCAGCATGAAACCAGACAAACGCATCAAGCCGAAAAGTGTTTCAGGCATTTACCCAGCCCTCTATTGTTCTTCTCTGCCTTCCTGTGTGTCGTGGTGGGGTGTTTTTTTATCGGTTTGGTTTGGTTTTTAAGCAGTGCTTGCAGTTTGTCTCCCGAGTCCATTCCTACCCCAACACAGCACCTAGTAGACTGGGTGGTGATTTTTGGGGGGGAAAAATACCTGTCATAATGATAGATCACCGAGCTCCCTTTATTTGTGATTTACCTTGTATCTCTGGAAACGTACAGAGACCGTGGCCTCCTCTAATGACTAAAACATGAGAATCGCTTTTCCCTGAGAAGGAATTCAACTATTTCACACAAAAACAACAAGACATAGACTTATATTACGTGGTTTCTGCCAAATGGAGTCTTAAACTGTTGGGCAACCTCATCTTCTAAAACCAACTGATTACCTAAAGGGTTCTTCTGAGGGTTTTGCTGTACATTTCCAGTCTACCAGATGATCAGCAGCCACTCTGCAAGGGTTTCTAGATTCATGACTTCATGCTAAGTAAGAAATAGATATTTCTACTTAATTTTTTCTAGTCAGATTCAAGCTCACTCGAATTGGAACCATGTAGTCAGGTGAAGGCAGCCCAAAGCCTAAGCTGATACCTCCACCCTCTAAGCCCACCTTCTCCTGGATTCAACACCACGCTGACCACAGCGCTCTGGCTCCTTACGATACCATAAAAACCAGCAGAGGAATGAAAAATAAAGAGGAAAAGAAAATGTTCGCAAGACATCTTGGCTTACACTTCAACCTCTTCGTCAAAGGTCTAGAGACACCCAACACTGCACCCGATAGATCTGGTGTAAAGGGAAAGGGATTACACCATCTCTCTGGGGCTCTTAGCTGTCTGAAAATACACAAAAGTACTCGAATTGCAGCAGGAGTAAATGTAAATCCAGGATTCTGAGAATATGGCTTCAGTAATGTTCCCATCTTCACAAGGAAGCTTTCTGCAGGTAATGAAGGGTTGTTTACAGCTTTGGAAAGGTACAAAGTGAATGCATAAACACCAGTTCTATTCTGCTATAGCCAAGTCACAAGACTGCCTAAAGAACTGCCAGTGATAAATGTCCACAATTATAGTATATAAATACCAGCAGGAGTTATTTAAGGTGGAACAAGGCAGGGCCACCTAGGAGTAATTACATGGATTTAAGGAGAGGAGAAAACTTCCTTGAGAGAGAGAGAACTTTGGAAACAGACACATTTGACCAGAGAAATACTGACTATATAGGAAGAAATACTTTTGTGTCAGTCTGCAACAGGTTAAATTTACTGTTTCTAGTATGGAAAGTATACAAAATTATTCCTAGAGGCACTGCATCCAAGGGCCAAATTTGTGCTTCTAATGGGAAATGCAGGGAACTTCACTGACGGCTTTTGCTCTTCGTGGTGCTTCATGTACGTCACTGAAGCATCTGCAGACAGTTTAATGACGCATGAGATGGGGAAAGGTTCAATATGTATAAATAGGCCCAACTGCGTTTCCAAGCTGGATTTTCACCGTGCAGAAGAGCATCAAAAGTTTGTAACAAACAAGTACATAACACTAATTTATTCCGTTTGTCCTCCTTATCGCTTTATCAGCAATTCCAGGATAATCTGTTGCTTCAAAGTGATTTTATCATTTTGCTGGATTAGTGGTAGAACCGTTGTAATAAATCGGCTAAGGACGTTGGAAACACTTGAGGTTTGATCTCCATTTGCACCTGGTGAGTGGGTGTACAGTGTGTGTACAGAAGCAGTACAGGCTGTAGGGAAAAAAAAAAAAAAAAAAAAAAAAATCCCTTATCTTCATGAGTTCCCTTAATTAGTTTGGCATAGAATTAAATTGCCTTCCCTGTGGAAAAAAAGTTTCTGCTCGTTTACTCTTTGCTTTCTGAATGCTGCTGAAGTCATACCGTTTATAGAAATGTGGGGTTTTTTTCCCCAAAGAGCCTTGAAGTGTTTAAGCTTAACGCGGGATGAGAGACAGGTCAATGAGATTATTCCTGGGGAGAGAGAACAACATTTCTGGTCTGTGACAACCCCAATTCTGTAGAGTATTTCATAAGAAAGCAGCACAGCTAGAGAAGGAGGTGGATGATGATTGAAGAGAGAAGTGAATGAAGGGATCACAATGAGAACAGACGGGGAGAAGCAAGCTGATCTGTCAGGCGGTAGAAACAAGGTGCAGGAGCTCAATTTGAAACGGGAGTGAGAAAGTCAGACACACAAGCGTATCTCTCCTTGACAGGACAGTCAGTCGGACACTGGCAAGTCGGTGCAACAGCGAATCTCTTAAATCCTCATACGCAGGATTACGGTGGAGAAGAGGCAACCCAAGCTCGGGCTGCCGCTGAGGGTGTGTGAGCGCAGGACCTGCGGAGGAAGGAGACAGAGCTGGCGTTCAAGCGGTCGTATTCCTGTCAGCGGTTCAGTTAGCTGTCTTTTATGAAGTCACTTTAGAGCCGCCTGTAAGTCCTTGGAGTGTGATTGACAATTACTTTGTGACTATTTGCTTTTCCTTCTTGCGGATCGTGAAACTTTAATCGAAATTACTCTCAATATAATAAGTTTGCAAAAGCTGAATTCTTAATGTGGTGGGGTTTTTTTTTCCCCCCAACACTTTTCCAGTCTGATCGATCTTTAATAATGAGAGCCAGCTGGAAAAAAAAAATACCATTTTCTATTCAGACAATGCAATTTCATCAAAAATGAATCATTTTAAGTGAATACATTGATTTAGATTAAATTTGATGGGAAAATATCAAAATGAATAATTTTACCTTATTTCTTTATGGCAATGTTGAAATATTTTATATTGGCATTTTATTTCTTTCATTTCAGCTTCTATGATATTTACATTATTTTGATATTCCCATACTATTGCATATAAGAGTTTCGGTGATTCCAACTCAGTACGGCTTTTATTTGCACTGAAAATAAATGTCAAAATGTTGGAATTTCCCCAGGGATGAGAATTCCACTTTCTATTTACAATACAATGTGAGAAGAAATACAGTGCTCCCGAGTAAGTCTGACCTTAGTACTTCTCAGCTCTGGAACACCAGTCAATCTAATATATGGATCAGGATTGTGTAATAAGATTTCTGAATGATTTATGCCAATCATCTTTTCATTATTTCCTCGCCAATATTGGCCGTGGTAATTCTTTGTACACTGATGTATTTCTTCCACCCATCTAGATAGAATTTATATGAAATAAACTACAAAGGAGTCTCCTTGGAGCATGGTTTCCAGTTTTAAGTATTGTTCAGGTATTTCATCTTTTTTTTTTTTCTGAATTAAGTCAATGTACGCTTCGAATATTCTCTAGTATTATCATTGATACTTATTTTACAAAATGTTCTGCAGTCTTGATGAATTTCAATCCACGTGGAGATGGACAACTGTCCTTACGTGCTTGCTCATACAAATGAACTGAAAGAAATAAATGAGATGGTGAGATTTTCTTTAAAGCACCAGAATGACAGTTTAAAAGTAGGAGGGGATTTTTTTTTTTATTAAGCACATAACCAATCCTCATGTAAAGAAAGATGTCTTCAGCCTATATTGAGGAAGTAATTAACACATTAGCTGAAAGTTAACTTATTCAGATGATTTTCCTGAAGGTAAAGGAGACTGAGTACATTCTAAGTTTTTTTTCCTCAGAAATATGCCCATAAAAAATACATTGATTTGATACTTTCCAGGTGGACAAACTTTCATCAGCTTGTGTGTTGGAGAGAAACTTATGCAAACCCTATTCAGAACCCTCTCTGAAACTCTTTATTGGAGGTAAGCTTCTTGATTTAAAAGGTTTCACTTTGGCTGTCTTAATTCAGGTCAGATTGCCCTATCTTAGAGATGTAGGTTTTGATCTCTTGATAACCTGCCTTCTCTCAAAACACTGACAGGGAGCTCAGACAACAGCCTCAGATTATCTGATGCATCGTTGGTCCTGCTGGGGTCTCCTACCTACCTGTTCTGCTTATAGGTTATACCTGAAAATTAACAGTGCAATAAATGTCAGCAGGATTATCCAAAGCAGAGATGGTAACCAGAGCTTCCATAATACTCTGTATTATGCTACCTGTACCTAAAGCAACACACAGAGTAAATTATTTTTTCAACAGAATCTGCGGGTGATCTGAAAAGACGGGTTGGTTTGGAGTTTTTTTTTTACATTTAGTTTCTCAAATACAGATTGAAGTTGTGTTTGCTGATGCCTGCTGAGGGCGTGGGGCTGGTGGAGCAGGCACCTTGTGTGTCCTACTCCACCAGAAATACTGCACGAAACCTCTTTGTAGAAACCCTGAGGGGCAAATAATGATTAAAGCCTCTGAAGTTCTGTCAGAAACGATGCAAAAAAGCAGCATAAGGTTTTTACTCTTTCTGTCGTCTAATACAGAGTCAAACCAAAAAATGCTAAATCCACCTGTTTTTCTCTGATCTAGTCTTACCCTATTTCTGTCTGCAGGGTATCTGTCCTGCCTTCAAAGAAAGAACAATTATTCCTCAGAAAAAAAAAAAAAAATGGTTTTGGCCTCTTCAGGGCACAGATTTTGTGCTCGACTTTTTGTTTATTTTGAATATTTCAAATCAGAAAGTTATCCCACTGACCAGCGACACCCCAGGAATTTGTTTGCTTTGAACAACACGATCGTCCTCTCTCCTCCTGCTGCGCGCTGGGCTGAGCTCCTTCACGGGCCCGGCTGGGTGAGAGTTGGGTCCCTCGTGCTGTAAAGGGCCATTGGAGGATGGCTGTTCTGTGAAAATCTGCTCCTGAAAAATGTACTCGCTAGATTAATAGCATGTTACCTTCAGATTCTGAGCTATCTGACAGACTGATCTCTTAGTAAAAACACTGCAGCAGAGTGGCTCAGTATAGATTTTGTGTTGTCAGCTTTTAATAGCATCCTTAGTGAGATTTTTGAATTTATTTTTTCTGAGAAGAATATGATCGTGTACGTCGCTGTGTTTTGGATGTAATATTTTAAAACGTTTTCAAGAAATAAAAAAATAAATAAAAGGTGCCATTTCTCAAAAAGCAACCTGCCTCTCGATTCAGGTCATGCACTTTGTTTCACATGGAGCGGAATTCTGGTTTTAATACTCGCACGTTTCCTTGTCTCGGGTTGTTTGCCAGCTAAACCATCCGTTACACAGCACGTCCCTTGCACAGACAACCCGTGTTGGAACTGGGGTTTCTAGATACCCCTTTGGGTTCTGTCAACAGCCTTAACTGATTGTTTCAGTGTTGTTTTCTTTGTCAGGAAGAGTTTAAAGCCCATCCTCTGCTGGCAAGCTTCCCCCCTAATTGCAGCAAAGTGGTGTTGCCGATGTCGTTATAGTGTGGCTGATGATAGTGGCAGCGTTTTAAATTACAAGCTCTGTGCAAGGTGCAGAAGAAAAGCCCCTGCCCTCTGGAACCTGCTGTATGAACAGATAAATGTATGTCGAGCGGAGAACTGGTGAGCCAGATCTTGCAGAGTAGTCATTTGGGGCTTTGACAGAACGGATCTGTCGTGTAGGGCTGATGGAATAAAAGGCGAGAGGGCGGGGGATCGCACCTAACGAAGGCAAAACCGCGTGTACGAGATGGACTGACAGGCGTAAAGATGTGAACAGACAAATTCCGAGGAATTCTGAGGCAGCGTGTAGATAAATATAATAAAAGATACCCAGTATACAGGAAGAGCAGAGACACAAAGGTCTGGATTTGCTGCCAAAGATGGGAGGAGGGCAGGAAAATCTGTTTATGATTGCTGTTGAGCTGGTGGTTGGGCAGGGAGCGGGGCGGGGGGGCGGTAATTATGCTCTTTGCAGAGAATTGCAGCTGTGGCGTGAGGTTTGCTGGGGAAGGCGTCAAAAATCGAGACAGCCAGAGGACTGGCAAGCTTCTTAGCCGCACAGTTTTGAAGGAAAATTAGGTACGTTTTAAAAAATTTATTGGGGGGGGGGGGAAAAAAAA
>NW_020799116.1:1972641-1980908 GCF_003259725.1 Athene cunicularia
GGGGGGGGGGGAAACAAAACCGAAAAGGATGTGTGTATTAACAGCAGTGAGGATATGCCAAAGGGATGAATCAGAAGTCCTGAGACTGCACTGAGGTCATGAGCCTCAGTGACAGGATAAATGCTTTATCTTTCTCATGCAAGCTGCCAGAAATAATAATTGCTCTTAATTTATAGTTTAATTTGAAGGTATTTTTCATAGTTCTCAAAAAAACACTCCTATGTCCAAAAGAACATTCCAAAAGCTCCTCTTCCCTCCAGTAGAAGAGTCATTTTCCTCTTCTGTACCTTATAAAAACATGTTTGGTCTCCTCTCGTGTCTGCCTTTGGTACACAAGTTTAGCAAATGCAGACAGGACCGTGCTGGTTTTTGGCGAGGTGAGTTACGATTAGAACGCAGGGGATGAGCATCTTCAGGTTGATAAGGTTTTTCTGCAAGTCACCGTGAGGTAACACAAAGTGCCTGTTTTAATGATCTTCACTGTTTAAATTTTCATTGTATTCAGCTGAGTTTTTACAGTCTTTGATGAAAGTTCACAGGGAAGATGAATTTGAAAGACTTCAGGTTTGTTAGATCTGCTACAGCTTGCCAGTCACCCTGCCAAAATTTGCCACTGTGTACTCCTTACAGTTCTGCGTGGTCTAAATTTAATTGACTGAAGATGAGAAGCATTATTATGGATCTGTCATTGGAGCCGCTCTTCATACGTTTCACGAGCTGGAATGAGCAGTCGCTGGGTTTGTTTCTGACCTAATTCACAATGATGTAAACCAGCAGCGATTTCACAGAAAAAGGAAGCAGATTTAGCTGGTGAGAGTGCAGAACCGGGCTCAGTGCTGCTCCAGCAGTGCTCATTTACAGGTGAGTGGAAGAGTAAAGTCTGTTGTTAAAACCCTAAATTTCAGGTTTGTATGAACAGAAGCTGTTCAGCTGTCATCACATAATTCATCATTTTCTTTCACTGACTCTATTAAGTCAATGTTGAAGAAAGGGAAATAGCCTGGGCTTCACAGCCTAGCCTCCTTATAATCCTTGACTGTCTCACCAAACGCAAAGGTCGAAAGATCAAAAAATGGACACAGCTGTATTTAACATACCAGGGTACAAGAACTGGTAATGTTCATTTGGTGCATCGAAATATTATCATTCCAGGAGTCTAATTCATGTAAATGCATGTAAATGAATTTATATGTTGATGTCTGGATTTGTCTGTGCATTGATTTATCAAGTATGTCTTGTTTATTAAATTCCCCTTACTGATAACAAACAATTACTACTTCAGGTAATTGATTTAAAACATGGTGGAGACCATTGCCAGCTGATACTGTGCCAAGAGTTATAGTACAAATTAATACAGACCAGAAGTTTACGTGCCTTGTACTTGTTCCACCGGATCGATATGTGAAGTAAGACCGTGGCACCCACCAGGATTGTAACAGGATCTCATCTGGAATACAAATGTACAGTACGTGGCTGGCAGAACGCGGGGGGTTTCTGCATATGATTTGTCTTAATAGCTGACTTTGGGAGAAAGCATTCTGATCTTAGCGGGAGCATGCAGGGAGAAGTTAAGACCGTGATCCTGTCTCTGTTAAAACTGTTCGTAATGTGGTGGATTGGGTCTCTCTCTCTCTCATCTGGGGCAATCTCAAAAATTCCTGAGAGTCTTCCAGCAAAATGCAGATATTGAGCCTGACACAGGGAGTCTTGTGGGCATAGCCGCTAGCGGACTTTTTAGGCCTGTAAGATAGAAAGAGGGACTGAGACACCTTAGAGCCTTCAGCAGAGCAGAAGTGGCCGGCCTCTTGTCAGCACCAACACGTAAACTCGGGAGCATTTAAACCAGTCGCTTGGACCACAGGCAGGAGCTGTAAGCATCTTTGCTCTCCCAGTTCAAGAAAACTCCTCGCTGGAGGAGGACAATCACAAACACGGTCACCCTACAGACAAGTGAATAATTGTCCTCTGCGCTCTCACGAATTGAAAGTGGTGGGTAGGGATTTACTGTTGAAGTGGAGACAGTCACGGTGTGACGTGGCATATTGCTTTTCCAAATCAGATTTTCAATGTCATTCTATAAATATTATTAAATCAATCACTAAAAGTGAAGGGTCATCTTAAGGCTTGGAGTTTTCTTCCTTAATTAGTTTCTTCCCTAGTTACTTCAACAGCTTTTACCTGACTGAGGTCAGCAAAAAGTTGAGTTCTTTTTATAGGGTTGTTTGGTCCAAAATCCTGAAACGTCTCTAATTTTCTCTCAGAATTTGGGTTTATTTGCATAGTGTGCACATCATATCTTCCTACTGGGTTGGTTCTTCTACTTAGAGTATTTTCCATTGGACAGAAAAGATCCACATTAGAATCTGCAAATTAGGATTTTAAAATTTTAGCCTAAATTCTGAAGACAAAGACTCAGACTTCTGACAGAATTTATTTCTTGGGCCTCTGGCCTTGGTGCTTGCAGAAGGACAAACCAATTCTCAAATCTTCCCAGCAATAAAGATTTCCAGTTTGCTTTAGCTTTTTTTTTGGCCTTTAAAAACATGATTTCTACTGTGTTTTGTACTGATGATTTGTTGTTTTTTTTCACAAGAGTGCTTGCAGAAGGCAAAGTTTAGCTAATAAACATGCAAATGTGTTCACAGGAAGGTTTGTGCCAGAAATTTTTATGGGTCGCTGTTCTGCTCCTGACTGAGTAAATCACAGTGGCTGCTCTTTCTCTTTTCAAATTCGGTTAACCAGTGATGGAGCAGAAAAGAACTGGCTGAGAGGAAGGCTGCCAGCCCAACATCTACAACTGGAAACATTAAAGCAAAAGTCCCTCTGACTTTCCCCCGAACAGAAACTACTTAACATGACTTTTTTAAAAGAGCCAGTTGGAAGAAATTTGATTAATGAGTAATTAATAGGCTTTTAAAAAATATGTTGCCATGGTAAAATAATATTTGGAAAGTGGTTTGCGTGTGAAAATTTTTAAGTTCTTTCCACTGCTAGAAATTAGTGAGAAATTTGTGTAATAAAGAAGCTCTACTGAAATGTGCTGCTTCATTTCAGGCTTAGTTATCTTATATACTTCTCAGTTCTCTCAGTGGTGCCCTTCAGTCTCTTTCTCTGCCTCTTAATCTCCTCCCTCTTGGCCTCTGAAAGAAATAATACCTGTGACACCGAGCAACATAAGCATAAAATAGTCCCACTTCTAGATGTTGAGTAATAAGGAAAAAAAAATTGAGAGACACAGTTGTGTTACCTTCCTCCACTTACCTTCCACTGGCAGCACTCAGCATTGATTAAAAAAAAACAAAGATGTGCATTATGTGAACTAGTGCTGACCCCAGCATCACCTCACCTGTCCTCAGTCACGAGCTCCCCCTTTTCCTTTCCGCGACATATTTAACCTGTGCTGGTGTTGCTTTAGGAGCCTCCATTTGGTTCATGCACTGGGGTAAAACCATCCCTCGCTTGTCCTGCTCCTCAGGATAAAGATTGAGAGCTCAGATTTAGTTATTCCAAATATTTTTAAATACCTTCTGTTCCACCAGAGACAGAAATAAAGCCTATTTCGGAGCTAGTTCAGCTCGTCAGCTGGGAAAATACCACAAGTGACATCAGCTCGTGTAACATCCTCTACTACAAACAGACTTCCCCTCCCTCCAAATAAAATGAGTCTTAGGATCTGTATTGCCAAACATGAAACTACACTGCAAAGAACTTGACTATTAAGTCTGCATTCCCTAAAGTATTAAAGAAATTTGGGTCAAATTCAACGGGATAAATTTAAATGCTGTTGGGAAGATGTAATTAGATTTTTATACTTTTGTAAAGCAATTTTTATTTCTGAAAAAGGCACGTGGCCACCTATTACATCTCTCAGCGACAGTGTTTACAGCAAAGAAATGTTCAACTTGTGTGTGATATGGAAACTTAATGCAGAAATCCAATTTTTTTAAGAGCTATTTAGACTGCACAGCGGGCTGAACGAAGACATCGTTCCTGTGACTGACCTACAGAGGACTTTTTGGTGAAGAAAAATTGGCGTGCTGATGTTTATTCTGTCAAAAGAAAAAGAACAAATGGAAAACAAGGCTGAAAACCCTTTTAGTAAATATGCAGATAAATGCCTCCCAGACCTGCCTCCAGCGTCCACTTTTGCTACCTTGTGATGCGGTGAGGCCATCTGTAGATCCTACTTGCTAAGAGATTTCCATTTAAGTATCTGTTGCTGTGGTAACAGCATGAAGAGCAGATCAAATGGATGCCAGGAGCAGATGGGTTTCTCTAAGAACTCCACATACGTGAACGATTGGTGGTGACCCAATTCCAAAAGGTTACCTACACAGATTTGCACTGCAGCTGACTGAACGCTGCCTTCTCCAGGGGTCTGAACCTTGTTTCTGGTCCCCAGGGGTTCTCACGCATTACCAGCCCTGGGCTTTCATCAGAACCTCATGGACTTCCCGCGGAGGAAACGCCAGTGGATGAACAGAAGTGATACAGTTTCATACCCGCGTGTTTATGCTGCCTTCTCATCCACAAGGGCTGGGCTGAGCGGAGCCTTGGGCTCTGTCAAAATGTTGAGTAATTATCACATGATAATCACACACTGCAGTTTCTCCCAGGCTTAATCTGGTTTCTGCAACGTAGTTGCTTACAACCCACTTAAATTCCACCCACGTGTAGTTTATCCTATATAACTGATTAGATTCAATTTTCCATGGTCAGAGCTATGTTACGTACAAGGTTCATCAGCAAATATTTGGTCTTTACTGAGGTCTTTTCGGTGGGCTCTTTTGCATATAAAACTGGCTTTACTTGGTTCTTATGAATAGTTGGGTTAAAATCATAATAACGATCTGATGTTTACTGTTTAGCAAAATCCTGAGTTTCCCTTATTGTTTTGGAAGGTTTGGGTTTCTGTTTGGTTTTTGTTTTCCCAAAAAAAAATGTGTGAAGGGAGTGTGCATATCGTGGTTTAGACACAATTATGTGGGCTGGGCCACTTAGCGTTCCAAGTTTATCTGGAAAGAGGATGGAAGGCAACTCCTTTAAACATTGCTTATTTCCCTTCCTCTCCTACCTCCAAAATACATTCCAACATGTTGATTTGTTTAATCTCGATCCCATCTTGAGTACATTTAGGGTTCTTAGAGGAAATAATGTTTTGTCAAAGATTTGGGGGTGTTTGGGAATACTCTCAAAACAAGGTCTATCTGTTGTGTATTGTGGATGCGTGTCCTTATCCCCGTGGGCTGGCAGCAGCGTGTTGGCAGCTTTACAGCCACGCAGTTGGGGGGATAAGAAGGCGTGGATCTGGACTCGGAGGGGTTAAAGTCTACTTTATGAAAAAATACATTTTACATTTGATAAAAACACATCAGGAGTCCATTCACAGAACTGAGGAAAGTTCTTTTTTTCCTCTTTAAACTGCCGCATACTTAATACTTTGGGGTACTGCGTTAGGCCGCTCATGCCTGGCTGTGCCCGTGTCAGTATGCCATGTAGGTGTCAAGCTGTCCTCTGGTCTTCGAGCCTATCGCTTCACGGCCTCACCAGAAGGTGTTCAGCCCATGCAAGTGGCAGGTGATTTCGGACTCCTAACATTTTTTCATCCCTAGTCAGCAAGTACAGTTCTAAAAATGTCTCTGTCAGGAGGCTGGGAGTAAAGTCTCCACATCAATTAGATTCTGTCAGCTTTGCCAACCACTTAAAGCAATTATATCTGAGAACACGCTGGCTAAATTTACATGCAGCACATTCTTTCTTCCTCGCTCCTCGCTGGCATGTATTTGATTGTGTTGCAGAGGTACGCCACTAGCACCCGAACACACGTTGTGCCTCCAGCGAGTGCTCCAAGCTGTTTGTGGAGGGCAGCCTTCCAGGTTCTCTGGTCACGCTCAGCAGATTTGCCTGCCCGTGTTGCTGAAATGAACCACAATCTGCTGGTCCTCACAAGAGACAGGCTGCGCTCATCCACAAAGAGAAGTTTCAGAAGAGATTCGTTTCTGCGTTTTTAGCTTTGTGCTTTGAACATAGAGATGAAGAGAAAATACTTGGCAATGGATAGAAAGGCAGAGAGGAGCAGAGCAAAAGAAACAACAGAGCTCTGAAAAATCTCTGGAAGCAAAGGGGGAGACTGGGGCATTTATGGGATGAGGTCAGTGAGGGAGCTGGTAGAACAGTCGATTTACATATTTCTGGCTTTGGACCCGATTTCGTGTGACTGCAGCAGGTCTGGGAGATGTTCTTATGCAGGTCTCCAAGGGTGATAATGTCCACACCTTATGATGGAAATGGTGAGAGTTCAGCTTAAGTTTAGTGTTTCCCAAGAGTCAGAGCTCAACCGGTGATATTTGACTTCTAGGCAGGCTGTTGGCTTTGGGCTGGCTCAAGATGCCACATACTAGTGTTTGTCAGTAGGCTCAGCTGCCTGTGTATGTAGAGACACAGTGTTTAAGTCTCCATGGTAAAATGCTGCCTCATCTTCAACTGAGACTGGCTTGGCTTTCCTAAGCTTAATTTAGTTGTTGCTTGCTCAAGTTGCTCACTGCCTTGCAAATGGAATAAAATTACCGGGTGATGGATTCTTCCCGTGGCCATGTGGCAAAAAATTGTTCCCCAGAGAGGAATCCACACACAGTGTCTGCATCACTTAAAGCTCCATTCATGACCTATTTTGGGGACCTGAGGGGTCTTAGGTCTCCTGAGCCTCATCTAGCCTGGGATGAGTTGTATTCGCAGGCAATTACTGAATCAGCATTAAGATCGTTTCATAGATTGTCTTGATTCCTTGATCTTCCAGTACAAGCTGTTCAACAAAGCTCTGGGCTATTTAGGAGAATTTGCTGGCTGAGAGCCTTCTTGATAACACTCCTGCTCTTATTTCCTGACTGCTTTTGAAGGGTATCTTCGAAGCTTTTAAAAATGATCTTTATATCTTGCTGTGCAGTTAAAGCTCCAAGTTTCTCACTGCCGTGTACAGATGTTTCTCGGATATTGGCAACAGCTAGAAAATGAGAATGTGTAAAAAACCCCTTCCCATTATAAGCGAGTGGATCTTCCCTTCCGTTGTTGGTTGGTTTTTTTTTTTTTTTTCTGTTTCCATCATCTGCAAAATACCCTGCACCGTGCCGTCGGTGGGCAGCACTCAAGCAAAATGTTGTAGAAGGTTGGGATGATCGGAATTTCAACAAGATTCAGGTCTAGCTTTTGGAATCACTTAATGTTGACCTTTTTGCAGCGTTCTAGAGTACGCGCGAATTGGAATAAATGCCCAGGTAAATACACAAAGTTAATTCTGTGTAAAGGGCGAAGAAGCAAGGCTCATAATTTCGATCCAAAATTGAGTTGGAAAACAAATTCCTTCTGTTTCTAAGATATCTATTTAAATGCTTTCCTGGTTTTCTTTTATTTCAGAAATACCTCTGTTTTTACTTTCAGCCTCTGAAGCGGTTGCTGTCCATACACAACAGCACTAGGCTATTCAGCGTGGAGAACCCAGCACAAATCACACTCTTCACTTTTACACTGGATGAGCTACCGAAAAAAAGAAAATAGCAGCATCATTTGGAGGAAAAATAAAGCAGGAATTGGGTGGGGTTCCTAGTGCGGAATCTTGATTTGGAGCTCTGCAAGAATATTCATATGTAGGTAAGGCAGGTTTTAACCTTACTGATGTCCTGGTTTACTATGTTCATAAAATATTCCTCCTCTTCTATCTTTACCACACTCAGCCGTCTTTGAAAACCCATCTTAAAATACCAAAAGGGAGAAAAAGCTGATGGTTTTGGGGTCACTAGCATTGACTGGAAGGCTTCTCTGGATGAGAATGTAACATATGAAGAGCTCTAAGAAGACAGACCAGAGGTCCATATAGTCTTTTATAGAGTCTAATATAGACGAAATTAAAATATCAGGTGGAAAAAAATACCATGACAGTTGTCCAGTAGATCATCAGAACACGCAGTGCACTGTAGTACCGCTGCTACTCGAGCTTTAACTGGGACCTTGCATGGATTTTTCTGTCTCGGGTTTGCCCGATTGCTTTTTGAACCTGTAAGAAATTTAGTTGAACTTGTACTGCTGTGAAATACCAGGAATTGAATTCTGAATGAGCTGCTCCATTCAGAAACATCAGAATAAGTTCAGAGCAAAGAATTGATCCCAGCAGCTAAGCCTGCCACCATGTGCTAAACACACTTAAAAACAATCCTTTGCTGCAGATGCCTGGAGTTGCGTAGTAGGCGGTGGGAAGGAAAAAGAAAAGGAATCTC
>NW_020799116.1:1980958-1985076 GCF_003259725.1 Athene cunicularia
CCCCCCGGCTCTATTTTTCAGGTGAAGAAGAGAATTAACATCCCATTTTCAGTTATTAGTGCCATGACGCCAGTCCTGACATTGCTGCTGGTGCTATAAAAGCAGGTCAGTCTCCCTCAGGTTTAAGAGCCTAGTCTTTGGGAAGAGTAAGTAAAAGCACTCCTCTAAGTCAGGTAAGGTCCTTCCTTCTCTGCTCACTTTTAATTATAATTGCTACCATCTTCCTTTCTTTGTGAGGGCTGCAAATCCAGTTGGGGATCTGGCGAACTGGTCTCTGACAATATCAAATGTTCTCAGAACTCTTAATCGAAGGCAGCCCATGAAAGCACCCCGGGGAGTGCTTTATTCTCTGTGTTTAAAAGGACATGAAAGCACAATAGTTCTCTTTATACGGGCACAAAGCAGCCAATTGATCTTGTCAGTTTAATAAATAATACAATTGCTTCCATCAGACACTGTTAATAGACTCCTGTCTGGACTAATGTTGTACAGAATTGTACAACTACAGAAATGTTATCTCCCTCCATCTGCCCTGGATTAGCCACCTCCCCCTTTATCACCTAGAGGCAAAACTTCCAGCGGTAGTCCCTGACGGGCATCAGGTCCCCCGATCTTCATCTCCTTCTTCATTTTAATGTGTGTTCTTGAAGGGACCAGGTAATTTCCTGATGTTTCTGTTGTCTGGCTCGTTCCTAGCATTTGTCCAGATTCAAAGAAGCTTGAGAATGTACAATCGGCAGCAGGTTTGGGGTTGGGTTGGTTTTTTGGGTTTGGTTTTTTTGTTTGTTTGTTTATTTTTTAATCACTCTCTGTTTATGTGGTCTCATGATGCAAAACTTGGATCACACTTTTCAAACACTGCAAATGTGCAGGGAAGCTCGGATGCACCTTCTTACCTGGGGCTTTATGAATACTAGGACCTGACACGAGAAAAACTGATTCAAGGCTTTGGTTCAAGCCGCTCGCAGCTCAGGGGGTTTGGGATGTTTCTGGTTTGATGCCAGCACAACCAGATCGTGCCCTTCTGCTTGATTCCTCACTCAGCATTTTAAGTGGGCCTTGAGGTTTTTGCATTATCAGCACTGGTGTTTAGGTGAGCATTAGATGGGCTGCAGGCACACCAGCCTTCACTGAGAAAGTGCTGGTAATGTCAGCAGAGGGGGATTGAAAGATTTTCATTGTCTTGGTTTTGGTTTGCTTTCCCACTTCTTTTTTTTGGGTTTTGTTTTTGTCTGGCGTGGCGTGAAGTGGTTTTGGATTTTGCAGCCGAGGTATGTGATAAACAGGCAGGAAGAGAATGTATTTGTCATTGGGAATAGGTTTCCAGGGTTTTCAGGACCAGAATGTCATGTGAAGAGAGTGAATTTTACAGCAGTTATGAATTTTACCTTTTTATATCTTTCTGCATTTACCTAAATATATATTTTTATATATAAGGAGGGTGTGTGTGTATATATATATATATATATTTATATATATATATATATAACCCCACATAGCTCTATTTTTATGTTATATATGTTCACACATGTACAAAATTAGTCTTTGCTGTCAAAGTCCCCACAGGTCATTTCCCCAGATGATGAGAGAGGGGACATCCCTCTCTGTTGCTGAGCTCTCCATCTCAGCCTGTCAAAGGAGATATTGTGGTGAGTAAAAAGCTGACTGATCCCCTTCCTTGTGTTTGCAAGAAAAATACCTCTGATCTTAATGCTGCAATCAATTGTTAATAACATTTTGTTTATCTGTAATAATCTGAGTGAATAATGCAATGACTAATGAGTAGAAAGAGCTGTTGTTGACAAGTTATTTAGATGCCCTGTACCTTGGTTTTCCCTGCTGTAAAAGGTGAGTAGTAACAGTGCCAGAACTCAGAGGGGCATTAGGAGTATAAATGCCTGATTTACATTGAGCTGCTCGGGTGGTTCAAGACTGGGACAATACATGAAGCCAAGAGATTTGTATCTGAGCAGAGAGATATTCTGGTTGAGCAACAAGATCCTACGGCATCAGGAGAAGTCAACAGACCTGGGATTCTTTCGGATCAGCGGGGAAAGCAATTTCTGGGAACCGAACGCTCCATCCCCAAAGCCTTTTTCCCTGGATCCCTGTGTGATCAAGCCTGTGCTTGCATGGACAGTGCTTTAGAATTGTTGTTACATTGCTCGCAGAGATA
Source organism: Athene cunicularia (assembly GCF_003259725.1). Lineage (NCBI taxonomy): Eukaryota > Metazoa > Chordata > Aves > Strigiformes > Strigidae > Athene > Athene cunicularia. Next base: position 1,983,135 of record NW_020799116.1, read on the forward strand.
ACACTCACACTGCTGCCCTCCTGCTTAAAGCGGAACTCAAAGGCTTTTTATTTTAAACTCAAAACCTCACTTGAAATTCAGATTCCTTGGCTAGTTTTAGATACAGCTTCAGAAAGAAAAAATCAGTCCTTTAAATAATAAAATGCTCATGTTGAGAATCAGTTTTCTTTACTCCCACATCGATTTTGAACCGAGGCTGCTGTGTTTGAAGGGTAAGGCCCAATAATGCCTCTGAAGTCACAACCGGTGTTTGAAAGGCAGCTCTGTGCTCTTCTTTGAGTGCTATTGATGCTTTCAGCTGTGGCACGAAAGACCTAGAACTCTGATCTCTGGTTTTGGCAAGTCAAGTCATTCAATTCCATTTCAGAACCGTGCAACTGTGAAGCTTTACAGTTTTTGATGTTTAAAAAAGTAGGGATTATTTCTGTTCTCTGTGATTTGTGAGCAACCACTGCTGCTGTTAGCAAACCCAGGAAGAAACCTGTCTGTCTGATGTGCACGGACTGTTACTGATACCTGCGCAAACACCTGAGTAGATATTACGCATCTGGCTGGCATCCCTGAGATCAAGGCACTCTCAGCGCTCTGCTGCCCTTTGAACAGCATTTAATTGGCCACAAGAGCACAATTTAGGACCTGGGACTGCATTTTGCCTCCTCGGGTCACTGGGTGAATCCAGTTTAGGTCCGTAGGAAACTGGTTGGTGTTCTCGGCCTCCTCTCTAGTGGAGAGAGGGCTCTGTGGTTATTCCCATCACTCCAGAGAGTTGTGGTGAAAATGCTGAATTTGCAGTCCCTGTTTTTTTTCTTATGGGGGTTTCTGTGGGTTGACTGAAGCACCTTAGCACGGAGTGTTAGGTGGGGATACCCCAGGTGTCCTCTGAGGAGAAGATTTCAGGTAGGTCTGGCCAACCTTCCTGATCTTAACAAGGCTTGTGCCAAACTCTTCAAAAACCCGATTCCCCGGGGAGCAGAGAACAGGTTATGAGTGGTGGGTGCTAATGTGGGTATGAAGCTGGGATTCAGGGTGAAGGGCCAAAGCTGGCCTCGGCAGCCGCTGCTCACCCACCGCAGTGGGAGGAGGAAATTATCTAGCAGCCTTTCGCCAACCCACCTCCTGCTGGTCCTGATGTGGAAGTCCCAGCTGTGGTGACAAAGAGGCCTGGCCTGGTCACTCACACAGCTCTGCTGGCTCCAATCCAGAGTCTAATAGCCTCCTGAGCTTAGTGCTGAGCCCAGACTAAGAGATAAGCCCTGACTTGGCGTTCCGTGCCTCTCCAAGGCAGAGGACTCATCCAGCTTGGGCGATGCGTGGCTGCCAGCCCAGCCCAACAGCTCCTTGCAATGCCCTTCACCTCCAGCCTACCCCACGAGCTCACGTCTGGTGGCTTCTCCAGGGGATTTTGGTGCTTTTGGTCCTTTTATTTTCGTTAGAAATAAAGGCCGTTTGGTTGAGCTGTCTGCCAGAACAAGTGGCGAATTGGAGAGCTGGGTGTGAGCACAGGCTCTGTTCTGCAACCAGAGCAGGCTCTGCCACACACTGCTCCCCCTCTACTAAATTTAAATGCAGCATTACAGGCGCGTCTGTGTTGGGTTGCTGTGCAGCACACGTCTTGCTGCAAAGACAGCAAAGCCAAAGTGCCCTTTGCTGTACCAAGGGAGGAGTTCAGTGCAGACTTTGCTCGTGGGACAAGGCAGAGCGTTGGCCCTGGTTGTTTCCACTGTCTACTAGAGGAAAAGGATCTGGGATTGTAGAGAGAGGTGTACCAGGTGTTCTCTGCAGGGAGAACAGGGTATCCGCGTGCAAATCCACACATGATGGATTTATGGGGAGCGGCTGGGGGAACTGGGGGGGTTCAGTCTGGAGAAGAGGAGGCTGAGGGGAGACCTCCTGGCCCTCTGCAACTCCCTGCCAGGAGGGGGCAGAGAGGGGGGATGAGTCT
>NW_020799116.1:1985126-2010863 GCF_003259725.1 Athene cunicularia
AAAAAAAAAAAAAAAAAAAAAAAAAAAAAAAAAAAAAAAGAGAGAATCTGGTTAAGGCCAGTTCTACTCTCCTGTATGCTCAGGGCCAGATATGATCACATTCATATTCTTCTTGTGTCGCTGCAGACAGAAAATAACTTTGCAGTCTGATTTTATGCTCTAAAGAAAATCATTCACACTGTGACAGCACTTCAAAATATTTCAATCCTTATTCTGTATATGCTGCTGGCTATGACTGCAGTGCAGAAAAAAAAAAACGCTTCATTGAATCAGTAGTTATGGGCGGGGGTAAAATTTCCAAATCACTCCTTCCCATCTTGATTTTGTAACTAATCCCTCGTCCCTGCTGTATCCCCACTTTGAGATGCCTCCCCTGTAACTCTGCGCTACTCCAGGCTTTGGCACCCCTGACACAGTCAGTTGCTCAGCACTGCTTAAATATTGTGCATGGGAAGGTCAGAGGGTGCGTTGTAGGCTGCTACACGTAGAATTACCTACTGAGGGTGGGAAATCTCCCGTGGTGGGGAATACCCTGGAGCAGGCAGTGAAGGAGTTGAATCAGAAAAACCCTTATGGTCAGAGTGCAGAGAGTCCTAACCATCCACCAAGGCAAGGTCTCTTCCTAAAAGGATGCTGTTAAGGCTGGTTGACCTAAAATGACACCTTGCATGCTTTTTTGAGTGATGGGCATGTCTCATGTTCTGGTGTTTGGGGGTCACTCATAAGAGCATGTGAGAAACCAGCTGAAAACAAACAGGAATGTTCTTACCAAGGAGGACTCTGACCTCTCAACGTCATGGAAGGGACAGTGAACTGATTGAGGTTAATTGGCTTATTTTAATGAAGGGACTGTACTTATAGGGGAGGTGGCACGGCAAATACAAGGGAGCTGCACCATAAGACTTTCTTCTAGGTTAATATTTGCAGAACCTAAATACAGCCTCAGGGAGAAGAACAGTGAACAAGTCCCTCCCTCATAGTGCCACATTTAGGAAATCGAGTAGCAACCACAGTCTATCTAAGACGGCAGAGAAATGTAATTGAATAGCAAAATATCAGATCTGCATTTCAAACAGAGGAAGTCTCTTTTGGGGCCAAGCAGAAGAGTTTAATTTGGACAAATTTTGACTCAGTGCTTTACCATACTGGAAACTGTCACCACCGGTCTCATTTTTATCAGGGAAGCGTTGCTCCGGGAGGCTGCACATCTGCACGTGGAGTCCTCCCTCCATCCCCACACCGAAACAGCCCAGACCAGATGACACTCGCAGATTCAGAGAGCCCCAGTTCTGTGCCAAAAGAGCCAGCGACCATAGGGCTGCACTGCCGGGAGGACACCCCTTGTTCTGCAGATCGGACGCTGAAGACAACGTGGCAGTGAGACAGAAGGCTTTACTCCAGCGTAAAACTTTAATCAGGGACGTTGAAAATGGTGAACCTGAGTAGCTATAAGCAGACAGCAGATGGGGATGGAAGAAAAGGAAATAATCAAATTCTGCGTTAAGACGGAGGCAGCTTAGATGACTGCCTTCGTTTGCATTCATCTTGTAAAATGAATTTGCTAGTTTTACCCTACATATGGATTTCCTTAGATGACAAAAAAAAAAAAAAAAAAAAAAAAAAAAGGCAACAAAACCCAAACACACACACACACACACACACCCCAAGCTTAGCAGCTGTGCAGAACAAACCCAGCATTCAGAAAGCAAAGAGCAATTTCTTCTCCCCAGATGAACAAAGCTGGAAGGTTGTGCTGCCTGCCTTCAGCTTTAAAGTGCTGCTGCAGGGCAGAGATTGATGCTGTTCTCTTCTGCTCTGCCCAGCGTGGCTCTTTGGGACAGGACACGATGCTGCCGTGGAAAAACCCCACCTTGAGAGAAAAGCCTGACAGCCATTCACAGATCTCTCCTGGGGAGATTAAACCTTTTCCCAGCTAAGAGTTAACGCCACCGGGGCCCACGTTTGACCTCTTCCTTGCCGAGTTCTGCCTCATCCGCTTGCCCGCTTTACCTCCTGCTTGAACCTAAAACTTTAACCAGCGCCGAGAGAGAGAGAGGAGCTGTGTGGGGTTTATAGTCCTCAGTGCAATCTGCTTGAAAAATGTCTATTACTAAAAGGTGTAAAGCCTTTAGCAGTCAAGAGTAGAACGACTTTGTGTAAATAACAAATTATACCAGTCCATATTGATTTTTCTTGTCTGAGCAATTTCCAGATCAAATGTGCTCTTTCTACAAGTCAAAAGGTGATATTTCTAACTGCAGTCACTCCAAACTCCGAAGAGCTAAAACCCAAGTTTTTCTTTCTCTGCTCCATCACTGCTGTAAATAAAAACCTTACAGTGAAGACACAGCTCACCGTTTTGTTGCTGATCCATAAATCTTAATTTTTAAATAAGGAAAAAGCTTCCCAGCTCCACAAACCGGGCATGGCTATGAAGAGCGATTGCACATTAAATAGTTGTCCGCAGCTTTTATCCTGCCAAGCATCCCAAGTGCTCTGATGTATTGTGCCCCCTGCTCCCGCTGCCTGACTCAACTTCCAGGGGACAGGAGGGCAGGCAGCCTGGGATCTTCTCACCAAGTTTCTTCTGCTTGAATCAGAGAGGAGCAGACTTGTGCTCGCACCAGTAGTAGGGTTGACCCAGCGCTGAGGGATCTGGGGGAGTTGGGAAGGGTCATGGTGAGGTTCATGGTTGGGCTGGAGGAGCTGCAAGAGCTTTTCCAACTGGATGATTCTGTGACTCTCAGTTGATTCTGGAGCGAGAGGTGATGACGCCCAAGCCCTTGGGATCTGGTGAGCCCACTGCCAAATCGGTACCTCCGCTTCAATGCTCTCCCGGGCATTCAGATTTAATTCCTCCTCCTCCTCCTCGAGGTTGGCCAAGGAGATGCTGCTCCTGCCAAGGGACCAGTGATGGCGTTGGGTTGAGAGCCGCTGGCGGAGCCCTCAGCGATGCCTCCAGGCCTGGCGGGGGCACACAACGAACGGCCCGCGGGTAACGCTGCGCAGCCGGGACCAGGGCTTTTAGGAAATGAATTAATTTAACATTTATTCATCACAAGAGAACTCTGGGAGGATTCTTAACATCTTTTTCACTAACTGCAACAACAAAACTGGCATTTCAAAATGCAGAGAAGATATCAAATACCAAAGGGACATCCTACTGAGGGAGAGGAAATCAAGTTGATTTGACTCCAGAAATAAAAGTTGAATACTTTGAATATTTCTCTCTGTACAACTGATACAATGTTTTTTATTTTTCCAATCAAAAACTATACTTCAATTTTCTTTTTTTAAAGAAGTATTAACTCAATATCTTGGTCATGAAAGTGGGGTGAACGGTGCTGACTTTCATTCTCGGACTTCCCTGAGGAAACAAGATTATCAACAAAGAGGTGGTGGTGACTAGACCTGGATTAACAAAGCTCTAATAAGGTACAATAATCCAAACTTACATCAGAGCCCAGCCCACTTTTTGTCTGACCACAGGCACAGAGCTCTGAGGGTCCCGGGCTGCTGTCAACAGCAGGATCAACCTCCAACGTCCAGACCCCAGAGCAGAGTCATCCTGAAATCCCTCGATGGAAAGGAAACTAATTCTGAATAATTCCTCTGTAAGAAGGAATTAACAGCACTGTGGGCTTTTCAGGTGTGTGGTATAAGCCTTTCTGTCCATCCAGGGTTCCTTCCAGCCTGTTCCACACCTCCCAACATTCCTGCAGCTGCATCTCTCCTTCGAGCTCCTTCCTTCCCAGCAGGAATTGGTGGGGTTTGCATCTCTTTTTTTTCCTGATTTTTGTCAGTATGAGAGATATCCTTGATACCAGGTTAGATGAGAATGGTCGCCATCCTACATCTGCAGGAAAAAGGGTGCTGCGTGGTTATTTCCCCTGTCTCTGTTAAGTGTGTTGTGCCCTCCCTATTCAGAGCAGTTGCTCTTTCTTAGACAATTTATCTCTCTCATTCTTTTCTCTTACAGGCTTCCACCGCAAGGTCCCAAAAGTTATCTAGTAAACATGGATGTTATGACATCCTCCCACAATAACTCTAAATATCATACAGGAAACATCACCTCATAAATTGTATAATTATTGCGAAGATGAGAACCAGCACTCCTTCAAACACACAGCGCAGTGAGTCGCTCTTTATCTTGTCGTACAAATTATTTCCATCTCTTTTCTCGAGTGCTTTGTTTTGTCTTGCTTTGCTTTTCAAGCTCTTATTTTGCCTCATCGCTTGTGATCATGAGCAAGAAATTTGTATCTCCAGGCACAGAAATATAAAGCGCAGTCGTTCTGAGCTGCCGCGGGAATGCAGGTCCACCCAGTTAATTTTTTCCCATTATACTGGGTGGAGTGGCTCTGCAGATCCACTCATACACACACCCTTTCTTTTTTAGTACTGTTAATTATTTTAAGCTACTCTTCAGGTTGGTAGCATAGTTTATTACTGTGGAAAATGGGCACTTTCTCTCCTTCTGTGGCGACTAGTAAGTTATGAAAAGCTCTTTAGCTTGATTTATTCCAACTTCTGCCATGTCTTGTTGATTTATCTATTATGCTCTAAAATAAGGCCAATTAAACCAAGCAGTTAAATGAGACAGAGAGAAGGGCAGGCATTTTCCTACCCAAAAGGTACTTTTGAAACAAAAAGGCAGGCTTTAAGACAGTAAACGGTGTCTTTTGCTTTGAACTAGGGACAGCACCGTACAATTATCATTGACTCTGTTGTCATGGGCACATCACATCATCGCTCTGCTTTGCTTTGTTACTACATTCAGTCAAAGCAGCGAAATACAAAGGAGAAGGCTGCTCTGTCAAGTGCCTCAAGGATGGGATTGCTGAACACTGTATTTTAATAATCTGCCTTGTTCACATGAGCTGAGCCAGGCGCAGCCACAGTGGAGAGCCGGTGTTGGCCAACCAAAACACAGCTGTTGTAGCTCATTTTGAAGTCTACCAGCCTTTCTGCTGTCCCTTTTCAGAGACTAAGCTTAATCTTCCGTATGCAAGGCTTATGTCACCTTCTTCAAGAACAGTTTCACTGACAGCCTTGGAGGTTTGGTTTTTTTTTTCCTCTTTGCCTCATCCTTCGTGGTTTTGGCAGGGAAACAGCTCTAATAGAAATGTACCCAGGCAAAAAGCAAACCTGCGTGAAACCTGGGTGGTTCTGCCACGCAGCCAGGAGCCAGGCCACGGCCGTGCGAGCAGCCTGCGATGTCCCAAGCTTCTTTGAGAAAAGCACAAGCTGATATTTCGGTATGCCGCCAAAATCAGGTACACCCGCCCGACTGGTGAGAATTGGGCCAACGGGCGCATGTACAAACCAGAAGCTGTGTTTCAATCTGAGCTTTATTTACACTTTTTTAGCTTTCTCTGAAACCCAAGCGACATTCAAATGTGGGAGAGGCGGCAGTTGTCTAATCTGTAGGGATCAAAACTGCAGCAAAAGGAAGCAGCTGAGTCTCGGCAGCCTGCCTCTTCCCGTGGCCTCATCTGCGCTCTGCGAAAGCCAGATCAGAGTTACAAGCCACTTCACTGCCAAGAAACTCATCGCCTTGGTTTATCCAGAAGGGCGCCTGCACCAAAGATAGCCTCTGGCGTGTGGGTTACGTTTCAGGTCTGCTTTTAGAAGAGAGCTGTTCCAAGAGAAGCTGAATGTCTTCAGGGCTGTGATTATTGTAAAAAAGCCTGGATTTGAGCTTTTTTTTTTTTTACTGCCTGCGTGTCACAGCGCTTCTCTAATGACCACTGGTTGCTGCCTCAGTCGAATAGGTTTCCCAGATTAACCAGGAAAAAGAGAAACCCTCCACCCTTGGTTCTTTTTCAATTTATAATTATCTGCTGTTACTCTGGAGTTGCTCTTTTATCCTTATGTTTTGCTCTCGCCTGGATGTGCCCAGCGCCTCGCAATTAAAACGAAGCAGTTCCCTATAGCTCACAATCTAAGATCGCACGCTGCAAACCCTTGCTCATTAGAGCCATCCCACCGGAGCGAATGAGGCTGTTTCCCATCAGGTCTGCTTGCTCGGTGAAGTTTAGTGGGTTCTGACCTTAAGTGACGTGTTTTCAAACGTCAGCAAAATGCTCTCTGACTCGCTGTTAATGGTATGATTGCTAATGGGATGGATCTCTAAAAAATAGATCCAAACATGTTTATGTGACAATCCGCAAAGTTTTGTTACCAAAGGGAAGGAACGGTTGTGCTTTCAACATCACTTTTATTTGTCCTATGTGCTGTGCCAAAAAAAGTAATAATTACAGAGACGCGGTCAACGTAAAACTAAATTTATTGAAATTCCTCACCTGCGCTGCTTGGCAATGCACTAGGGTGTTCAGGTTTTTAAAAGAAGTTTATTTTGCACCGCTCGGGTTCTTTGCTCTTTCTGCAGCGCTCAGTTTTAAGTATAAAATCCTTTTTTTTTTTTTTTTTTTCCCCCGGTTTCACTTCTAGTTTGTGTTCGATCACTCGGTGTTTCTGTGCTCTATGTGTTCTGAATTTAAAAGACATCTGCTTCACTTCAGCTGTATCCCCCACTGTCAGTCTTTTCTTCCTCCTGTTATATGCGTGCTAAAATATTGCTGGCATGAATATGCAAGGAAAGTAAATGCGAAGCCAGCACCACAGATAATTGCTGATCCTTTTAAAGTGTCCAAACCTCTCACGAGGTCTTTGTTGCAGAGGCTGTTAAGCAAGCGAGACTAAGATTTGACTGCTCTCTTTGCAAGCAACAAGAGCAAGCATCTGCAATTACTTTATGAAAACCACCGCTGGTGAGAATTACAAATCAATACATGCAATGTGCTTGGGATATTTTATTTTAATGAAACCCTGCTTCACACAGCGTTTGGAGCTTCTGGGCTGCCTTGTTAGACCCTTGGCATCAAGGCACGGTGTCGAAGGAGCAAGTTGCCTCCTCTGCAGCTGGGATCACGTGGGAGGTGCTGCAAGTGACCCTGCAAGTTTTGCTGATTTTTTTTTTTGGGGGGGTGTTTCCCCTGAATGGATGGTGTTGCAAGTAATTCAGTGGAAATCACAACTCACTTGGGAGCCAAGTGTTTGCGAGTAGTATTGCAAGGGATCCGCATTGAAATGAAAAGAAAAAAAAATATATAAAAATGCATTCTGCTGAGTCTAGAGACAGGCGTGACCCTCTTGCCAAGCATCAGATCTGGCCAGACAGGGCCGAGCGGCGTTAGCATGCAGGTTGTGCTGAGCAGACATGCCCCGTCCAGATGTTGGAGCCGAGAGATGGGGAGGAGGGAGCCGACTCCCACCCCTGCATTCGTGTGGGGAGCGCTCTGACCCGCAGCGCCGGGCTCGCGCAGCCCCACGGCTGCTGGCCTGGAGCCGGTTTGCATCTGGCCAGCTAAAAACTCAGCTGGAGGAATTTCTATCCATCTGCGCCCACGGCCCATTACTGCTCAGGGTGCAGTTTGAGGTTAAAGCTAAACCAATCCTTTTTCTAGGAACAGTGCCCTGGGCAAGGCCTGTCTGATCCAGAAGATTTGATGTTCTCAAGACAAAAAGAAAAAAAAAAAACAAACCAAAAAAAACAACCACCCTCCTTTACTTCAAAGCCATGCCTTTCCCCCACTTATCGGGGTCATAACCAAAAGGGCTCGTGATCTTACATGGTCAGTCACAGCCCGAAGGCTGTGCAAGAGCCTGCTCTGTCAGCAAACTCCTTGTAACAGAGTTCAGAGAGGGGGGAAACCAGCCAAAAAGCAAAATGCCAGCAGAAAGTGTAAGGTCGTCTTGAGTGATGGATATACTTGAGGAAACCATGGCTGGCTCAAGCTGCAGTGGAGGATCTGCTCTCCAAACTGGCCTCTCCCAGGGAGTCCTCCCTCTCTCTTCAGGGCAGCAGGGAGGAGATGACCAGAACGAGGACGGTGAACACTTCCTAAGATTCAAAACAGCGTTGTGAACTAAATACTAGAAATATTTAGGTTGTGTAAATGTCCAGTCAGGTCAAAAGCCAATGGAAAACACTCTGCAAGAGCCAAGCCAGTCCACCCGACATGGCTGGCGGTCAGCAGGCTTTGTCATCAGCAGATGATGACCTCCGGAGAAACGTCACCCCCGCTGACAACTTCCTTCTGACCGATTTCAGCCCTTCCTCCTCGGATGCAGCTCCCCGGAGCTTGCTGCCATCGCCGGGCCAGCGCACGGCGTGCGGGACACGGAGGGGAATTCGTTACCGCCACGGCGCTGATGAGGGGCTGCCTGGGAGAGGCTCAGCACCGCTGAGGGGAATGAACGCGCCTTCTCCCAAGGGCTGGGTGCTTTGCTGTAGCTGGGTTGTTTCTTTTTCTATTTTTTTTTTTTTTAATTTAAATCTCAGCCTTGGTTTGTAATTCTTCAGGATAACTAGTTTGCTGTTTTTTTCCTTTGAGGGTTTGGTAATTGCTTGGCTTCATTCCAGTTGATGCTCCCCATGCACAAAGAGGGAAGTGTGCTCCTCTCTATTCGGGGCTTTTATAGATATTCCTTTCCTTAAATTGAATAAAGAGGGGGTTTGTCTGCGCTGCGTTTTGGAGGGGTGAGAGGGGGAGCCTACAGTGCCCACGAGGTTCAAGGGTGAATTTAGACCAAATTACAGGCACACGCAGGGGGATGTTTCGAGGAGTTTGTGTTGCCTTTGTGGATGTGAGCAGCCTTGGCAGCTCAGCGCAGCGTCGGTGCAGCTGCTGGGGGCTCGGTCCCTCCGGACGCCGGGAGAAGCTCCCGCGGTTCGTGGGCGGCTGGGGGGGAGCGGAGAGCACACTCTGCTCTTGGCTGCTCTTTAAAGAGCAGCGTAACCTCTCCGCAGACAGAGGTTGTCTTTGTACTAGAAATGGCATTATTCCCTACATCGTTCAGCAGTGAGCAGGTTTGGGTTTGAGTACCCTGGTGTAACAGCCTGAGCTTGAGCTGCACTGGACTTGGCCTCCTGCTGCAGGGGGCATCCTTGGGAAAGCGCAGTTTGGGGGGTTAGAGTGTTCCCGGGGTGCAGAGGAAGCTCCGTGCATCTCTGTCAAATGCTCCTGCTCTCACGGTGAAGGTGCACTCCCCAGGCAGAGTGCCTCTTTTTCCTGAAATTCAGCCAGGTTCTCTGCAACGTTTCATTTCTAATGTCCAAATGCATATCCAAGCAGGCTGGCCTGTGTGCTACAACAGAGAACAAAAACCACTCTGAGGGTTGTTTGGATTGAATTATGCGTGTACACAAGGGAGAGCCTGATCAAAATTATAAAAACCCAGCCTACATACCCACGCTCATGTTTTGCTGCACTGCTAATGTAATATCTCCCGGGGCAAGTTGAAGCAAAGTGACACGTTTCCCCTTTACTCTGGAAGTAAACTTAATGTGAACTTACCCTCTGAAATGCCTTAAGTAAAAGAACTTGAATGGAACAAAAAAAAGTGGATTAGTAGTGAAAGGTATCTTTAGTAGGTAAGCTGGCAGGAGTCCAGCTGATGTAACGTTAACACCCTGAAAGCAGAAAAAGCTGTAAGTTAACCATGAGAGATCATTAACTTCTGTCTCCTTCCGACCTATGGAAAATTATTTTCTTCCCTTTCTCCTGTTTTCTGGCCCCTTTGAACATAATCAAATGTTAACTCAGCTTTTCAATTCAGTGAAACCTTTTAATCCTGCCTGTGTATGAAACACTTCACGCCATAGTGTGGCACTTCACAGTAAATTAAATTAACTTTTCTGTATACTCCTGAACTGTGAGAGACCCTCAATAAATAAAATAAATCTGCAGATAAAGAGAATTTAGTGGAAGGCCGAACGTTTTCCATTCCCCTCAGCGACACGGAGATCGGTGTTACCCTCACACACCCGTGTACCTGTGTAGGTTCAGCCAGACGCCTGATTTCTCTGCAACTCTCTTTCTCTCATTTTCCTTCAGAGAAAAACCTGCTGTCTTCTGAAAACATTCTGGACATGGCAACTGCAGCCTGCCTGGCTGCTCCGGGCAGTCCCACGTCCCTTCCCACCACCGTGACGGACTCCTCACCCTCTCCAGGCTGTTTTGCAGGTCAGTAAAACAACCAGAAACCCCCTCCAAGTCCACGATACTCCCAGGGGACGGGTGTTACAAGCCAAGGCCAGGCTGATGGCAGCACACAAGGATGCAGCACGGGGGTTTCCCCGTGGGTTTCGTTTTGGGGATCATCTGTCACACCGTGGGGTGCTTTTTGGAGGGGGGATTTGACACCATTTGCCTTCTTGTAACCTGTGACTGCTGCGGCCCTAACAGGACACGCAGGGATCCTCAGAAGCCAACACTACACCCCCAAAAGATGGTGTCGGCTCATCTCCAGAGACTGACGTTCAGGCCTGAGCACGTGGCTCTGCTGCCCCTGTAGGGAGGTGACAGACAGAGCCTGGGTTGATAATAAACCCGCGGAGGAGGTTCTCTAGATGGGCATTAGGAAGGAGCACAGATTCCCTTTTCGGGGTGAACTGTAAGGAGTCAAGTTACCTTGTTCCTCCATTCTGCTCTGCCACTGACTCATTCTGCATCCACAGGCAAGTCACTTCACCTTGATGCAAGAATTACTAATAACATGCCTCTGGGAAAAAAAAGTCTGTCTCGTGCCTTTCTTAGGAATTGGCTCGGTTTACTTTCTACTTTGTCCATGGTCAGTGATTGTTGAGTTAGGGCTTTCACGTTTGGAAGAGGATACTGTGAATTAGAAGTCCATGTTACAAGAGCCAAATGTGCAACACGGGGTTTAAAACGGTAGTGAGTGTGCAACTGGCTAAATGGAGTTAAATGGAGTTAAATGGAGTTAAATGGAAAGGAACCTGTGGCTACTGGTAGGGCACAGAGCTCCATGTTCTCACCTCATCAGCACACAGAAGCGTTTATGGGGCTCCTACAAAGCTTTCAAGATTCATTGCACACTTGGCTGCGTACTTTTTGCCATAGAGACATAAATGTGTCGCGTTCCCCACGGCATTAACTTGTCTGGCGGCATGGCCTCTTCTAAATCAAGTATTTTCATAGTGGCATCACTGAAAGCCGTTTGGAGCTTGCCACGAAGCACCGAGTACCCCCTTTCCGAAGCAGAAGTGTGGGAGGAAACTGCTGACACCCCAGGGCTCGTGGGCTTTCCTCCTGCTGGGGCTGGCTCGGGGAAGTTCTGCTGAATGTGTGAGCGGAGCTCTGCACTCACAGCTGCTTTCCTTTTGGTTTTACACAGGGCTCGTGCAGCATGGTAAACTGGGAACGGAGCTCGGCAGTGAGCGTGGCTTTGGGGGGCTGTGGTTACTCTGACGAGATGCTTGAGGGGGGACTCTCTCCCACACATCTTTTCGATGTCGAGTCTGATCCCAAAGGGTGCAAACATCCATCCCAGTGAGTCTTCAGGGTTCAGCGTGTTTGAAGTTACTTTGACAATTCATCTGTCCTGCTTAGGTAATAGCTATAATACTCTCCTGGAATCTGGTTGAAGAATTTAGATTCAAAACCCAGGACGCTGTCATTATACCAATCTCTTTGTATGCATCTGTCAATCCAACTCGTAGGCTGCGTGCTTCTGCTCACCACTCTTTCCATCATCTCCTTCTCCAACCTCAGTCCCCTACACAGCTCTGCCTACATCTTTACACAAACTGTACCCACGCCTTCATCCTCAAGGTTCTGATGCAGAGAAGCCGCAGTGCCCATCTACTGACCCAGTGGTGACCCCTGATGTTTCTGCTCAGAATCAGAATCCCAGAATCCTTCAGGTTGGAAAAGCCCCTCGGGATCACTGAGTCCAACCCTCAGCCCCACTCTACAAAGTTCTCCCCTACCCCACATCCCCCACAGCTCATCCCAATGGCCCTGAAACCCCCCCAGGGATGGGGACTCCCCCCTCCCTGGGCAGCCTGTTCCACTCTCGGACCACTCTTGCTGGGAAACATTTTCTCCTCCTGCCCAGCCTGACCCTCCCCTGGGGCAGTTTCCAGCCGTTCCCTCTTGTCCTGTCCCTGATCCCCTGGGAGCAGAGCCCAGCCCCGGCCTCTCTGCAATGTCCTGTCAGGAGCTGCAGAGAGGGATGAGGGCTCCCCTCAGCCTCCTCCTCCTCACACTGAACACCCCCAGCTCCTTCCCTGGCTCCTCACAGGATTGATTCTCCAGCCCTTCCCCAGCCTCGTTGCCCTCACTCCTGGCCTCTGTTAGAATCAGTAATTAAAATGTTGCTCATTTCATCTTTATTAGGCTTTTCAAAAAAGGCTTGAAAAATAAGGCGCTGTCTGTCCGAGGGGGTCTCAGAATTCGTAGGCTTAGTTAAGGGCATGGATTAGAAACCACCTGGAGGACTTCTCTTTGATCCGTGAAAGTGTAAATTCAGCAGCCGGTGCTTCCCCTGCAAGAGGGGGTGAAATGAGAACCTCTGGACTCCAAGGAAAAAGCCGCTTTCCCTGACTTGCACACAGTGCTTTAGGGTTAGTGGTGAACAGTACCGGCCTTCATTCCCGCCTTCGTTGTCCCAGCACTAGATTCTGCATGTTCCGTGAGCGAAGCAGGTACACCACCTGTGGTTAAACCAGACTCACACTTCCAGCAACAATAACTCATTTCAGCTGCTTGTCGTTTTGCCAAATTACAACTGTTCGGGTTGAAACTTCCCAACCATAAAGCATCCGCTCCATGCCGATTAATTTGCATTAAATTTCACCAAAAATGCTTCAGCTCTCCTACGACCAAGATTAAGGAGACGTGTTGTTGTTCTTACTACGCACTGGGTAGAGGGTTTTCTCCTTTTTGTAAAGGAATCTCTACTACCCGCATGTGTTGGACCTGGAACTTGCCATGTCTTGGATGTGCTTGAGCCAGTATGAAACAAATGACAAAACCACAGCCCGTTTCGCTGCCTCCTGTTACAGTCTGTCTCCCGGATAACTCGCTTTCCTGCTGCTGTCCTCTCTCCCACCATCCAAGCCGAGTAGCCCGCTGCTGTCCTCTCTCTCCCTCTCTTCACAGAATCGTTTTGGGATCTCGTCTCCCTTTCTCCTCTCTGTGGCAGGGCTGAATCCCTGCAAATCTGTCCGTGGCCCTGAGCTGGGGGATAGTGAGCGGAGAGCACTGCATGTGGTCGGATGTACCTTTTTCCCCTCCCTCATGGCCTGATTTTAGTTGATTGTATGAGTCTGGACAATCACATCTGGAATATTTCCCAGTTGTTACAACCCCTCTGGAGTCAGCCACTAAAACTGGGAGATGACATCACTTTTCCCAACTTTCTCAATACCTTCCCCTGGCTGCCAGGTTCATTCTTGTCCCCGAGCACCGTTGTGGCACCTGCCTCCACCCCGGTGTGTGTGGGGATCCTGGAAAGTGGGGTAATTCAGATGCTGATTTGGTACCAAGCCCTGTGCTGTCAGAAATGGCACCTTCTGTCATCTGGAGAGGGTTTGGACACGGGAAATGCTCGTGCTAAGGGGGTGTCTTCAGACTGGTGATTGACTGCGCAGCCAATATTCTTGAGGGCAGGTGGGTAGAAGGGCTTTTTTGGACAAGGAGAAAAACAGATCTCTGAAGCTACTTAAGGAAAGATTTCCACCCCTATTTTGCACTTAATATGATTTAAAGTTGGCAAGAAAGGCTTGGTACAGGAGAACAGAGGTATTCACATCTGCCACTGCAACCCAAGGGGGCTTTCTCTGAGCGTAGCCCAGAAAGTCAGGTGCATTTGCTTCCACCGCCGTTGGATCTTTCACCAAAGTGCTGGTTTTAAAGCATTTGGTTCCCCAGCAGGATTTCCCGCTCTGGTTTCCATGAGATTAATTGTTTCAAAAGCTGGACTGGACGGAAAGTTTTGTTGGCTAAGTCCATATAGAAAAAGCACCACTTCTCTGTGCAGGAAAAGCTGATACTGTTAGCACTGCCATGTGTTTCTATGCAGTTTAATATGTCATTCAGCTGTTACATATTCTTACTTATTCAGCCGTTATTTAACACAGCGAGGAAGCACATGGAGTGGTTTCGTGTTGCTATTGATTGATGCCATTTCCTTTACAGTCTTCTCGTAGTCTTTTTTTTTTTTTTTTTTTTTTTTTCAGTTTTGCTGTCACATTCACAAATGTCAACACGCAGTTACAGATCAGACTTCTCTGAACTCGGTGTCGGGGACACTGCGATCAGAACGAGGAGATTTTGCTTTGTCATTCATTGCCGTTCCTAGCCTTAGGTCACAAAGGGTGGAATTTAGGGTTAGGTTTCTCTCTACTGCGCATTTGCCCTGACTGATCGCAGAACACATCTCGGAGGCTTCAGCCGAGAATGGTTTTCTTCTCTTGGCTTCTGCACAGTCCATTTAAGATTTCATTGGAAAATGTTAACTAGTAGAGTATATCCCTTCTCCAGCTAAAGCTGAGCGACCGCATAACGATAAATTCCTGCGTCGTCAAACAGTGGCTCACGAGATCCGTGGAGTCCTGCCCACTCTGTCAAGCTTTGGAAATCTTGCGAGGCGGCCCTGGAAAGCCAGCGTTAGCCTTGGCTGCATGCTTGGCTGGTTTAGCACCATGAATCTCTGTTGGACTCTGCAGGAATAGTTTGGTTGGCTACGAACCAACTACCAGAGGAAATACAGCTAAGAGAGCAGAATAGAAGAGGACAGTAAAGCCATATATAACTGCACTGCAGAGTGGATGAGAATTAACTGTCAGAATAACACAGCTTTATTACATTTTTTCCCCAATTCCTAATCTTTTCCTTGCATGGAGCCAGAGTCTATATTCTGCGCCAGCCGTATTTCTAGATAATGTATAATTATGGTTCCCTCTCATTGATTATTTTCCTGCTCGGCTACAGCTGCTTTGCTGGGCAGCACGAAGCTCTTCCACGTGGTCCGTGGGCATCATTAAAAAGTGACTTGAGCTCGGTGCTTTTGGGCCAGGTGGAACTGCTGCCCCTCAGCACAGGGCTGACACAGCCCCGGGTAGGGAGCCTCAAGCCTGCTCACACCACGCAGCCTTGGACGAGGGCCACGTTGCAGCGCTGTGCTGATTTGTATTTCGCTCAGAGCGTGTCCCTCTCTGCCACCCCTGCAATTTGAGCAGCAGGTTTTCATTTCCTCATTAGTTATCAGGTATTCCTCGTCTTGCTTTGATAAAACCAGGAGGTTGGGGGTGGCTTTACTACCCCATCGGATGTTTGGGAGAACGCTCTGAAGGACTGCAGCACTGGATTGTTGGGCAGGGGCATTTCAGGGCATAAGCGAGGCTGACTGAAGCACTTTGTTCAAGCTCCTCTACTCCGTTAGCTCCAGGATGGCAAATGGAACTAAAACAGAGCAAGCTTCAGTGCGCTTCTCGTGGCTTCAGGTTTTAAACATTGCAACATACGCCTGAGCTATCTTGTCCCGCATCCAGCGTGTGTTTTCCGAACGCGCCCCCACGGAAAGAGAAAATCATGTTTTGTTTAAATTCATTTCTGAAGTTTGAAAACCATTTTCTTTTGACTGCCCACTTCGCTGAATTGAGCCCCTGCACAGTAGCATATTCAGTTTCTGCTGTAACCTGCGACTCCTGCTTTTAGCTCTAACTTTAACCGCAGAAATAACAGCCAAAAAAACCCCACCACTCTACTATTTGCTTAATTTTTTTTTTCTAATTTTTTTTTTTTTTTCAATGACACTGGCTGCACTGTTAGTTGGAAAGAAAGTTTGGGGAAGGCATTTGACTGGGCTTTCTTCCTCGGCTGAGAGAGGCATTTGAATTCTTTCTGGCTGTGCTGAAATCACAGTATTGCTGAGAACATCTGTAGAAAAAAAGAAATTAGTTTTTTCTCTCCCCTCCTCACTGACAGCAAACTTCAGAGAAGGTCAGGCTCGTTCTGTGACTATTTTAGCTACACTGGGAAGGGTAGGGCCCGTCTCATTGCAACCAGCTGGAAATACAGCAACTGCTTAAGAAGTGCAGGAGTGAGCTGCCATCAATATATAGATTTGGTAGCAGTCAGACTGGTCCTTAACACTTCCAGCAGTGCTCACATTACAAGCCAAGTGCTCTGCAAGGAAGTCTGGCCATGCCCCGAGCAGTGCAGAGCGCCAGGAACTCCGCCAGCCAGCCTATCTGTGCCTGAATGGGAGCTCACCGTGTAGGTCGCCCTGGTACCTCCCCCAGGGGCGCCCAGAGCAGGGTGACAGGCTTGTTCCCACCGGGCTGTAACTCAAAACGTTTGGAAACTAAGACTGGGATGCACAGGCTTAAGTTTCTGGGAGCACATGATGCAAAAACTCATGACCCATCACTCTGTGGTTAACATCTGCAAGAAGAGGCCGAGGCATTACCCGCAAACCTTTGATCTGAGTTGGTCGGGCTGCAGTCTGCAGGGCTACTTGGGCTGTTTCTCCTGATTTAATTGCGGTGGTAATAAGAGCTCAGGCTGCAAAACCTGTCCCCTTCTGTCTGCGATGGACTGTGCAAACGCTGGACCAAGTCCTTGTTTGAAAGATTATAAAAGAGAGGAGCCCGCCAGCTGGGCTTTCTCTGCGGTGGCTCAGACACTTGGAATGTGCATTCTCCGCTCCATACTAAGCTGATTTGGGAACGTTCCAGGACTAAACGTCTTGCTAAGACACCTCTGGATAGAGTTTCTGGAGCAGGCAGACACCATGCCTCCCAGATATGCCTCCTCGATGTTATGGGTAGGTGGCTCTCTGATTTTAGCAGTGCTGGCGTTTGCTAATGCAGACGTAATTCAGTTAGGGCACCCAGAGGATTGGAGAAAAGCCTTTATTATTTTTAGTCTAAATAAAAATAGTATCTCAGGCTTCCTAGAACAGTGGAAACACAGAGTGTCATGGACGATTGCTGGACACAGATTATTTATGTGCCTTTTCAGCCAGGGTTTACATGAAATAGAAGCTGTTTGGATTGGATTTACCGGCCCTGTCATGTCTAGGCATATGCAATTAGTTCTCTATGCTGAAAATTGCAGTAACAAACCTGGGTTTGACTTTGTGGCGGTACATGCAGGGAACGGCCTCACAAATGGTATTTAGATGACGATGATTATTTTAATCATACGCTCTTTGGTAAACAAGAAACTCTGTTTTTAGTCACGAGGGAATGTTTCAGCAGTACTAAAGGGATTTAGGGACCTAAAGACTAATCTAAATGTGGTCAGTGAGGGCAGCACCTGAGTCACATGGGTTTCTTTGAAAATGACACTCTGTACTGTTGGTTTTTTTTTTTTTTTCATCCTCCTCTTCCTCCAGGGCCAGGCTGCTCCGTTGTCGGGATTTTCAGCAATGTCGGTACTTCTGGATGGTCTGGTTCTGCCGTCAGGACATGGGTGCTGAGGGGAGAAAGGACAGACCTGCCCAAGGTTCCCTGCCCTGAGAGGGACAAGAACGGACAGGACCTGTGTCCCTGCCTGTAACACAAGGTTTTAAGGAGACAGGGAGGGTTCTCAGCATTCTCATTCTGTGGTCGAGGAGACTTTTATAGCGCTGCTCTGACCACCGACTGCAATTTGTGTTGTTACTTACAGCGGGTTTTTTTTCCCTTCTTTTTGTATCTGGAGGCACTTCAGATGGATGTGTGCGTAAGAGCAGCCAAGTGAGTGCTGCCGGGAAGAGAGCTCTCTCTCAACCTCATGTCGTCTCTCCAGGCTGAGGAGCTGCTTCCCTTGCCGTGAGCACTTCTCCCCACAGTACACCCCCTCGCCCCATTCTCAGGCGCAAATTTACCTTTGCTCAGACCTGGGGAGTTGGAGGGTGAAACACCCCAGACCACAGTCTTGTGCTCACTGCTGCTATGCTGAGAAAGGGGCTTTCCAGATGAGGTACTCCAACTAGGGACTCTCTTGGGCTCTATGTTGGCTGCTGGCTGGATGGATATAGAGGATCACAAGACCAGATCATTTAGTCCTGGGGTTCTGAACAATGTAAATAGATTGAAGTCCAGAAAACAGGACTTTTCACAGAAATTTCTGATCAGTCTTTGCTACCTGCTCTTGCTCCTAAGACACCAGCCTTGTCTGTGCTATTGAGTCACGTGCTTCCAAGTAAATAAAGCCCAGCTTAGAATAATCTGTTTTATACCTTCCATGAAGGTATAAAAGCATGCTGTTAACAAAGTTCTTTCTATTAAGTGTACGTATAGACTTCCTGGATGTGGTCCCTCGGCTGGGATAAAAATGAATTCAGTCGCTGAGCGAATGCTTACAGCAGCCAAAGATCTGGCCTTTTCATTACAGGCTTCAGACCAACAATTCTGGGCTTACAAATACATCAGCAAAGGCACCATGCCCGTGTGGGCAAACACGCCCTCCCTCTTAGTCATCACCTGCTGCGCAGGGCTCAAATTGACCTGAAGTATGGAAACGTCTCCTGATGGCCTCTCCCTGATTCCCTATTCGGGGAATATTTTGAACACAAACTATGCCCAGGCTCCAAGGAGAGACTCTCTCTGACATGCTGGAACTGTGGGAGTGAGGTCAGCACATGGTGCAGGTCTTGTGCCCATCCCACCTGCCACTGCTGGAGAGGCCCCGCAGGCCTGGATGAAGACAGAGGCTTAACAGATCAAGGGGTGCAAGCCCTGGACTCCCGATTACCCTAGCAAGGTCATGGTAGCTTACTGTGAGGTGTTAGCCAGGTATGCTGGCTCCCCAGTGTGTTCCCCCCAGTTGTAGGTGGTAGGAAACAAAAATCCAGGTGAGTTCCTCCTGTTCTCGACGCGCCTCAGGGGAGCAGGTAATAAAACTCGACTCACTGGGTCGTGATGCTTTGCAAAGTATTTGAGAACTAGCCACTACACCAAATAAACCCTTCCTTAGCCTTCGCCCAAGGGAAACCCAAGGGATTTGTGGCTGGGAAGAGGCTTTCCTGGGGTCCAAGTCAGGAACGCCCCACAAGAGAGGGGGGCTGTCGCCTCTGCCATCCGCCACTCCAGATGCAAACTGTGCTCCTGAGAGCGTGCCTGCAAAGCAGGTGCCTCTCTGTCAGTGTGCACGAAAAGAGCTCTTCTCAGCACCACGCAGAGTAAAGAGGGTGTCCAGTGAGTGTCTGTTTCCTGGAGGGGTTTCAAAATCAACTTTGGACAGTTGTTAGCCCCTTCTCCCTGTGCAGCGCTGGAAGGCGTCGCGATGTTACATGGGTAGGGGCAGTGAAACGGGGAGCTCGGTGCTCTGCTCGGGTGGCTTTTCCTGGTTTTAGATGTTCATCGGTGTAACACAAGCTGGCAGCTCCTCTAGTGCCTGTTACTTGGCGTTGGTGCCATCAGTACCGTGCTTGCGACGCTGTGATCCTGGAAACAGAGATTTGTGTGCGTGCTCAGCTCTCCTAGAAGCTAAGAGCAGCTCCCGGAGGCAGGCTGCCTGCCTGGGGTTTACAGGGATGCTCTCCAGCCCTAATGCCCCCAGACTGCCCAGTCATGACGTGCTGGCACGCACGTGGCATCTCTATTCGCCAGTCTGAGCCCAGACGTTGCTACCAGGGAAGCACCACATCCCCAGAGAGGGCTGTCCCAGTCCTGGCGTGGATCTGCCCGTTGTGAGGATGGTTTCTCTGGGGAAGTCTGGCAGTGACTTGGTTTTAATCCCAAACTCAGGCAGTAGGGCAGTGCTCGTAATCCCCTCAGGGACCTAAATATTGCTGTGCTGTGCGGTGAGGTGATGCAGCAAGGCTCAGGATGCAGTCAGCATTTTCCATCTGGACAAAAAAAATTCAGACTTGGGTCCCTGAGAGCCCATCCTGCCCTGAGGGATCTGGGTATATAACTATAGAAATTTGGTTTGGGGTTTTTTTTTTTCCTCACAGTAGGATTTGGTGTTACCTGCTGGGATTTGCAGCACAAGGTAAGAATGAGACAAGATATTTTTGCTAAATAGTGAACATTCAATGGCCACTAATCCTAGGAAAACTGAAAGAAAAGGTAATTCGGGTCCCGTGAAAAGTCTGGCAACGTACCTGCTCTGAGTTAGGTGTTTATGAGCCAGGTAAAACCTACGGGTCCTGTTTCAGGAGATTTTACCCTTCTTTTCAGAGCCCTCATGATGTTGCAGATACAGTTCTTCCTTGGAGGAGGCAACATCTTAAGGAATAAGAGGGAGAAATTCCCACCTCCAGAGGGAAACTTGAAACATATGTTTTTCTTGCAAGACCTACTTGTTCTTGGAAAGCTCAGACTCCTCTCTCCCAACCACCATAATCAGACTATAAAAAAAGAGCACCGAGTGTATGAGTCCCTGCTCTGTGCAAAGCCTTGCTCGCAGGAGATCTGTGTGACACAGTAGAAAAATAACCTCTCTCCATCTCCTCCCTCTGAAATGTGTTTCCTCGCGATGCAGAAGCCGCACGTGGAATCGTCTGCTGGGCACTGACACGGGATGGGCAGGACCGTGGTGGTACCTCGCTCCAGGGCTGCACAGGGTTCCCTTGAGCAGGCAGGTGAGGAGCTGGCTCCCGCCACAGCCACGCAGTGACACTGCAGCCCCCCCGTGCCCCCGCAGACGGCAGATAGACCCGGCGGGTTGCAGCTGCTCTGGGCAGTAAGGAGAAAGGCTGCGGCTTTCCGCTGTGGATGCACAAGAAACAGGAGAGCTCGGAGCAAACGCCGACCCCGGGAGTGAGTCCCACCCGCCTGGCGGGAGGTTGGACAGGTTTGGCTCGCTGCTCTCGCTGTCCGAAGTAACCGCAGCTCCCAACGCGATGCCGAGACCGAGGGCAATGGGCTTTACCGTGTGCGTCGGTAAATCACAGCCCTTCCTCCTGCGGGCCTCAACCAGACAGCAGCGGAGAACAAGCTCCCAGCTGGTAACGGCGTATAAGCTAAGGAAATACGAATTCCTGGTACAAAAGGCGAACGCGGTCCCTAGTCGCCAGCACTGAATAAAACGGTTGATGGGTGTTTCCATCATACCAGCGGCATTTCCAGTAGAAGCAAGCACTGCAGACACAGAGTAGTGCTCGGAGCCTGTAATTTGGTTTGCTCCCATTACCACTGGTGCTTTTAAAAGAAAACAGCTGCTGCTTTGCTTTGGCTTTCTTTTTTTCTTTCTTTCTTTTTTTCCTTTTTTTTTTTTTTTTTTTTTGAATGATCTGAAATCTGTTTTGACAAGAGGCCAGCACTTCCCGATGAGAAGTGAGAGCCCAGTTTTTAGTCTCTTCATCTCCAAGGAGACCAGGAATCCCAGGAGATCGGGAGATAACTGCAAAAGGATCACTGGGAAGCAACTGGCGTTTTGTTTGGGAACAGAAAGGTCGGAAAACTGTGGAATTAGCCAGGTTACAGTGTCAGCTACTCAGGACCAGATGCTATTTGCACCATCCTAACCCTTAGTACTTTTTTTCTGGCACGGCGTATGAACCTGCTTAACTTCAGGCAACGTCCACCATCACACCCACCAAATCAGTGGGATTCCCCTGGGTGTGGAGCGTCTTCGCTGCTTCTCCTCTGGCCCGTCCCCCTGAGACCAAGGAGATTTCTCAAGGCATCAGTGCCGCCTTGTATGTACAAGTAGCAAAATCCGGTCATAGATTTAAAAGACCCATCAAGCATCTTGTTTTATTATATGTACTTTTAATTCTCCAGAGGTATTTAATGTAAATTCTACCTTTTATCCAACCTGTTTCTCTTATATACTGAGCCCGCAAATATTTAGTGTAATGGTGAAAAGTCCGCCCCAGCACGATTCTCTGCTGCTTTGAAGTGTGCCCGTTGTACATCAGTGCAAAAGAGATATAAGCTCTAGTGTTTTGATGAAATAATATTTGAAAACTGCCGTTCTGCAGGTGAAAAGGACTGCAGGAGATGGTGGAAAAACCAACGGACTGCTTTAGAAAGCAAGTATTCCAGCTTGGTGCTGTGAGTAGAATTGACCTTTCCTGGTTAATACAGAATTGTGACAGACCCTAGTGCTTGTCTTTCAGGGAAAAATCTCACGGGTCCCAGTCATGATGAGGACGGTTCCGATAAGGCGGCAGGAAAATTTTTTGAGGGTTTGCAGAGCTGGGAGGGGTTTGCTTGGTAAGATCATAAGGTGTCCATCTCAGGGAAACTTTCAGAGCAGGCTGCACGTTCATCTGCTCAAGTAGGGGATGAGCTGAGGCCTTGCAGGATCCCTCTCAGCTGGCACGTTACAGTGATGCTGTGAGATTTAAAACAAAGCCTCGGGTCTCAGGATGCGCTGGGGCTCGCAGAAACCCTGGAGGCAGAGTGATGTCTAATGCAGCTCTCCGAAAAGAGAGAGGAGATTACCCACGGTCACCTCTGCGAGGAGCTCCCCAGCTGCTGGGCTCGGAAGAAAGCCTGTACAGCACCAGTGTAATTCCCCACGTATCTGCCCCAAGCCCTTGCTAACCGGGTAAAATTCGGGGCCTCCAGCAGCAAAAGCCGAATGCACTGGTGCCTGGCCACCAGCAGATGGTGGTCTCATCACCATGAGGCCAGGGGAAACTATTTCTGTGGCCTTCCGGCTCCAGAATTAAATAACTGGGTGCAAAATCAAAATATCCCCTAGAAAGACTCCTTTTCACAGCAGCTGGAAAACCAGGACTTGGGGAGGAGTTCGACAGATTCCTCAGTTTCCAGCTGAAACTTGCTGCTGCTTGATTTCCATTCAACATGGTCACCAGAGCAAAGCTTGGGGTTAATCTCACTGAGCGGCACCGAGGTCCTGGGAAACAGCAAGGCATGTGCGAGAACCCTGCTGAGAAGACAGTAACGAGCACTGCTAATGAGCAGGGAGGGAATCGAGCATGTTCTGCATCAAAGGCACAGCATCTTCCCGCAGGCAGAAAGCACTCCCTCTTCACCTGCGAGTCAGATGCAGTGCCAGGCCTCGGCAGAAATAAATACTTTTCCTCCACGCCGTGTTATTGGTACCATTTGACCATTATTCTTGGTTTTCAATATTGTCTTTTCAGTCATAAATGCCCCGTGGTGCAGAGAGGGAGCAGGGTGGCCCTTCCCCGGGGAGTTCACAGCCTGGCGGGGAAGGAGCCATTGCCACTCTCTAGCAAATATTCATTTTTCAACTCTTCCAGTTAACCCGGCAAAGCAGCAGATTACGAGAGCGATGCTCAGTGCTTGCCCATGGAAAAACGCCACACTCGTTTCCCACGTGCGCTGAGCACTCGTGTTTTCACGTGTGCCACCGTTGTTCTCCAGCCGCCAGTGGTGCCTGGGGAGGGCGAGAGGGGCTCTTCCACTGCAGACTGAATCTGATAATATCCCAAGCCTAAGAAATAGGCTTGGGATAATAATTTGGGAGTCCGAGAGCTTGAATTTAATCCTCTACCCTTCTAGGCTTCTGGGGTGGCCTTTCTTCTCAGGTAAGCACCAGCCACCCTTGTTTGCCTCACGGGCTGGGGTTACTCTTTCTTTTCCCTACGGGGGGGGCTGCAGGGGAAGGGGGATGATACAAGACATCAGCATGTGGGACCTGGGGGCGGGGGGTGTCAGACACACAGAAATAGGCAACAGCAAAGGCCAGACCTCCCAGCAGCTGGTGCCGTTACCAAAATGTACCTCTTCCCCCTCGAAAAATGTGTGTGTTCTTCCAAAAGGGGTGTTTCGGCATGAGGGCTGATTATATTTGCACCTGAGTCCACCCAGGAATCCTGTGAAGTCTTCGTGGTGTGCTTCCCCTTCCATCCCCACGGATCCCAAGGGCACGTTGGCCCCGGCGGGCTGGAGACCAGCCCTGCACAGGTGATGTGATTCCAGCTGCCCGGCCCTGCCCGCCGGCTACCGAGCACGGACAGCCCTCAGCAGGACTCCACAGGTCAGTGTCTGAGTTTCAGCCGGGATGTTTTACTGTATTTTAAGGCAATGTCCAACTATGGGTGAAGTTTGGGCCCTTCTACTGGTTTTACTTCTCCCACTGAACCCAGGGAAGCTGGGCTAAAGGGGTGATTTTTTTTCCTTAACTCCTCTGGGAGCCGTGGGCTGGATTTTCCAGTGTTTCAGTACTGGGAGATGTAAATAGTAAAAAATTCATGGCCTGAGTGCACCTTCCAGCTCCTGGAAAACTACTGGAAGAGGGTTCCCACTGCACAGGCTGGATGTGCCTTCAGTCTCTGAACCCCTGAGAGGTTCAAGGGCAGCAGCGCCAGACGTCCCTTTTGCTGTAGAGGACACGGAGCACTCAGGGAACGGCTCAGGTCTCTTCTAGTGCTGACAAAACCCCCTAAGTCTTTATTCCCCTCTGAGGTTGTTGGAAGCCTCTTCAGAAACAAAACTAAAGGGTGGTCTCACTTTGTAGCACATCCCCGTTAGGAGGGTAACTCCTGTGAGCAGATATCAAAAGGTATTCGCACACCCCCCTCCGTCCCTCCTCCCCACCTGGGCTCAGCCAGCCCCTTCGTCCTGGGGGGTCTCGCAGCCCATCTTTGCCAGATCTCAGCTCTTGGCCCGGCCTCATCTGCAGAGCCATTCCCACTCGCTGCCCAGTGGCGGGGTGACAGCCCCCCCCCGCACACACCAGGCGGGCACAGGGCTCAGGACCTGAGCTCACCTCTCCAACTGCAGACACCCCTGTGTCCTTGCAAGGGGGTACATCGGGGTCTCAGTTGTGCTCTCTCCTTTCTATTGCCCCTCTCTAGACCATCCGACAGGGTAATTTCATGGTCGTAGCTCAGCTCGGCCGGCAAGACACTGCTGGGCTGCTTCTTTCACTCCAGCTTCCTTCACGGCAATGAATTCCTCCTCCGGGTTTCTCTGCCCGAAACGAGGGCAGAACGGGGCGCAGCATGTGCGTGCACCCAGGCTTTGTCATTCCCAGCAGCTCCTCCTCGAGCTGTCCTAACTTTCTTTGAGCTAAGCATTTCGGGGATGAAGGGAGAAGCACTTGCTGACTGTCGGTAGGAATCCAGCTCTCAGCCCGGCTTTCTAATTCGGCAAGCGGCCTTTGAGTAGATGCCGAGTGTTTTACAGGGGTGGTTCAACAGTATTGCTGCTATGCCAAAACCAGGGCACAGAAGCTCAGAGCTTGTTCTGAGTGCAGTTGCAGAGCCTGGAGGTTAGAGGACGTGGTAAGAGAGCTCTGCGCTCTTGCTTCCAAAAACATGCAGAGATTAGTAAAAAATTATGTCCTCTTTCTATAATATAATTTAATTGCTTGAGTTTGAATTAGAAGCACGACTGCTCTCAACTGAAGTCTGCAGGGCTGGGGGTGTTAGCCAACTGGACAAAATCAGTTCAAAGTAAGTTGTTATTCCCATAAATAAAGGTGCTAAAATGTGGTCCAATGCAGAATTAGTGCACTGATTCGGTTTTTATAAAAACGAAACAAAGGCCCCACAGCCAGACCGAGCGCACTGTCCTTGTTTGACTAAGTCTCTGTCACAGATGAGTGGAACACACCTCACTTGAAAGAGAAAAGCAGCAGTAGGTTTTATTGAGGTAAAATAACAATTTGATGACATTTAACAGAGTTTAACAGTGGTCTGACAGGGTTCAGTAAGTTTGATGGCAAGCTTCATCTTATTAATTACGGCGTGGCAGACCCGCATAAAGGAAAAATGAGCTAAAATCAAGTTAGAGGGATTCACACAGAGACGCAGAGGGTAAGGAGGGTTCTCCCGTGGAGTCGTGAGGTTCAGAGTGGAGCCCCCTTCGCTTTCTAAACTCCTTTTGGAGCCCAAGTGCAGCCGGATCTAATCTTCAAGTTTCCACCTCGGTCAAGGGTTTGCGGCTGTATTTCACTGCGTGAACGCCTTCAAAGGCTGCAGGGCCGGCGGGGTTCGCCAAAAGTGAAATCAATAAAAAATAAATAATAAAAAAAAAAAAGA
>NW_020799116.1:2010913-2088351 GCF_003259725.1 Athene cunicularia
GGGCACTGAACCCCCCGGGGAAAGTGGTTGAATCGCTCGAGGGATTTCTTTAGTGTGAGCTCTTAGAAACGTCTTCCACATTGGGAAACAATTCAGACCGAAAATACAAAGCGTTTTGCACTGGAGGGATTATTTATTTCCCTGTCTGCTCCGTGCTCTTTGGGGGAAATTAGCTCCTCTTCCCTCAGAGACGTTATTGAGTAAGTCCTGTAGTTTTAACAGCGTACTAATGTTTTCTGATTACAGCAGCAATCCATCAATGGGGCCTTAAAAGTTGCATCTTAAAATAAAGAAGGCTGATTTGACTGAAATGTTAGTGGAGTTTTATCAGTGCGGACTAAATGAAATGCGATTTTCCTTTTATAGGGGCCGCTCCATCACTCTAATGTGTTTTTTCCTAAAAATAAAAATTTAAAAAAAAAAAAAGGCTTAACTTGTTGGCTGAATAAGATCGAAAAGGAATTAGGTTTCGGCAAGCGTTTGTTACTTCTGGAAGAGCATGTGAAGTTTGTCAAATGAATTCAGTAATCCCAGGAGATCACAATCAGTGTTGTATTCCTGAGTAACCTTTTTTTTTTTTTTTTTTTTTAAAAATGTTGGGACTGTTGGGTAAAAAGTGCAGCATGGAATCGGCGCTGATCTCCGGGGCTCCTGACAGGCAATTGCCTTTTACATTGGATTCGCTTTCTAGTATTTGACTGGAAAATGTGGCTCTTTTCAGGACTCTGGTTTTCAAAAGGAGACTTCTGCGTGTCTGAGTCAGCAGAACTTCCTAGGCTTACTTGACTTTAATCCCTTGCGTGATCTCAACGCAGTTTCACGCCGAGTTCCCGTCGGGTCAGAGCAAAGCAGGTGACGGTGACGGCGATGGCACCTCACGGCGGGTTTGGGGGAATCGCGGGGCTGGAGCGCTCCCCGAGGCTTTGGGAAATGCGACGCCATTAGTAGGCTGCACATCTGTTGCCTTGGTGGGAGGGTGATTTTTTGGAAGGTCTTGCAGATGGTGAGAGGTCTGGGGTTGGGATCCTCAGCTGGTGGGAGCCGGCGGTGGGTGTCGCTCGGTGGCACCCCCCGTGCCAGGGTGGTGAAAACCCTCCGCGGGTTTGCTGCTTAACGTTCACAGAAGGGGTGAATTCAGGTGATATTCACGTGCTGTAAGATCTGCTGATTTTCTGGCCACACAGTTGCCCCCCTGGGTCCAGCCTTCATTTTTGTGCCCCTTCTTTCCCTTATTATTTTTCAGTTTACAGTTCCTTTCCTCTTTAGTTCTGTGAAAACTCACGCTAGCAGAGGAAAGGTCATTGCCATATACAGAGACGAAGCAAGCTAAAAATTGCTGCTTTTTTTTTTTTTTGCTTTTTTTTTTTCCATCCCAAAGGAAAGCAAACTGAGGCCAATTACTTGAATTTTGGAAGTTACAAAAGAAATAGGTAAACAATCTGCGGACAAAAATGTCATCTTTAAAGCGATGGTTGCCTTGAGGTTATTTGGAGTTCTAGTTGTCTGGTGTCATTCGGTTTCTGTATCATAATGAAGAAAAATGCTGGAAAAAGCAGCAGTGCTCTGAGTTTCCCCCAGGAGCACTTGGATCCTTTTCTCCATCTTTAGGAGGATTCAGCAGGTCGCCTTTCCTGGGCCACCCACAGTCCGTTACGTGTAACGTGCTGGATTAATCCGTGCTAACGGCACGGGGAGACCCAACCATCCCGTGACCAGGACAAGGCGAGGGGGGACAAAGGATACAACCAGAAACCTTTGAAGTTTGAGCGTGCTAAGGGCTCGCGCAGCTCGGGGAGCAGGATCGAACTCCTCCGTTTGGGTTTCCCACTTTTATCTCCGTCGGGGCAGTTGTGGGCTGGAAGGGTTTACGCTGAACTCCGTGGGTGCGCTGAAATAAGGCTTTCTTGTTCTGCCCTAGGAACACCCACACACCAGCGTGTGCTGAAATAACTCTGCTCCTAAATGTCGCTGAGTTGGTTATTTCGGTGCTGGGCTGAATTTGTTTGTACTGAAGTCGGTGGCAGAATCCCGGAGGCAGAAATGGGCTCGGGTGTGTTTGCCAACCTCACTGGCACTCGGGAGAGGTGAGACAAGTCTCAGTGCTCCCCAGGGAGAGCATCCGCATGTGGGTTTGAGCTTGCGTTGGCTTCCTAGCCCCGAGTGCTTTGCTTTGGCTTGCCTTGCTGCTGGCTGGACCAGTGCACAGCTGCGGGGGCTGGAGGCCTTGACCCTGGCCGTGGGGGGCAGCTGCAGCACGTGGACTGTCCCCTGCTCGCTTCGGGATGGTGATGTCCTGCCTGGCCTGTTGGCCTTCAGCTGCCTCACTCCAGGCTCCCAGACACGTGGCCGGGGCAGTGGGGAGTTACGGGGTTTGGCTGGAGCATCTTTCAGCCCCCCAGGCCCTGCTGCATCTGCACTGGTGGTGTGGGCAGGTACGCTCCTCTCCGGGCATCCCTCACCCCATCTCAGCTTGGTGCTGGGAGTGACGTGGTCCATCAGGGCGACTTGGTGCTGCTGGCGTCAACCCACAGCACCCAGGAGAGCCTACCTGGCCTCGGCGTGATCGTCATCTTCTGCATCACAGAGTCATCTGGGTTGGAAAAGCCCTTGCAGCTCCTCCAGCCCAACCATGACCCTCACCCTGACCCTTCCCAACTCCCCCAGATCCCTCAGCGCTGGCTCAGCCCGACTCTTCAACCCCTCCAGGGATCCCGGGGACTCCCCCCTGCCCTGGGCAGCCCATTCCAACGCCCAACAGCCCCTTCTGCACAGAAATCCTTCCTCAGAGCCAGCCTGACCCTGCCCTGGGCAGCTTGAGGCTGGAGCACAGGTCTGCTGGGGAGCGGCTGGGGGAACTGGGGGGGTTCAGTCTGGAGAAGAGGAGGCTGAGGGGAGACCTCCTGGCCCTCTGCAACTCCCTGCCAGGAGGGGGCAGAGAGGGGGGATGAGTCCCTTGGCCCAAGGAACAAGCACCAGGACAAGAGGGAATGGCCTCAAGCTGCGCCAGGTGACTAAATGATCAAAGTCTTTTCCAACCGAGGTGATTCTGTGATTTAAGCGACAGCGGGGGAGCTGGGGATGACTGTGTCAGTACAGATGTGGGGTAGAGGGAGGGGAGAGCATCTGAAGGAGGTAGAGGGAGGTGAGTGGCAGGTGGTGAGGTGGTGACCTTAAGTAAAGCTGCTGTGGGGTCACCCTGATGATAGGTCTTTTGGGGAGACTCTGAGTAGGCAAATCGTGCTGACATCCAGCGAGCTGGCAGTTTCCAGGCCACTATTGAGGGGCCAGAGGACTGTGTGCACAAACTTGCATTCTCCTAAGCAGTTCATAAGCAGCTCCTCCATCCCAGAAGAACGTATTTCCCCATGAGAGGCGACCGGGTGCTATGCGAAGCATTTTACATAACCTTCCCCCTCCCGAGGCTTCTATCTCTGACGGTGTTATTTGAGAAGAAATCCCCTTGCAATCTCAGAAGTGTTTGGAGGAAGAGGCACCTTTGGAAGCCTGAGGCAAGGCGGGAGGGTGAGGTCAGTCAGTCTGATCCCAAGAGAGCCTCTTGCGTAAGAGCCGGGCTATTCTGTTCTTGCCCCATCCTTCCTGTGTCCAGTCCAGTGACTGGAGGTGACTGGGGGGACAAGGCAGACCTTGCTCAGAGGCAGCCTGTGGGACGGGACTGCTCCACTTCCTGTTGTTTCTGGTTTGTTCCAGCACTGAATCACCTTCTCCAATAAGAAAGAAGGAAAAACTTTCCTCAATCTCAAAATGCTGTTTTATTTCTCCTCCGGTGCTGTCCGACTGCAGCATCCAGCTGTTGCATCTTAACGTCTTTTTAGCAGCACTTGCTGAACGCTGGCGTCTGCACTCCCCACGTTCTGCCACGACCTCCTATCAGCAGGAGCTGTTGGGCTTTTGCGGGTTAGACATACTCAGCCGTTGACCTGGGTCTTTCACAAGGAGAGATACCAGAACCAGGATCGTAGCAGTGCCAAGGTTGTGACGCTGCTCCACAAAGGTTTACTGGTGGGGAAGAAGGAAGATTCCTTTCTCCAGCCTTACCTGCTCCTGCATCAACCAGTTGGAGCTCCTCTGGGCGCTGTTAGAGCAAGGTGTCCTCCAGCCACTCCTGCAGTGGAGGGACCACTTCCCCGGGCTGAGAGAGGAGACCTGGGATGTCCGAGGAGGATGAGCCGCAGCGCCAGCAGCCGCACCACCACACGTAGCGTGTATGGCAGGCGGGAGGTTGTGCCTCATCATTTTGGTGTGGTTAGCAGCCCAAGGTGGATCTGGAGGATACCCACTGCCACCACCCTCTGCCAACTTCGGGATGGTTTCTTTTGCCCACCCCAGCATCTCTCAGCAGGTCCTAGAGAAGCTGTTGCCTCTGATCATTGCAAATCTGGCCCTTCAAGTTTTCTTTCAGTCTGCGGTTGCTTTTGTGAACTCTGTCAGCTCCATCCTTGTACCTAAATATTTGTCCCTTCAGCGAGGGAGAAATTATGATAAAGATTATAGAGTTTATAAGCAATTTGACTGAGGTCCCTCAGAACTGCAGTCCCTGAACCTACGAATGCACCTAGACCTTGCCTGAACAGAGATACTTAGAGAGAGACACTTAGATATAGAAGACTCTTACAAACCAGGGTTGGCGTTTTTTTCAGTACAGGAAAGAGCCTGTTTTAGACCTCAGTTCCTCCCCATTGTTTAAAAGTATTTTCAGGCTGAAATTCAGGAGCTGCCCTGGGACGTGAGCACAGGTTCGGCCAGCGAAGGCTCTCCGAGACTGGGTCATGTTCGCAGCTGGCTGACACATGTCCTCAGCCTTCCAGATAACAAGGGCTACGCTGCCTTCACCCCGGCTAACGCCGCAAGCACGGGCAGGGATGTGAAATCTAAGACGCCCTCTGAGGTGGTGTTGGTTTTTCTGTTTTGTTTTGTTTGCTTTTGTCGTGGGGCGGTTTTGCCCGGCTCAGATTCTCCATCGCAGCGCTGTGACACCCAGGATGCAGCCACTGCCCTGCGAGGAGCCAGTGCTCAAAGTACAGAAACATTTGTCAGCCAAGGCGTTGGGCAAGGCTCAGATCTGCCAGGTTTGAAGAAGACGTGACGTGCTGTGACCTGTCGTGGTAGAAAAATCTGCCCAGTCCAAGGCTGAGAGCAGGGGAGTAATGAAGCCCATCTGCTCCCAAGGGCCAGGCTTTTAATGAGGAATGCTTTCTCTAGTCCTTCTTGGCTTTCTACAGTTTCCTGAGAATCTCTGATACGTGCGAGAGGTTTGGGAGGGGGAAGGAGGGGGCTTAGCACGCCTGGAGCTAACTCTGTGCCAGCAGGAGAGGTTCACATCTCGGGGGCTGCCCAGGTGGGTCCAGCCCTTGCCGGCCCCGCAGCCCGCTGGCATCCCAGCCCGGCTGTTCCTCTCTAGCAGCACGTTACACCTGCGCTTTCTGCTTTGTCCCCGCTCCCAAAAGCCCAACGCCTCCATTTATCCTGCGAACAGGGCTCCACCAAAGCATGGTCCGGGAGCAGCAGGACTTTTGCCTGTGTTGGTGCAGGAGGGACCCTCTGATGATCACCAGTCCGGGCTGAGGCTGGGACACTGAGCGCTCCCACAGCGCCGGGGGGGCTGGGGTTTATTCCGTGCTGGATTTTCTTTCTTGGTCCTTGCTGCCCGCAAGCATCTGAATGGAGAGCATGACAAACCCTCCATCTTAATCCCAGTGCAAACACAGCTGTCTTGCCCAGGACTCTAGCTATCAGAAGCCAAGAAACTACAAAGGCATTAGGTGCTTAACTCCCATTACTCCCCCTCGGAGCTGAGTACCCAAAGAAGAGCTTAACTCCTCAGATACCTCTGTGGGGCCAAGGGGGGGTGTTTCACATTGAGGCTTTGAGGCACAGCTGGGCAAATGCCCAAAAGTTTCCTTGTTAAAAAGCAGTTCAAGGCTATTAGCAGTGTGAGAGGGAGGGAACCTCTCACCCCACCAGGCCTAGGTCCTGCCCAGCTTGCACGGATGCTGAGAACAGGGCTACCCTAAGGGCTGGGGGTATGGGGTTTTTTCCCCCCGATAAAATCATTCATGGGTGGAGGGGAGTGGTGTCAGTGCAGACTTGAACCTGTATTCCCAGCCTTTGCTCTCCAGTTCAGACCAGTCTGCCCTGTCCCACATCGGTGCCTGCATCTGCAGAGCTGGCACTGCTGCAAGCCCGTCTCTGGTCTCCTGTCTGGATCTGCAGCTTTAGGACAGGTCTGTATTCGACTACAAGCCCTCTGCGATTTCCCCGCTGTTTCTCAGGGATCTTTTAATGTTACCCTTCTTCCAATACAACTCTTCCCTTGGCAGTAAAGTCCTTCCAGCAGGGCTAGATGGTGTGAGGTGTTGCTAAATGCACCTACACACGCTGCCCTGTGGGGATGTCTCCAGATGCCGGGATCCTTGCTTCGTGGCTGGCTGTCACAGCTAGCCCAGTTTTTGTTCTGTTGCAGGTTTGCACCCTATGTAATTCCAGTCGATTATCCGATGGAATCAGTTGCAGAGCTCTGATAAATAGGGTTCTACCCCCAAATGTCTCCTCTGTAGCCTGGACTCGCTCTGTTCTCCATTTCCCAGTTGCCTCTGGCTTCCACTGGGGAGCCAAAATCTCAAAGTCAAAGCCCTTTTCATGGGCAAAGGTGGGAAGAAAAAGTTGCTCTGTATCCCCAGGAGCTGCTCAGATAAACTTTTTCTGCACGTCCATCGCAGATCACCCAGTGGATGAGGTAGCACCGGGGTGTGTGGTTTGATTTTGTTCCTCTTATAGTTTTAACGAGCCAGGGAGCAAAGACGGTGCTTTGTTTCTTGTGTTGGAAGGAGATGGTGATGCTCTGGGGGAGCACGCAGCATGCACGAGGACAGGGAGGGGAAGGGGAGCCAAAGGACAGGCTGTGACTTGGGTCCTGTGCAGAAGTGACAGCCCACACTGCTGCTGCAAGCCTGGTGGCGTCAGAAGAGGCGGGTGCTGGCTGCTCAACAACCGGGGGCTGCATCAGCACCCGCCAGGCACGGGGGCGTCTGCTGGCGGCAGCACAGCTGATTTCAGCAGCCCCCAGTGCCTCTTCCCCTCTGCGTGGAGCCAAACGCGCCGAGGAGACCTGGTAGCCAGATGAACCTGCGACAGGTACCATCCTCAGAGTCACCCCAGCATTTAACAGCCCCTGAATTCCTGCCCCGCTCTGGCTGGGCTGGATCCGACGCAGTACAGTCGTGCTCTGATTGTGCTTCCAGCCTGAGCCCTGCAGACAGGACAGCGATTGCAAAAAGCAAACACCCTGCCGTGCCCCACGCACGCTCCCCTGCAGTTGGCAAATACCCCTCAGCGTCAGCCCCAGGCTTCGCTGTGACTCGCCCTGGGCAGCTGCCTAAAACAAAGCCTTTCAGTGTGGCAGGTGGGTGGAGAGAGCACTGCGTGGGCTCTGGACCCCGGCCGTGCCACTGGAGACTCATCTTGAACCCGGCGCTGTCCTGCTGCCCCCCCGGCCTGGCAGGGCCTGGGGCTGTGGGGATGCTTCATGCTGGTTTGCTGGCGGACAGGTCAGTGTGAGGGGAGCTAAGCCTTTCCCTGAGACTTATCTTGAACGCTATCGAGCAAGTTTTACTTTTCCCAGGCCCTTACTGGGGTGGCTGGTGTGAATACGCTTTCTGAAGACCTCCTAACCCTTTCCAGCTCCCACTTTTCAAAGCCTCAGCAGCGAAGATCTGCAAAATTTTGGTTGTAGATGGACCTCCCTTGCCTTGGAGGAGGAATTCAAAATCCGCTCAGCTTGCACAAATCCATTCCCTTTAGCTTGCTGGGATGGCACTGAGCGGGTTTAGCTTTAGGACACGGAGGTTTCCACCCTTGAGCCATCCCGTGGGTAAATTCCTGCAGCCTGGCAGAGGGACAGGCTGGCTGGCCTGGCTGCTCGCTCCTCTTCTCCCCATAGTGCCCCTGAGCTCTTAATATCTGGATGAGCTTTGATTAGTTAAAACAGTTGTAAATTAATGGGCAGGCAGACTGACGGTAATTTGGTTGGGAAGAGCTCAGAGCCGATCTTTCCTGGGAGACGAAAGCAGTTTTTCTCCCTGCCGCAGCTCTGACACCCTCAGGTTCAGCAGCTACATCCGCAACCAAGGCAGCCTGTCACCATCTACCCCTGCAGGAAGGCCTGCCCGCATAACCCACATCCTTTAGCAGCTCTGTGCTGAGATGAAAATCACCATTTGGTATTAGAAATGGTCGAGGGCCTGGTTTTGAGGGTTCGAGTGCACGTGGATTCAGTGTTTGCCCACTTGAGCTGTCCCAGCTGCATGCCCTGTGCAGTCTCTGGTCCTTCCCCGTGCAGTGGCGGGAGCATCCTGACCCACAGCTGGCCTCTCCGAGCTGGGAGATGCTGCAGACCACCCTGCCCCAGATCCGGGTCCGGTGTCACGTTCACGTGAGTCTGGTTTGGGACCGTGTAAACAACCGTGGCTGAGCCCAGCTGCTGAGACCTGCTGTGCTGGAGAAGGCCCCAGTGCTGGTAAGACCCTGTTTTTTCATAATGGGAATTTTCATCAACTCCCCCAGAGCATTAACCAGCTGGACTTGAAGTTGCTTTGTCCCCAAAAGTCTCTGAAGGTGGCACTGTCTTGTAGTGGCCGAGGTGGCAGGTCAGCAAGCCCCGAGCCCGGGCGCAGCAGATGGGCAGTGAGATGTTCCACTGAGCATGTTGGACCTGCACAGCCCAGCTCAAGGCGTGCTGCAGCCCGTGGGTCTCTTCCCATCCCTTGTCACCAGTGTGGTACGGGGGGACACTGGGACCACAAGTCCTGGCACAGCACTTGCTCGCAGCTTACTCTTCCCTTTGTCAATGCCCCTTGGTTAATACCCCCCCACCTCCCGGCTGCTCTCCGTGGGGGGAGAGGGTTTGAGACGTCCCTCGGAGGGGTCTCTCTGGGAGTGCTGCTCTCCCTCTGGATTTGCAACTTCACCGTGAGCGTGAAACCCGACTCGAGCCTGCTCTGGCCAGATGTTGCTTCACTGCTCTGCGCCGTGAGTGAGTGACCTCGCAGGGACGCGGGTGATGTTGACGTGGGGTGCAAAGGTGATATTTGTTCGGAGCCGCCGGGTGTGGGTGTCTCTGGGACTGGCCCCGCTGTTGCAGAGGGCTTCCTTCAAAGCAGGGATCTGGGAAATCAGTGCAAATTGGAGGTCAGAAGCTCCTCAGGAATTCCCCACCCCTGTTCTTGTCGTGACGCCCTGCGAGCAGCGCTGCTGGCCTGCCCCAGCCCTGGGGAGTGTCTCCACACAGTCGCGTTTCTCCGTGGCACGGGAGGGTGGCGAGTTCAGTCCTGCACACATCTGCAGTTCCTTTTGGCCAGGGTGCAGGGTAGCACATTCACAGTTGGGTCTTTTCCAGGTTTACTCCTGGCAGTATCAGAGATTGATTCCCCTTTAGCTTTAATAGGATCAGCAGACGCAGGCGCTGTGAGACTCAGGGCTGACCTGAGTTTCGCTCCAGCTGCCCCTGAACTGCTGGGTGGGTGGAGGTGCAGGTCTCCCAGTTCCCTTCGTCCTGAGGTCTCCATTAGACCTTGCTTGTTCCCTGTAATAAGGAAGCAGCAGAGCACATCCTCAGGGCCTGACCCGTGTCAAGGAGATAAATCCAACCACCACTCGGACAAGTTGCTACCAGTGATGTTGGATCCGTTGCGTCTCAGTGCCGCAGTGACACTGGAGATGTTCGTGTCCCCTGTTAAAGATGCTGACTAGGGAGACAAGGCTCTTTGGAGGCCTCAGGCAATGCCCACTGCTAAATGCAGCAGAGGTAGGCACAAGGGGCTGTGTGATGAGAAGTTACGCGCTGGAGATGGTTCTCCCTAGTCTCCAGCAGGCTCCTCTGCCAGCGCATGCATCTCTTCACCCCATTGTAAAGCCTCTCGTTCTGTATCTCAGGGTAGTGAGTCTCACAGGTTAATGACCCGCTGTCGTTTGGCAAGGCAGGACACAGCCCCCCGGCTGCCTCCACCGAGAGCAGAGGGGCAGAGCTGGGGCGGGAGTGGCTGTGTGGGGAAGAGCTTGCTGAGTGTGCATTTTTTTCCCCAAGATCTGCTTGTTGAGGCTTTCATCAATTCCAGATGCGTGGAGCTGACAGGATGGCTTGAAACACATTCAGCAGACAAGTCGTGGAGCCGTATGACACTAGAGAGACTTCTTCTTCTTCTTCTTGTATGTGTGCAGGTAGCCTGTGTGCAGAGGGCACAAACAGCATCTGCCTGAACCAGGCCTGAGGGCGGGCAGGTTTTGAGCAAGTCCAGCCTGGTCCCCTGGCCTGCCGTGGCCTCAGCAGCTGAGCAGAAGACAGCAGGCTGGTGCAGATGGGCTCTTGGCTTGGTAGACCCATGCTGCTGTCTGAGCCCAAGAGCTTTGTGCAGCTGTGGCTTGCCTGAGCCTGCCCTGGCAATGGGAGCGTGCAGGGGAACGGGCACCACGGCAGCGGGCGGGTGTGCAGGGGAGAGGTGGGCTCCTGGTGCCCTCTCACCAGCTGAAAATCAGCCCCTGTGCATCCCGGCAGGGATCTCTGCCTTGGCACTGCCAGCCCAAGCCCTTCTGCTGCAATTCCTGTCGAGCAGCAGACTGGAAAGGAGGAGTTTATTGACAAGGAATGGAAATGCTGGCAGTTCAGGCTTGCATTATATATGCAAGCAGCCAGCTGGGGCCAGGAGAGCGACAGGCATAATGGGAAAGAGAAATTGCTCTTGGAAAGCTTCTAGCTTGGCTAGAAGGAGGAATTAACCATTAGAAAACAGACGGTTGCATGGTACTTATGCACAGATATTTTATTTGCTCACAGAGGCCGTATTCCTGCTGGATACTGTTAATTTTCTGTTTCCTATAAAGATCTTAATCACAATCCTTGTGACAGCAGAGAGCTAGGCCTGTTGCCCCAGCGAAATACATCCCCGCCACACACCTCAAATGCCTGTGATCCTGCTTGTAAACCTTCCTGACATCTGCCTCAGGCTGGTACCAGGTGACCAGAGCCGCCTGCCACGGAGGAGACCTGAGGGTTTAGGAAGAACCTCTGAATGGGACAGAGTGTCCAGACCAGCTGCTGTTGGCTTTGCTCCTGCTCCGAGCCCCACAGACGATGCTGTGGCATTTGGCAGGTTGCTTGAAGCAGCTGGATTCTCTCTTTCCCTTTCTGCATGATTTATTGTGAGCTAATCCTATAGCTGTCACCCTTTTCCATCACTTGATTAGAGTTTCCCTGGCTGATCCTTGACTCAAGTTGAGTAAATTGGAATAAGAAAGCCTTTGAAAAACAGAGCCCAAGCCATCGCCATCTCTGGGGAGGAGGGAGCCACACAGCCAAGGACCAGCTGTGCCAAACCCTGTGCCTGGGTATGGCTGGTGACACTGAGAAATGAAGAAAAATTACCTTCAGAAACATAAAGGCAAAGTAAGCTGTGAGAGAAGCATGAGTCAAGAGAGGAAAGAGCTTTAATGAAGCTTCAGAGAAAACAAGGAGCTTCCGTGTGTAATTTTAATCTGTTCCTAATGGCAATGGCAATAACTTCCTCCTAAGTAAACCTCCCAAGATCTTGAGGATCAAGAGTAATGCTCAAGTGGTTTTAAAGCATGTGCAGCAGCTGGATCTCTAATCACAGTTGCTTCTGGAACCAGCGACTGCCAGTCCCTGCGCTGGCTTGGGTATGGCCAGCATTCCCTCAACAGGAGTCATCTGGCTGAAGCCTGGAGGGACCAGGGATTTCAGCTTTCAGGAGTCTCTCCCAGGCTGTTGTTAAAGGCTGAGCAGTCTCCTGTTGAGGGGGGGGAGAAAACGCAAAAAATAAAGTTAAAAATGAATTATTTTCCTGCCCAGTGTGTGCGACAGGCAGTAGAAATCTAAACTAGCGCGAGACGTTCACACCCAATCTCACGTCAGGAATTTAATGTTCTTTTTGTAGCAGCTTAAAAAAAAATACCTACATCTGATGACACCCCCTCAAACCTCCCAGCTGCCTTTGTGGCTGCTGTCGGAGCAGTTGTGTACAGCACGTGGAAGACGGAGCTGGCAGCAGAGCCATGAATGCTAAATCATCTCTCAGCTCCAGCGCTGACTGCAGAGTGCTGAGTTTGCAGCGCAGACACGGAGCTCTCTGGGCTGGGTTTGTCATCCAGGCACGAGAAGCGAAGCGCACACACGAGCCCATTGTCTCTTTTGACGTGCAAGTGCTCCAGCAGCCTGCTGGGAAGTGCCCCTCCGAAGGGTCACACGGGGTCACGCGAGCTTTGCCGCGGCTGGGAGCGCCTGCGTGCCTCGGGTGGTGAGAAGGCAGCACCGTGCCTTCCAGTTCCCGAGAGATCTGGAAGAGGGTTATTAGAAATGGACAGTGGAGATCACATAGTCAGCAGTGCTCGCCGTGTTTCTCTGGATGGCTTTCAGCAGAGACCCCTCTTTTTTAGTGATTTGGGAAAAAAACCCAAATAGCTCTGAATATTGGACCTCTGGCTGCCCTTCCCACATCCCAGAGGGTGTTGAATGGGACACACAGGCTTGATCTCACCCACGGAATCCCCGAATCCTTCAGGTTGGAAAAGCCCCTCGGGATCAGCGAGTCCAACCCTCAGCCCGACTCTACAAAGTTCTCCCCTACCCCCATCCCTGGGGGGTTTCAGGGCCGTTGGGATGAGCTGTGGGGGATGTGGGGTA
Source organism: Athene cunicularia (assembly GCF_003259725.1). Classification (NCBI taxonomy): domain Eukaryota; kingdom Metazoa; phylum Chordata; class Aves; order Strigiformes; family Strigidae; genus Athene; species Athene cunicularia. The sequence continues at coordinate 2,023,623 of NW_020799116.1, forward strand.
GGGAGTCTGCCATCGTCCCTTGGCACCAGGGCATTGCCTCCCCTACAGAGGTTGCCACAGCATTTGGGAGGCTGGGCTGAGGCATTTCCCTATGAAAGTCGCTGTGTTTGTGTTGAGCTGGCTCCAGACTGAGAAACCTGAAGCCTGGTGGCACGGAGTGCCAGTGGCACTTTGCACTGGAGGCCAAATGCTCCGTACGTGCAGTTTTATTGCGTCCGGCACGAGCTGTCGAGCGTGGAAATGTCCATGGGCAGGCGACAGTCCTGGGGAAGGGGCACAGGGAGCATCCAGCAGGCTGGAAACCATGTGAGTGCATTTAATACACCCGGGGCTCCTGGGCCGTCCCTACGCCTGTCTGCCCTCAGGTTTGTGTGTGTGAGGGCCCCGTGCTGCGAGTAGTTTGCCCTTTGTGGGTGGTGTCAGTGCCCCCGTATCAGGCAGAAAGGTGCGGCAGCTCTGGTCCCCCGATGCATCATGCCACGTGCAGCGCCGTGGCGTCAGCCCTCGGGCCCAGGGTCCCCGACAGCAGAGAGCTGTGTACAGACACCCAGGATCTCACGCACAGGGGGAGGCAGGTGTGCTCGGATTTTTGGTCCCGCCTCAGTTCCCCGAAGCCATGCGTTTCCACTCCCAGACGTTCACCACAGCCACTGCTGCTTCTGGCAGGCTGGGCTGTGCCTTGTCTGGCTGGCACAAGAGCAGGACGTGTACTCAGCCCGCTCCATCGCTGGGAGAATAGCTCAGAACCTTCATCCACACCCTGAATTAACATTTCCTGGAGGCATCACACCCCCCTGTCCCACTCTTGCCCATGGATTGCTGCCTTCCAGCCAGCAGGGCACATCCCAAGAAGAGGGAATGATTTTTCCTATTAAAAGCGGTACAGTCCATCAGCTCGCCCCGTGTAAAACAGTGACTCATTGTCCCCCCTTCAGAGTGTGTTTCTTGGCTAGGAGGGGACAGTTGTTAGTGCCAGGGAGCCTGGCTGCCGTTACCATCCAGTTGTGCCACACGGCCCTGGGACTGTGGAGAAGCTGCAAGGTGGTGATTGCTGCAAACAAGGGTATTATTTTTAGGGGGTGGCAGCCTCCTTTCATCTCCTTCCCAGAGGACGTTATCTCGGACATCTTGCCCATGCACACCTTGTAGTGGTGCAGTCGGGGGATCCCCGATACCTTCAGAGCTCTGTGTTTGTAGGAACTGTGTGGTTTGGGGCTGGAAATGCTGCAGAAGGGTTTGCCCCAGGGGACAGTAGCTGTGAAGCATGTGCCTTTGGTGGAAGGAGGTTGGAAAACACTCCCTTCCCTCTTGTCCAAGGGGTTTGTACAGCTGGGCCTCCTCAGGAGTGAGAAGTGTCACCCCAGGTTACTGCCCAGGGTACCTCTTCTGGGGAACGTGGCTGGGAAGGAGGCACTGGGGGGGCTTCAGCAGCAGAGGCAGGGGCTGGGGTGTCCCGTCACTCTTCTAGAGCCATCTGTGGCTGCTTGGAGTTGACCCTTAAGAGAGAGTTGGCTGTTGTGAGACCCCCTCTGCAGGGCTGGGTCCAGCTCTGGGGCACCAACAGCAGAAGGACACGGACCTGCTCGAGCGGGGCCAGAGGAGGCCACAGAGATGCTCAGGGGGGCTGGAGCATCCCCCTGTGAGGACAGGCTGAGAGAGTTGGGGGGTTCAGCTGAAGAAGAGAAGGCTCCAGGGAGACCTTAGAGCGGCCCCCCGGGGCTGAAAGGGGCTGCAGGAAAGGGAGGGAGGGACTCTGGACCGGGGGTGAAGGGAGAGGACGAGGGGGAACGGTTTTAAACTGAAAGAGAGGAGATTTAGGTTTGACATAAGGAAGAAATTCCTTACTGTGCGGGTGGGGAGGCCCTGGCACAGGCTGCCCAGAGCAGCTGTGGCTGTCCCCTCCCTGGAAGGGTTCAAGGCCAGGTTGGACGGGGCTTTGGGCAACCTGGGCTGGTGGAAGGTGGCCCTGCCCATGGCAGGGGGTTGGAACTGGATGATCTACTGTAAGGTCCCTTCCAACCCAAACCGTTCTGTGATTCTATGATTAAGTAGCTTCCCAGAAAGCCAAAAGGACAATTTGGGGAAAAGGAGGAGATTTCCAGGGGAAGAAAGTCTCCATTGTAGGGGCTGGTAGGACTCCACAGGAACGGGACATGTTTTAGCCAGGTATTGGAGAAGAGGAAGAGGGTGGGACACTGTGCAGCCTTCATCCCTCTTCTGCATTCCTGCCTCATTTTGCTCTGAAGTGTTACTTTATCATGGTGGCTAAACCATCACTTTCAGGTGCCTGTGGTGCTGCAAAACCCCTTTCTCCCACCTGCGATAGCGTGCGGGTTCATCTGTCTGAGCGGATGGGCGAGAAGATTTGTCTTTTGCTGCTGCAACTTATGGTGCCTATTGTTCACGGGCTATTTTCCGGGTAAACCTCCTCATGCGCACGTCCTGTCTTGCCTCCAAGCTCAGGTTTGCCTCCAAGCTGCTTTTCTTTGTGGTTTTTTTCCCTCAGCTTTGTGGGTAACCTCCTCGCAATGCATCTCTGTTTAGCCCTCTGCTATTTCTAAGCGCTTGGGAGGTGAGTGGAGGCCGGGAGTGGGGTGGTTAATTATTTGGTTTGGCTGTTTTGAAAGGGCTAGTGAGGATGGTAGAAAATATGTAGCAGTGGGGAAAAAAGCCTGAGCTAAGCTTTCAAGCATCCCCGTGCTGCCGGGACTTGGTTCTGTCTGATCCAGCCGAGTTCAGGTCACTGGGTTGTTGAATTTCCGCTGAATGAAACAGTGTGAGGTCAGAACCACACGAACTGCTGTCCGGATCATTCCCCCTTCCCGTGGGGAGCAGTCCCAGCAGGCTGGGCTTCCTGGTACTGGGGTGTCTCTGGGCACGATCCTGCACGTGGCTGATTCAGCAGGACCTCCAGCACACCTGTGCCATATATAAACTCGTAGCAGGAGTCTTGTAATGGTAAGAGAAAGTAAATACCCTTTGTTAAGCCCTCTGATGGACAAGCAGGTGAGCTTCAGGCTCAGGTGTGTGTTCTACTCCCCATCCCTGCAAGCACAGACATATTTTGGGTTTCTGTGCTCCTGGGGCTGTGTGTGTGTGTGTGTGACACTGGTGACAGCTGCCAAGCTGCTGCGATGCACCCTGTGACAGATGGCACTTGGCTGGAGATGGGGCTTTGCCGTGGGGGATAACTGGGCTGACAGCATCCCGGTGGTGGCTGTGCTGGAAAATGGAGTTGGATGGCCCAAAACCAAGCTACCTGGAGGCAGTTTCTGAGCCTGAGAGTTAGGATGCAGGGCTGGTGAGAGAAGACACTTATCCAGTGGTTTCAGAGGAACAGTTGAGTTTCCAGGGTTGTGGCTCAGCTGGTGACACGGGGGGATGCTATTAATTGGCTTATCCAGTGGTTTTGCAAGGGACAGGAAAGCAGCGCAGTGGTCTCTAATCCTGCCCTTCTGATACGCTCCATCAGCCTGGCTGGGTTACCTGGGAAGGATTTGCTCCAGGTGCCGTCGCAGGGGTACAAGCAGCTCCAGCCCTCGGGCTCCCCTTGGAGCTCCTGTTGCTAATGCTGCCGCTGCCCATCCCTCCAGGAGACGTGTACAGGCTCGGGGGGTTAGTTGGGTCCTGCTGCAGACGTGTGGGTGCCCTGTGCAGGTCTTTCAGCTCTCTCTGGCTAGTCAGCTCTGCTAGAACATCTGAAAATACTCCGGAGCAAGCGAGGGGAAGGTCCTGCTGCTCCCCGGGATGCTCCGGGTGGTCACTCTGGTGCAGGCAGCGGGAGGGGAGCTGGCAGGGGGAGGCCTGGCTGAGAGCAGAGGATTATTCCCTTTCCCTAACGAGGGAGCAGAGACAGGCCAACAGACTCGACGCCGCCTCTACCTCAGCAGAGAGAAATGCAGAGGCAGCCAGCCTTTCCGGAGGCTTGGCCATCAGCAGGGGAAATCCTGGCGGTGGGTCTGCCTGCAACCACACTGCACGGGGCTGCGTCAGGTGGCAACCTGTTGCCCATGCCCACCTAGCCTCCTGCGCAGGAGAGGGACCCGCTGCTGGGAGGGAAGGATGATGACCCTGTGAATGCTCTGAGCCCCTGTGAGAGGATGTTGTCGGGAGGCAGAACAGGCTGAACAAGCCATAACTGCGGAGAAAAACACCAATGCAAAGAGAAACAAAGATGGGAAGGGCGGCAGGGGCATTTCCCGAGCTACGGAGGATGTTGGTCTGGAACAAGAAATGTATGTTTGTATTGTAAATATTAGTTACGGAGTTCTGCGAGCTGATGCCAGCTCCCCTCCGTCACTCCTCCTGCTCACCACTCGCTGGCGCAGCCCCAGGGTGAACGAAAGAGGCCAGACCCAGTGTTTGCTCCAAAGGGAGCTGGTAGCTGCCACATGGAAGCTGTGCAAGGTGGGGGCTATCACAGGTTGATATCTGAGCTCTCCCCCCTTCCCTGTAACGCGGTGCATGGGAGAGGCCGGAGGAAAAGATCAGAAAACATCTCTTCTGGTTGTTCTCCATAGGTCTGGGTGCTTTTTGCCACTGCTTGTGCCTGTCTGAAGATGGCTGTTCACCCTGAAATGCTCTGTCTCCCCAAACTGCTTAGTCCTGCAGGTGCTGTGCTGCCAGACCGGGGCAGGGGTGCTGCCCACTACCTCTGAGCATGCCCAGGGGCACAATCTCCCACCACTGGGATGTAAACAGAGTGCAGATACCCATCACCTGTCTGGGGGGCAAACCTCTACTACCAGAGAGCGCTCCTTCCAGATCCTCCCAGCCTCAGCAGCTCCTGCAGGCCGTGGGTCTGGCGGCTGCCAGGCAGGTCTGAAATGCCTCGTGTACCCCCCTGGTTCTCCTGGCGACCCCCTGCATGCCCCGACAGGCAATCGCTGGGGCTGTGCTGCAGAATGAGATCTTTGTACACAGTCATCGTGCTGTTGTTTCACTTTTGGGGGCAGAACGGGCCCTGTCACGTCCCGCAGATTCCGGGAGCAGTGTTCTTAGCTGTGATTGATGTTCTTGGCTCTCCCCCAGCTCCCGTGTTTGTACTGACACTCTGCTGGCGCCCTCAGCCAGGTCTCTGCCGTTTGCCATCCGCCCCAGATTTCCCACACTACAGCCCCAAGTCCTGTGCCCCACGTCCAAAGCCTTTGGGACGTTCCCTCTTTCCTGGCGAGCCGTGGGTTTTGGGTTTTATTCCCAGAGGTGCTCCCCTCGCTCTGAAGATGTGTGAACACTGGAATTGCCACGCTTCCTCACAGCTGAACGCAGCGGGCAAGAAAGCAAACGGGCGCTTATTTGCTCATCTTCTCCATCAAAGAGAGGTCACTGCCTTCAGGTCTGGAGTTTGCTGTTGGATTTTGGTGTTTGGGTTCCTGCATCACCACATCATCAAAACACCAGTTTTGTTTGGAAAACTATCTTTTTTTAAAAAAACAAAGCAACAGTCAGCCCTTGCGCTTAGGTGAGGCAAATGTGTTCTCTACCAGTACGAGCCCAAGCATAAAAGCCAGAGCTTCCTAGAATTAAACTGCCTCCTTGAGACCAGCACTGATAGCTCTGATCCTTCCAAGCAGGGCTGCTCTTCACGTGGACCACTGGCCGCTGCCCAGGGGCTCGACTGCTGCTTCCATGTGTGATTTCTTGGCCTCTGTGCCCTGGACCATCCTCACACAGTTGAATGTCCAGCTGCCAACCAGGCTGCACATCCCAGGCTTTACTATCAAACTGGGAGGGAAAACTGAGCTCAGACTGCTGCTGTCAAGCTCAATTTTCTTTTTCTCTCTTTTTTTTTTTTTTCCTCTTGGATGTTAAAATCGAAAATTGGACAGATTCAGCAGGCAGTGGCTGCAGTTCGCGTTTGGCTTTGAATAACGCAGGCTCAATATCCTCTGTTAAATGAGATGGCAGGATTCGTCTCCGGGTCCCTTGGGTGCCATCATTTAAACTGGAGGAGCCTGTCTCCGTGGAGCGCGGCCGCGTTCCTGCAGGCAGGGCCGAGTGAGCCGTCGCGGCTCCGACTGCCCCACTCCCTCATCGCCCATCACGGGTGCCAGAGGGGAGTCAGCAGAGTCTGGAGGAGATCATTGTGGTGCCCACAGAGCTCCAAGTCCTTATTTCTGGCTCTTCCAGTGACTGATTTAAAGCAAGTGCTGATCCCTGTATGCGGTGGAGCTCTGTGTGTTGTTTCCCCTTCCGATAAAACAGGGTAGTGCTGTTCTTGTTTCCCACTGTAAATTCTTCTTCCTTCTGTGAACGCCGCTCAGCTGCACACGTGCCGTGTGTGCCAGGCAGCCCATTTGTGTCACCAGTGACCTGTGTTCGGATCCAGAGGCCGTCACAAATGTGAATCCATCACTAATGTGATGTGACAAATTCTGGATTCACACCCCACCTCCACCAAGTTCAGATTATTTTTTTTTTTTGTGGTCTGAGAGCTCATCCCCTTTCCAAGAGGGGCTGCCCTAAGAGCTGGGGCTTCCTACAGTACCAACTGTCCCACTCGCCCTCTGGGAGTCACAGGCTGTAATTAACACTCAGACTGATCATTTTGGGTAGCCTGGCTACAATTATTTTTTCTCTTTTTTTAGGTTCTAGCACAGACACAACAGGAAGCGAAGCTGGGGCTGTGAGACAGCAGTGGGGAGACAGTGGTGGGGTCAGGATTAGCTCCTTGGGGCCTCTGGGGTTCATACTCATGTGCAAGTATGCGTGCTGTCTCTTCACTTCCCTTGGCTGGAGACCACTGAACCTCCAGGTTTTAACTCTCTGCAGCATTCCATATCAGAGAACACAAGTGGAGCTTTTGGCTCTTTGTGGCCCCAGGGTCCAGCCTGGATAATGCCTGAAAGCTCCATCCTCCAGCTCAGAAGGAGTTGGGATTCCTCCTGCTGTATCTTGGCCAGACTCCCTCTGATCTGGGGTTTCCAAAGCTCTTCTGATCTGGCACCCGAGCAAGCAGGCAGGAAGCTGTCCTGCACGTGAAACTCCTCCCGTCCCTCTCTGACGGCCTGACAATCACATCCCAGCTCAGCTCCAACACACATCCAGCCCTTCCAACCCGCCACGGGGCAGCGAGTCCTGGGGTCACCTCGCAGCCCCTCCCAGCAGCTCTGGCTCTGCGCCGGGCCCAGGAGAGCAGAGCTGTCCGTGCTGCCACTGAGGGTCAATAGTATTCATGCTTTTTTTGCTGCTATGGCAAATACCTCACCTGATACATTTCAGGACTTCATTTGCCTTTTTCTATGCCTGTCACACTGGCAGCTGGTAGCCCAGAACTAATGCTACTGGGAGCTCCTGCCACTTCCAGCAGCAAAGTAGTAGAAACTGCTGAATTCCAACACTGTGAGTTAAATTCTGTTGAATTTCCACTCGCCTGGTCCAGGATGAAGCTTTAGTTTCCCTGTTTGGTGTTTCAGCCTCCCTTTGCCATGGCAGCCTGTCTCAATGCTTTGTCTGTCATCAGTATCTTTCTATTTTTATGGCGACTCACTCCCGAAGTGCGGATCCCAAAGCCAATCTTGGAGATATTTTACTAGAAATCTGCCTTCTGCCGAGCATTTCCCGTTTAAGCGCTGCCTGCTTTCCACTTTCTTCTGTCCTTTACAGTTCACCTTTTAAATTCATCCTCTCTGACTGAAGTACTTGTTTCCTGTGGTATGTCATATCTTGTGCGTTACGTATATCTAGGTGAGGATCTACCACATACCCTTGATCTACACAAACAGCTTATTTTATTCACAGATGAGGTTGCGTGGGTATAAGCCGCGCTTAGTAAATGCCATGTTGATTTTATTCCCCTATCCAGTTGCACCCACATCTTTTAATTGTTTTCTTTCCTTCAGACTGTTTTCTAAAGCCTCAGTAATGCTGATGTCAGCCTAGCAGGCTCGTCGCTGCCTGAATCCTGTCTCCTCGCCAAACTCTTCAGCTCAGGCGCTGGATTTGCTGTTGTGGTTGCTGAGAACCTCCCTCCGTAATTAAGAACCTCCGCAGCCAAAACAGCAAATTCCTTCTCTGGTGCTTCCAGAAGTCTGGAATGGGCATGATCCATTCTTTCCCTCACCTCACACATGTCTGGCTGTCTTCGTGATCAGCTAGTACACCTAAATATTCACAGCTTTAAAATCTATTCCCTTTTCCAAAGACAGCTGGCGAGTGATGGAAACCCCGGGTCCTGCTGGGGTATTGATGTCACACCGCTGCAAGCAAATAGCTTTGGTTTTGGTGGGACAGCACTAAAATCTGGGCTGTAGGGGGGAAAGGAGGGAGCGAGCACGTTGCCTTTTTAAGCTCTGAAGGAAAGACTGAAAGACTCGTAGCACGGGAGATTCCAAAATGTGCCTGAGCTGCCTTTCAGTGATTTCTGGTTAATGTTACTGCCTTAGCACAAGGCTTTCGGTCTCTTGCTCTGCATCACTCCTGTTCCCTTCCCTCATCCTTTGGAGATGCAAAGAACAAACGTGGTATTTCCTTCTGCCTGTCTCAGTGAAAAACATTTTGGATTTGGATCACGGACATACACTCACTGTCTTGATAATTGTTATCCAAATGGTGATCCAGCAGCTGCCTAGGGTTGATGTTTTCTCCCCTGTAGAAACTCGATATACCTTGGCAAAGTGACATCCTCGCTTTCGGATGCAATTGTGGTGATGCTCAATTTCCAAGGGTTATCACTGCATGTGGTGGAATCTGGAAACCTTGGGAACAAGCTATAAAGTCAGTAGGAAAGACAGGATGCAAAGATCTTGGCAGCTCCCCCGTGATGGAAGATCCTGCTGTACTCAGGGCCATGGTGCCAAAACGCAGCACGAACCACTAATTTACTCTGATGATACTCCCTCCTCAACACTGTCATAGATTTTGGTATTCCTTGGCCTTTCCAAACTTGGAGTCCCAGGAGCATCCCAGGGATGGGTAAGCCAGCGGTACAGGGGATGGGGTGACTGACTCACTCCCAGCATGAACAAGGGGAAGAAGAGGGATGTGTAGATGCTGTTGCCTACCTGCCCCCTTCCTCCCTCCTTCTGCTCACAGTCCGGGCTCTGTCCCAGATCTAATAGAAGAAACAGGCACAGATCAAGAACAGATCCTTTCCCCAGTGAGGTGGTTGGGATGAAGCAGACAGGGAAGAGGGGCTTTGTGTTCAAATTAGGGCTGAGCTGTGTTCCTAGGGCTGCACAATGGGCACCTGGGGTCTGGTGATGGAAGACTAGGAGATGAATGCATCAGCAGAGATACTACAGAATCATCTAGGTTGGAAAAGAACTCGAAGATCATCTAGTTGAACCATAAATTGCAGGTGCTGGGGCTGAGGGATGATGAACGGGATGGCTGCAGCTTGGGGTCACGGGGCAGAGCTGTGTTAGGTGCCAAAGCCTGGTCTTAGAGAGGCTGGACTCTGTTAAATCACTGTCTACAGCCTCCCACCGGCTCAGCCTACTGCTGTGATGGCCCACGTTGCTCTGCTGGGCGATCCCAGATTTCTGTGGGGTGCTTTGGGCACAGGCAGGCTGGACTTGCCTCTGTTTGAGCTCACGGAGGCGTTGGCAGCCGCTCTGACCCCAGCCCTGTGGAGAAGGACACGGTGGTCCCCACGGGGCACAGGGATGGGTGCTGCCCCCCGCGTGCACCGTGCTGAGCCGCACACGTCCCGCTCAGCTGCAGGGTTCGACGCTGTTCAAAATCCATCCTCATGGCCCAGGCAGCACCCCCTTCGCTTTTCTCCTCGGGATGCCGGGTGTAGCACGAGCAGACGGTTTCTGAGCTGGGGGGAGCATTCCTGCGGTTGGAGCCTCGTACAAACCTGCCGTTGGGCCACACATTTGCTCTGAAGGGTTTGGCAAGAGCCCCGGGCAGGGGATGGTGTCATCGCTTTGGAGAGCAAAGGCTGTCAAGATGCAGAGTGGGGAGTGCTGGTGGCTTCCTCCTGCCAGCTCAGCGTTCCCGGGCTCCTCCAGCCACACGGGAGCAGCCTGGCAGCTTTTTTTACTTTTTTTTTTTTTTTTTTCTCTTCCCTTTTTCTTCTCTGGAACCCTGTACAGCATGAGCATAGCAGGGCTCCCAGGGGGTTTGCTGCTATCCAGAGAAGATGTCTTGTTCTCTGCCAGATCTTGTGCTGGAAAAAGGCTGGAGGAAATCCAGTTTGCAACCTTTCTGCTGGGGGTGTTGGTGAAAGTCCTGTGAGGTGCAGCAATCCCTGGCCAGGCTTGTTCCCCTGCCTCAGCAGCACCAAAAGGCACAGCCCAGAGCGGGTAGAGCATGGATCTGACCTACCCGACCTCTGCTTGCTCCACGCTTTACTGCAGATTTGCTTTTTGTTCACCCAAAAGAACCTCCTGCCGAGCCTGCCCGCTCCTCCCAGGCCACGATCTGACCCTGCACCGGGCACCGAAGCTTTTTCCTGGGATGCTGTTTCCACGCACCCCTGTGCAGCACCAGCAGGAGCAATTTGCATTTCTAGCAGCTTCAGGGCAGCCAGAACCACCTGGGGTTTGCCTATGTCCCTCGTAAGAAAGGTTCTGCTTGATGCACGTGTTAATCTCGAAAACAAACGCCTCCACGTTGCTTTTACTAAATATAGGAGAAGTGTCTGCTGCGGCGCAGGGCGCTTGCAGACAGCCCACAGCGGGGTCACACCACTAAATCGAACAGGAGTTTATCAGCCCCAGCCAGGAAAGGGACTCGAGTTTAATGCTCTCCGCTTGCAGATTTGAGCTGCAGTGAGTTGAATTTTCAAGGTCAATCTCATTCCCTGTCATTTGCAGAGGACTGAGCTTGGAAATGTGAAACGGGGCTCCTCTGGGATGAGCATCTCAGCCCAGCGCCGAGTACGTTGGATCTTCCGCTTATCTCTCGTTAGCACAGATGGCTTTTCACCCCCCTGTGGGGTAACTGATACAGGGGGGTGAGGAAGAAACCGTCCCTTCTCGTTGAGTCACATCTCGATCAATCCAGTGCTGCAGGAAGTGTCATTTCCCATGAACGCACAAGCGTACATGCACTGCTGGTGGATTCTTGTGAGGTCAGGCACTCATTTCCCCCTAATTACAGCTCCAGGAATGAACAGTGTTCAGCTTAGAGCCTGGTGACTTTGTGCTTTGGAGCAGTTTTCATTTAAGCAAAATATAAGCACGTGAAAATAAAGATGGAATTTGGATCTTTTCCTTCTGGTTCTTTTGGTTAAAAAGATGCCATCTGGGGCTTGTATAACTAGTTTGGGTTTGTTTGGTGATGGTCAGTGAACGAGAAGATCCAGAGCCCCAGATTGTCATGCAAAAAGTCTCCGCGTTAGAAACCTTCGCGTTGCCAGAAACAGTTTGTGAGCGATGCTTTTCCCTGCACCACATACATCCCTCTGAGACTTCAGAAGGCCCCTGTTGGAGCAGGAACTTGGAGGACTGGAAGAACCTCCCAGGCCATGATCTCCCGAACAATGTGTCCTATCATCCCCTCCAGAAAAAACATCATCTTCCATTTTAAAACTCAATGTGGTTTCTTCTGTGGAAGCCAACTCCAGGGCTGCACAACCCCCACGGTTAGAAACCTTCTTCTCCTATGAAAACTGTCGTGGCATCCTCTGCCAACAAAGAGGGTCAGATACAAGAAGCAGAGAGTGGGTGAGAGGTACTGCTGCACGCGAAAGCCTGTGCCCCTGTTGTGGCTGCCTCCCTGCATTAGGTTTGGGATATCCAGGCCACGTGGTTCTGCCCACGCTGTGCTGGAAACAAGTCCCCGAGGCTGAGGGATGGCAGCTGAACCAGATACTTCATAGCCTGGAAGGTGGTGGCATCCCTAACGTCATTTATGAGCGTGAAAACTTGAACATCTGTCACCTCTGGGGTGTCCGGTGCCACGTTTGTGGCTGGCCAGGCCCAGCCTTGGGTTTGGTGCTGCTGGAAATAGAGCTCTGAAATCAAACCAGGCAATCCGTGGCAAGGAAGGGGCGAGGACTTTCTGGGTGGCTGTCTTCAGCTTCAGACACTCAAGGAGATGTTGGTTGTTTAGAAGAAAAAAAAAAAAAGGCAAATAAAATGACTTATCAGTCAGACGCAGCATAGCTATTAATTTGTCTATTAATGACCGTGTCTCTGAGCCTGGAAATGCAAACTCCGAGCCCGTGGGGGCTCAGCACAGAGCTGCTGGCGTTGGATCTGCCCCTTCCCCTTATCTCTGCCAAGCACAGGCGCTGTCTCACCGCTGACGGGGCCGCGGCGATGCTGGTGGGGTCCTGTCACCTCCTGGATCGTTCCCTCGCCAACGCAGCGGCACCTCCCAAGCGCACATGGATCAAACTGTTCCCGGTTGCTCTTGAAATTGTAACAAGCTGTTACCTTTATTTATGGTCTTTTATTTGTTTAAAGGTTGGGTCTGGACCTTCTGAACTGCAAGGGCAGGTTTTGTTCAAGAGGGAGGGACAAGTATTGCTTGAGCACCTTCTCCCACAGCCAGAGGGATTTGTCTCTTCTTGGGGATGTTGCCTCATCCCAACTTGGGCATCTCCAGAGAGGATGAGGGAAGTGGCCCCTCCCAACTCCTCTGATTTTTCTCACTCCTTTTCCAGCTGCAGAAGACGGGGTTATGAGATCCACCTGGCAGGGGAAGGGCAGTCGCAGCCCACTCCAGGCCCTGTATGAGAGTGACCAGGTAAGGGGACAGGGAGATGGGTGGGGGGTGAAGAGGGAGTGGACCCCTTCTTCCACCCCTCTGGTGTGCAGGGCACTGCACTGTCTCCAACCCTGTGCCTGAACCTCTAGTCATGTCCAAAAAAACACGCTGCTTTGGGGAGTAATTGTTGATAAAAGCCTGCTTATGGCCCTTGCTGGGGCAAATGGTTTCATCACCGGTGGGCTGTGGGCCATCACAGTGGGGAAGGAGCATCATTGCTGCACTTTCTGGGCTGAGTGAGAGATGCTTTTATGTTGGGCGCTCTGTAGATACACACACACATGCGTATGCATATATATATACACAATATATACCAGCATAGAGCTGGACCCAACCATGAGGAGTTTATAATCCTGGGCCATCTCAGTCCTCTCTGTCACCGCTCCCCTCCGGGTGGGTTTAGTGAGTCCCTCCCTGTGTAAGGCCCTGCTACAGGACACGCCACAGGCCAGCTCAGGGCAGAGAGCACTTGCCCTCGGCCACTGAGTGGGAGCTTGGAGGTTTGTGCCTGAAGCTGTGAAAGGTGTGTTTTTTCCCTTCTGCTGCATTTCCCCCCTGGGTGGGCCGTTTGCCCCCATGCAACCAGCCTTGTCTTTTTGCAGAGGGATCCTCGCCCACAACTTCCCCGCAGGAAGCGCTGCAGGAAACCACCCTCCCGGCACTGCAACGGGCCGGGCCACGGCCACATGCCCCAGCCACCAAAAGTGCTCCGCACCTCCCCATGTCCCTGGGGCCACCATCCTCCGTGGCCGGCAGGGAGCAGAGGGACTGGTGGTCCCTGCAGCTGGCTGCCGTCCCCAGTGCCGCAGCCAGATCTCCTTCCCGTTCCTGTCGCTGTCTAGGTTGATGCTTTTCTGTCTATAAGCAGCCACATGACATTTGTTCTGGGAAAAACAGCAAGCGTGGACTTCCCTGGCCACCACGCCGCAAACCCGAAGGCTGCTGGCACGCCGTGGTGTTACTTCCTTAAAAGCAATAGTTAATTTCTCTGGCTTTTAAAAAAGAAGGAAATGAAGGGAGCAATTTTGCTCTGAAATAACTGCAAGACAGGCACTTATTGCAGTGGGCGGCTGTTGAAAAGCAGTCACATTTATCTGTTGCCATGCCTGCAGACACTGTCTGTCTGTCTGTCTCTCTGGTCTGATAGTTTTGAATTACGCAAGTGGAGGGAAAAACACCTGAAAAAAAAAAAAAAAGAAAAAAAGCACATGGTTAAAATGCAGCGCTTTTTTTCTTTTTTTTATTTTTTCAAGCGCTTGCAAAAAGCGTTGCCAGTTTTAAAAGGTGATGGGGAGCCCCCAAAGAACTGAAATTACTACTGAAAGGCTTAGCTGTGTTGCAGGGAGGTGTAGCATGAGAATGCCTCTTCAGCTGTGATCGTCACCACCCAATGTGCTCTTTTTCATATAAGCAATGTCAAAGTCATCTTTTGCTGGCAGTTCCAAGTCTGTTGACCTGCATTTCCTCCACCTGAGTATTTCTCCTTATCATCTCCTTCTTGGAAGGAGCAGCAATGGGATGCTTTCTCCTGCCCATGCAGGTTCCTGGAGAAAGTGGTCACTAAAGTGACCTGGACAAAGTTATTCCTTTTGTGAAAATGAATCACAGAATCGTCTGGATTGGAAAAGCCCTTGCAGCTCCTCCAGCCCAACCATGACCCTCACCCTGACCCTTCCCAACTCCCCCAGATCCCTCAGCGCTGGCTCAGCCCGACTCTTCAACCCCTCCAGGGATCCCGGGGACTCCCCCCTGCCCTGGGCAGCCCATTCCAACGCCCAACAGCCCCTTCTGCACAGAAATCCTTCCTCAGAGCCAGCCTGACCCTGCCCTGGGCAGCTTGAGGCCATTCCCTCGGGGCCTGGCGCTGGCTCCTTGGCTCCAGAGACTCATCCCCCCTCTCTGCCCCCTCCTGGCAGGGAGTTGCCGAGGGCCAGGAGGTCTCCCCTCAGCCTCCTCTTCTCCAGACTGAACCCCCCCAGTTCCCCCAGCCGCTCCCCAGCAGACCTGTGCTCCAAAGTGATGAGACACGAGATCCAAAAGAGTCTTGAATGTGGTTCATGCCTTGCAGGAGGAGCTGTTTGCCCAAATGTTAGTGCTCCTCTGAATGTTGGATCATCCACAGGATGGGCAGTTTGTGTCAGGATCCCAACTCACGGCAGGAGCTTTACAAAGCCCCATCTCCACAACGCTGCCTCTCCCAAAACCCCTGATGCTCCCCAGGGAGAGGCAAGGGTGCACCTGAAGCTTGGTAAAGGATGTCCTTTGGCCTGCCTCAGCGATGCCACCTGTCAGCAGCAGGGATGTAGGGACCAAGGGAGGTGGCCTGCCCTTGCCCTTTGTCTTGACATTACCACATCTCTGCCAGCTGCAGAGGCATTAACCGTGGTGCCGCGGGGTGCCAGCAGGACTGTCTTCACGACCACAAAGTGGAAACCACCGTCATGACATGGAGGTTCCCAGCAATGACCCTGGGTTCGAATGCGAAACCTCCCAACCCTCGTGAGCAAACTGGGCAGTGAGTGGGCAGGAGGAGGAGGAGGGGACCTTCCTCTTCTGAGTTCCTGGAAATAATTTCCTTCTGCAGTTCTTTTACTGACATTTTGGAATTTATGATGAAAACCATGACAGGAAAGGTCATGTCCTCAAATCTGGAGGAGGGGGGGGATTTCAGCTGGGGCAGGAATTGGGGGGTTCTTGGCTCCTGGGAAGCCAATGCAGCAGCTGCCAGGCCTCAATGCAGGAGTCAGAAGGGATAAAGGACCATATGTGGATGCCTCATCCCTGTAGACAAAGGAGGCTGGGACCAGAGCTGAGGCACTGGTCTGGCCTGTGTGAAAAGTGTCCCTCGGGAGAAGAAACCCAGACCTCTCAGGAAGGGCCCCACCACCGCCTCCAGCAGCATCTTGCTCCTCTCCATCATGCCCTGCCACCCCACTTCACCTCCAGCTCCCCATCTGCTCCCCAGGGGTCAGCTGTCACCACTAAAAGACCATTTTTCCCCCCCCCGGGTCACTTTGCCTTTCCTTGGCAGCACACCCCCACCCGTTCCCTCATGCGTGCCCACACCCGTGTGCCACGTTTCTGCTCTCCCCATCGCAGCCGGGCAGGAGCCAGCAAAGGGGCTCTGCTGTTTCTCCTGGAGGGGTCGGGCCATGTGTGCCCCTCTGGGCTCATGCATGCTCCCTGGGCTCGTGCGTGCCCCCCTGGGCTCATATAAGGGAGAGCTTTAGCTCAGTGTGGGGGGGGTGCTGTTACAAACGTTCAGTTGTTGACTCTGCACCACCTGTTCTTCCCTCACCCCCTTTGACTTGTCCTCCCATCCAGCTCCGCATCACATTTCATTCCTTTTTTTGACCCCAGCAGGCACAAGGATTAAATGCACCAAAGCAAGTTGTGTTCAGAGCCAGCGCTGTCCCCAGAAATCTCACTTGGGTGACTACCAAACCTAGGAAAGGGGAGGGGATTGGGCTGAGTGTTGTGTGTAGGGCAAGCTAGTGACCATCTCTTTTTTTTTTTTTTTTCCTCCCCCCAGTTTGAGCAGTCATCACTGCAGGCAGTTCACCAGCAGAGACGGGAGCTGTTGAGTAACATCTGCAACCGTTACACCCGCAAGCGGCGTCTCCTGCGGCCGGATGACTTGCGGCACTTGGTGGTGGATGACACCCATGGGCTGCTCTACTGCTACGTGCCCAAGGTGGCCTGCACTAACTGGAAGCGGGTGATGA
The DNA here is from genome assembly GCF_003259725.1 of Athene cunicularia. Taxonomy (NCBI): domain Eukaryota; kingdom Metazoa; phylum Chordata; class Aves; order Strigiformes; family Strigidae; genus Athene; species Athene cunicularia. The sequence goes on from NW_020799116.1 coordinate 2,040,011, forward strand.
TGGTCCTGACGGGGCAAGGCAAGTACCAGGACCCACTGGAAATCCCCGCCAACGAGGCCCATGTCTCCTCCAACCTGCGCACCCTCTCTGAGTACAGCATCCCCGAGATCAACCACCGCCTGCGCAGCTACCTCAAGTTCATCTTCGTGCGGGAGCCCTTCGAGCGGCTGGTCTCGGCGTACCGCAACAAGTTCACCCGCAGCTACAACACGGCCTTCCACAAGCGCTACGGGACCAAGATCATCCGGCGGCACCGGCAGGAGCCCAGCGACAAGGCCCTGGAGCGCGGGGACGACGTGCGCTTTGAGGAGTTTGTCTACTACCTGCTGGATCCCCGGACGCAGCGGGAGGAGCCCTTCAACGAGCACTGGGAGCGGGTGCACTCGCTCTGCCACCCCTGCATCGTCCACTACGATGTGGTGGGCAAATACGAGACCTTGGCCGAAGATGCCAACTACATCCTGCAGCTGGTTGGGGCCGACGCGAGCGTCAAGTTCCCATCTTCATCCAAGACCACCAGGACAACAGATGACATGACGGCTCAGTTCTTCCAGGACATTAGCCCTTTCTACCAAAGGAGACTCTTTAATTTATACAAAATGGACTACTTGCTCTTCAATTACTCCATCCCCTCCTACCTCCGCATCCGATGAGGCAGGGGCTGGGGGGAGAGGTGAGGGAGAGCTGGGTAACTCTCATCTTGCCGCAATTCCTCTCCTCCCACCCTGTGCTCATCTCTCAGTTGACTCCTCCCCCGTGCCCTCGCCATTAGGGTCTGTTCCACAACCTGATGCCTTGTTCACGCATGGTCTGGAGGGAGGACACCTCTCAAAACACCGGGGCTGGAGCTTTTCCTTCCCTTTCCCTCCACCCTTCAACATCTCCAGGGGATGGTGGTGGGACCAGACACTGCTGGGTGGGAGGGCTTGTCTTGGCTGGGGACTTTCTTTTCACTAAGAGACTCCTGTGTAGATCCAAGTTGTGGGAAGGCTCTTTTTTTGGGCAGGATCCCTTCAGGTCTTTCTCCTCCTTACTGGGCTGTTTGGGGTGGACATGGCGTCTTGGGGGCCAGGGTGGAGTGTGTCAGAGACTTGCATAGAACCAGAAATAAAGCAATAATTTAATGTAAGTTTTCCCTTTTGTTGAAAATTGCTCCCACCTTTTCTTTCCGCCGTTTTCTCCTCCGTCCTCCCGCGGTGTCCCCCATTGCTGGGGAAGGCAGTGGTGTGCTACTGTGACTACATATTTCTGCCTTGATAAAGCCTGGAGGGCTTTTTCGTTCCTTTCATTCCACGTGCCCTCGGCTGGGATGCAAAATACTCCAAAGAGAAAGAAAGGAGCAGGTTTGCAGCAGGTATGGGCTGATAGAGACACGGCGCTTTCTCCTGAACTGCAGCAGCGGAGCACTCAGTGCCGGTGTGCGTGTGTGTCTCTGGGTTTCTGGTCAAATCCAATAAATCCAGGCCCCACACCTCCTGTTTTTTTAGGAGCAGGTGGTAAGTGTTTTGCAAAGCCATACGTACAGCTGGGGGGGCAAGGGGTCTGCTCATGCTCACATCGCAGTGTCCTGCCCATGGACCTGCTGGCTTCTTGTCCCCTGGCACTGTGGGCTCCTGCTTGGGGTGGCCACATTGCCCCCGGGGGATGGAGAAGGTTGCTGGGACAGGTTTGAGTTATAAAGTGCTCCAGGGGGCTGGGATGGGGGGGATGGTTCTGGTCGTGAAAAGGTGGCGCTGGGCTGCGAAGGACAGAGAAGAAGAATGTGTGTCTGTGTGTGTGTCTGTCTCTGTGTGTCTGTCTGTGTGTAAAAATTGAGAATAAAAATGGGGACAGAGACACCTAGAGGAAGATTCCCCTTTGCCTGGCTGGCTTTGGACAATTCATTCCTTGACGAAAAAAAGGGGGAGGAGGGCGCAAAACACAAAAGAAAATGACAAACCCAGTCCTAGGATTTTAAATTAAAACCAGTCGAAGGAGCTGTATTTCTTTAAAACCATATTTCAGTCTTTCCTCTTTTCTGTTCAGCTTTGAGTCAGTGGCTGCCTTTGTAAATAAACACGTTGGTAATAGAATTTGCTGTGGAGTGTGTCTGCTGGCTCGGCTGCAAGCACTTGACTTATTAGTGCAATACAATGGGAGGTTTTATAAAACCCCAGTGCTCTCAGGCTCTTTTAAAAAATAATGTTTTCATCTAAAAGCTTTCAGCTGTTTTATCTTAACCTCTTTCCTCTCTGCCTCTCATTGGCATCTATACGCTGACACTCCCTCCTTGGTTGCTCAGTTTGGAGATGAGGTTTAGCAAAGCAATGAAAACGAACAGTAAATAAAATTGCTGGTGATCCTGGCAGTCTGACTGATTCTCCCAATCTGGACTGGAGATCTCATGAAAACGGCCTTTCTTGTGCTATCTTAGTATCTCCCCGTCTAGCTGAAACTCAAAGCACAAAACCAGATGATATGATGAAACAAATTTCATCCGCAGCGTTCGGGCTTGGAGTGCATTCCTCCTGCTTTCTCAGGAGTCTCGCGTTCCCTGCTTCACGCTGCCTCTGCCTGGAAAAAAATCATTGTTCAAGTCACCACAAGCTCTTTTCATTGCTTTTGGTCATGAATCATAATTTGGGGTCAGATTCAGAGTCACAAATGGATGGATTTTTGGATGGATTTCTTTAACACTGATCCCTGCAGGTGGTTTTCAAGCTGATGGCACAGACAGAGCATGGCAAGGACAGACACACAGACTCTGTCCCCGTGGTGCTGCCTGTGGGTGCTGAGGCGATACTGGGCTGGCTGGGAGCCTTTTGGGGCTCTTTCTGGTGTGAAAGCAAGGGAAGGGCTGACCCATCGCCCCAGACAGCACCAAAGCCACGCAAGTGGGGAGCAAATGCAGCCCCCAGGCCTCAGCCATGGGCTGCAAAGGGCAATAAATACCCTGCTGAGACTTGGCTTGTGCCAGGGCCATGCATCTATGTGGAAATACCCACCTTCGAGCTTTTTCTTAAAAAACCCAAACACCCAACCAACATCCACAAACCAACCCATTTAGGTCATACCCTTGGCTTTCCCCCTGCCCAAATACCACTTCCCAAAGCAAAACCTGCCCATGCAAACAGAAAATGGCCATTTTGTATTGCTGAAACAACCACTTCAGCCCGGGCTGGAGCTTTCTGGGCCCTGGAAACGTTTGGGGGTTTGGGTTTTTTTTTCAGCCGGGGCTAGGGGGGGGCTCCAGGACCGAGGGAGCTGAGGGGCAGCCCCGACCCTCCCGGCAGGCGACCCCCTTTCCCCCCAGCTCGAACCGAAAAACGCTGCAGGACTGGAACAAAACGGAGTTACGAGGACACCGTGTGACTGGTGATCCCAACTACAAGCATCTTAATTTCCTGCATGATTTCGGGTGCTGGGAACAGTTTCTCTGAGGGGCTCCTCGTTTTTCGTGATTTTTTTTAGCCGTTTCACTGCATCCCTTTTCTTGCTAGAGGAGAAAATATCAAGGTAGTCTAGGTCACCTTTAAAGTGTAATTGCATTTGGTTTTCTCCTCTGTTTGGGACTGGAAATGTGGCAGCACCTGATGGGCACAAAGCACAAGGAGATGCCCGGGGGTTTTCCCCCAAGAGCACGGAGCAGGGCATCATCCCCACAGCCCTGCCTGAGCACCCCGCTGTGAGTGGGGAGTGTTTCTAGGAGGAAAACAGTGATCTGGTGATGAAGGGCACAAATGCACTGCTGGGATCCCAAGCGGGGCCAAACTGCAGCCCTGCAGGTGTATCTGGTCGGTGGCGATGGGGCTTTGGTGTGTCTGGCCTGTGGGGCTACATACTGTGTGCCGAGCTGCCTTTTGGCCAAGGTCTGATGGCAAAGGGAGGTGAAGACTCTTCTCAAGCAACCAGTGAAGTGAAGACAGGACCAACCATCCCACCAGGAATGAGCTCAGCCACTGTCACCTGGAGAAAGAGCAAAGGGATAAATGCAGGGGCAGCAGGACTTCTTTTGGTGCCCTTAAATACAAACCATACAGTGCTAAAAAAAACCAAACCCAACCAACCAACCAACTTGTATTTCTGCAGGGAAGTGAACCTCTGCCCAGGCTGGAGTCCTCAGTAGCACTTTGGCTGCCATGGGTGGGGGCAGGAGAACCCAGGGTGGCCAAGGGAAAGCCGCTGCAGTCAATGCTGCCAAGGTCACCCCAGCTCAGCAGCGGGAACCCGAAGGCGAACAGAAAAATCTGAGTTAGACGGCTCAGCCTCAGGCAAGGAATAACCTCACAAACTCTGTTTAAACCCTCCCTTCTCCGACCTCCCCATTAAAAATAAAGAAACAGAACATGGCTGTTGCCCTATTCAGCAGCGTTCAGACTTCAGAGTCACCGAGTGCCCGTGACATGCAGCCGACCTGGGGTGGGTGCAGCACAGGCAAGCTCAGCCCAGGGCTTGGGGGCAAGTGCCCACCCTGCCAGGCTGGCCCTGGGGCTTGGTGGGAGGCTTGGGAGCTGCTGGGGAGTGTCAGAGCACCGGAGAGGAAAAAAGGAAGTAAGAACAGCCTCACTTTGGTATGTTCACGTGTGCACACATACACAGTGTAAATAACGATTGTATGATAACGTAGAATAGAATCATTGCAAATAACTGAAATATTTATAGGTGACAATAACATGCATTAGATGTAATGTGTATAAAGTATGTATTACAAGAATAATTAAAGGAGCATTTATGATTACATATTGTATGTTGAGTGATTATATTTGTATAGTTTGCAATCACAGAATCCCAGAATCATCTGGGTTGGAAAAGCCCTCGCAGCTCCTCCAGCCCAACCATGACCCTCCCCCTGACCGTTCCCAACTCCCCCAGACCCCTCAGCACTGGCTCAGCCCGACTCTTCAACCCCTCCAGGGATCCCGGGGACTCCCCCCTGCCCTGGGCAGCCCATTCCAACGCCCAACAGCCCCTTCTGCACAGAAATCCTTCCTCAGAGCCAGCCTGACCCTGCCCTGGGCAGCTTGAGGCCATTCCCTCGGGGCCTGGCGCTGGGGCCTTGGCTCCAGAGACTCATCCCCCCTCTCTGCCCCCTCCTGGCAGGGAGTTGCCGAGGGCCAGGAGGTCTCCCCTCAGCCTCCTCTTCTCCAGACTGAACCCCCCCAGTTCCCCCAGCCGCTCCCCAGCAGACCTGTGCTCCAGACCCTGCCCCAGCTCCGTTGCCCTTCTCTGGCCACGCTCGAGTCATTCAATGGCCTTTTTGGGGTGAGGGGCCCAGAACTGAACCCAGGAATCGAGGTGTGACCTCACCAGTGCCAAGTTCGGGGGTAAGATCCCTCCCCTGTCCCTGCTGGCCACACTATTGCTGATCTGGTTTATGCCTACGTGTGCATGTGTGCACATCATATCGATTACAGAAACACACACATACCCCAGCGTCGCCACAGTCCGACAGGGCTCAGCAGTTAACGGCGAGACAGCCCCTTCCTCCTAGTGCTGCCAAGAGCTCTGCTGGCTCCAGCCTTCGGAGCGTGGCGGGCACTTTGCCTGGGCTGTGGGTACTTCACGCTGCGGAGCTGCTGGCCCCATCGCTGGTGGCCCATGTGAAGCTGCTGAGTTTTTCCTTTCAGTGGAACAAAACAGAGCTTCAGTGATAGGGAGGTTTCCTTCCAGAGCTTGCTGTGCACCACAGATTGGGTTGTTTACCAGCTGGAGGATTAAATAGACTTGCATTGAAGGGAAAAAAAAAATTTAAAAAAATGTAAGTGTTTTCAAGTATGTCTTGGAAGTGGTGTTCCGCTTGAAGGACAGACTTACTTGTGTTTGCTAGCTGGCACTTCACTTGTCCCTAGTAAGGAGTTGCATCTTGCAAAAAGTAGGGTTTCTGGAAAAATACTGTATTAGGATGGAGGCAGTGAGTGGAAGTTGGCAGCGGGGAGGAAAATAACTGCTTTGACTATCCCTGAAAACAGCCCCCTACTCCCACCTCTCTCTACGGTTGGTGACAGCCCCTTCCCTGCCTGCAAAGAGAAACCCTTGTGCAATCGGGAATGAGGGATCCCCTGAGCAACCTTCCACTCCCCGAGGCGGCTGGGATCTCCCCCAGGTCCCAGCTGCCATCCCAGCACCCCAACATGCCCAAACTCCTGTGCCCTTCCTTGCCCCCATCCCACAGCACTATGAACCCAAGATTTAATTTATTTGGGGACAACTAGTGGCTGACCTCAGGACTGAGTCTAAACCTCGCAGCCAACACAGTGTGAAGGAAAACTAAGGGAGATTTAAAGTAAAAAAATAAAATCATTTCTGGTTTTTCTCTGCCTCCCACTACAAACTGGATAAACTGGCTGATGGCTGCATGGGTCTTGGAGAATCCAGCCCAACGGTGATTTTTTATTTATTTATTTCTGCTTTATTCAAAACTAGGCAGTCTCATTCTTCTGCTGATACTCCACATTTGCTTTATTTCCCCCCAGAGAGAAAAAAGACAAGCCTTCCACTGAAACCTCATGCCATGTGATGGCCAAATGGACAGATTGGCAGCCAAGGACTAAAGACCAGCAAGAAAGGAGCTCTCTTCTCCCACCTCTTCCTTTTTAAGGAAGTTGCTTATTTAGGAGCTGTGAGGAATAAATACAAATAAAAGTCCTTGTCAGCTCAAATGGAGGTGCTGGTGACTGGTAGGGCGGCTACAACCCCGTGAAAAGTTGGGCACAGTAAGGACACAGCAGCGGAGAAGCCGGGCCCACTGCTGGCTCAGATTAAAGACTGAAATCCCCCTGAGACAGTCACACCCTAACCGGGCTCTGCGACCCACACAGGTTTGCTCTGAAGCCATGTGAATTTTGTGAGGGAAAAGGGAGGAAAGCAACCCCCTCCCCAAATCTCCTCCCCAACAAAATCACGCCAGTAGAACAGCACGGGGAGCATAAAAGCAGGTAGGGCTCACTCTGATGTACTGAAAGCTCTTGAAAGCTGAGGATCCACAGGCATATAAACACCAAATCTTTGCTTTTAAGGGGAGGGAAGGGAGATAATGCCTGGACAAGTCTGGGGCTTTGGGGGCTGCGCTCAGTGCCAGCGAGGCCCCCGGTGCCAGGGGGAGGGACACGGAAGGGCTGGGGGTGATTTTTGGAGGAGCAGGTTCAGATGGAGTTACTGCAACGCTGATCCAAGCCCTGCTCCAGGGTTACATATAACCTTTGTTAGCAAAGGCCCTTTCTCGTTTGCACAAGGAAAGAAAGAAAAGGAGGAAAGAGTAAACAGGCCGAACAGCCAAATAACTAGCCTTTAGCTGCCCTTAAAAAAAAGGGGGGTGGGGAAAAAAAATCCCCTTTTATTGAAACCATTTCCTTTGGTTATATCATTTATCTTAAGGCTGGAAGCAATTTTCAGTCTTAAGTGCACTCCCTGCAGTAAGTGCAGGAGCACACGGCTGATGCTTGGCTGCCCACCAAGGGGTACCCCGGAGAACAGCACGTCTTGCCGAGCCCTTTGTAACCTCCCCCCATCAGCTCACGGCCCCGGCGCCTCCTGCAAGGGGGGAACCCCCCAGCCCAGCGCAAGGTGCAGCAGGGGTCACCCCGGCCCAGCTGCGTCCCGCAAGTAGGACACAGATGGCATCGATTACGTGTTCCCATCCCTGTTCTCTGTCAACTGTGACAACCAGAACAAGCTGAACTCTGCCCAGAAATCTCCCTGCTGAAGGGACACACCAGCACCAGGGCTTTGTTGCAATCGTGTGGCAGAGGAGCAGCCGTGTGGTGGGCATAGGGAATTGATGCTGGAAGAGGGTGATGAGGGTCCCTTGTAATCTGGCCCAGCCACAGGCTCCAGTCTGGGGCTTTTAGAGGATTGGAGGGAGTGGGGGCATGAAGAGTTTCAAGTGTTTGGAACCCTGCAGAGGGCTGGGGTGGTCTCAGCATCTTGGCCTTAGGACCAGTCTTACCTGATTCACACCAGCAGCAAAAGCATCCAGGTCTGGAGAGGACCTCTCCAAGGCAGCTGAGAGATGCAGCAAGAAGGAGAAAAGCGTTGAGGCAGGAGGAGTTATTTGCCAGGACTGCTCCCGCCAGCGCCAAATTGGAGCTAACAAAGTCTTACAAAACAAAACGCTAAGCTCAAGTTATTAAAATATCTATGTAGGCCTTCGAATGCAGCCCCCTCAAAGCAGGACCGGCCGTCAGACGCTTGGCTTTGCTTTCCCCACAAGCCCCCTCAGCTGCTGCAATTACCACCCGTGGGTGCTCGGGGCCGGCGGCGCGGCCGAGCGGAGCTGAGAGCGCACAGGCTGCTGCCAGAGATAAAGCAGCGAGGCCCGCGATGGGGGGAGCGTGGGCCTCGAATGCTGAAATCTCCCCCACTGTGAAGCTGCTGCGTGCACGCTCTCCAGCTCAGCCAGCGTGGGGCAATTTATCCCTCGTAACAAAAAGAGGAAAGGGAGGCTTGGAGAGGGGGGAGGTGACAGCTTATTCCTTTTCCAGGGAGCGTTTTTCCCCCCCATGCCTGGCAGCCCAGAGTGGAACGCTTTTGCTATTGGGGATCTTCAGCCACAGGGTGAGGGACCCTTGATCAGGGGTGTAGGGATAGGATGAGGGGGAATGGTTTTAAACTGACAGAGGGCAGATTTAGATTAGGCAGAAGGAAGAAATTCTTCCCTGTAAGGGGGGTGAGGCCCTGGCACAGGCTGCCCAGAGAAGCTGTGGCTGCCCCCTCCCTGGAAGGGTTCAAGGCCAGGTTGGACGGGGCTTTGGGCAACCTGGGCTGGTGGAAGGTGGCCCTGCCCATGGCAGGGGGTTGGAACTAGATGATCTTCAAGGTTCCTTCACAGCCAAGCCGTTCTGTGATTCCTATGATTCTGTGCAACCCCTCAGCTTTGCAGCAGCTCTGGGAGATCAGAGCAGCACAGGGAGCAAAGACACACCGAGGTCAGCAGACACCCAACACAGCTGATTTAAGTGTTTAAGAGCTGGCATCCTTAAACAAGGCATCTGTCTGCCAGCAGGCTCTGGGACTTGACCTCCGCCTTTCCCTCCTCCAACACAAACAAAGGCAGATTATTATTAAAATTGAGGCCTAGGGGCTTTTTTCAGAGGTTTGATTCATGTCCTCAACTCTTGACTCTTGAGCTTCTTCTGGGTTCAAGTGAGAAGTGGCCTCTTGCAGCCCCACGAGCTCCCTGATGTGTCCCTGGCAGCACAAGACAGCTGCCCCAGAGCAAGGACCTAAGGAGTCATCGCACACACACAGATTCTAGACTCATCACAGAGCAATTGTTAACGAGTGGATGGAGACTGTGGGAGAGGGAACAGGCTTTAACTGCAACCTGAAACACGGGGGCTGCAAAAGGCTGCTCTTGGTGAGGAAACTGATTTTCCTGATGCCCTGTTAAAATGGTGTTGTCCAACCCTGACTGGATAAGAAAGAAGCAAGTGAGAAGTTCTACCTGATGAGTTTGAACCAGACACAGGTACAGTCATGGCAAGACATGGTTGGACTAGATGATCTTCAAGGTCTTTTCAAACCTAGATGATTCTGTGAAGAAAAAAACAACCCCCAAATCCACATCATTACTTTTTTTTCTTTTTACCACTTTATTTGTGTGTGTGTTTCTATAAACATTTTAACTACTGGACGTTTCATAAACCGTAAAAAGAAACCTTCCCACCCCCAAAATGCAACCAATGCAGCTTGATGGTGTGATGACAGTGCTGATTCCAGGGCAGGTAGGGGGGATCCCTCGATAACCTCCCGCTGAGGAACTCGAGATCCCGAGCGTCTGAGCGACGGAGAAGAGACGCATTTAAAGACCTGATTGCTCTCCTCCTCCAGGGATGCGACGGGAGAGGAAACGGGGGGCAAAAAAAGAATTTCCCTTGGTGCAAAGTCAGAGTCTGACGGAGAGGTTGCGCCGTCCCCTTTGCAGGATGGGATGCAGTGACCTCGGCAGGCTTTGGAGCGGGGTGGTAGGGACCTGATGGAAATGCTCATTCCTTTACAAATGGCCCAAACGCCCCTTAACGCCTCGTTTGCTGGGTGAAGGTCTGAGCAGCAGGTGCTGCTTCAAACCCGCTTGCTCACTTGGGAGGGCACAAGTCTGCGGGTGCGGATTCCTCGGGGCGGGCGAGCCCAGCTCTAAGGCACGATGGGGAGGAGAGATGTGGCGTGGGGGAGGCCCAGCGCAGCCGGGTGACCCAGCGCTTGTCACCAAGCACCCCGCTGTCCGAGAGGAAAGCACCGTGTCGCACGAGTGATGCGGAGCAGCACGTGGTCTCTCAGTTCCCCAGGTTCATGTCTGCACCGTGGACGAGCCAAACCAGGCGGAAACAGACGGCGAGGAAGCCGGTGCCCAGGAGATCTCCCAGGGCGGTGAGGTAGGGGATGGAGAAATTATCGGGATCCAGAGCCTTCCTCCACATCAGGCGCACGATTAAATCAGCCACGTAGAGCAGGATGCCCACCTGAGGAGAGAGGCGAGAAAGGCCCTGCTGTGAGGCAGCAAGGTGCTCACACACAGCCCCCCTCAGCCAACTCACAACTAAAATGAGGTGGCCGCAGCCAAGCTCCCAGAAACTGAGAGGTAACACCCCCCCCGGAGAAGCACCGTTTCTCTGAGGGATGGAGCTGGGCTGGGTGTAGCTGGCTCAAACCCTCAGGCACTGCACTGCCTGGTGTCACCCGTGGTGCCACAGCCCCTTAACCACCGGCCACAAGCATGGTGACCACGCTTCAACCACTCACCAGCAGCATGTGGGCCAAACTGGGAGTCCGGCCACACCAAAAGCATCTCCTCAGAGGTACGGCTCCCGCTTCCCATGCCCTGAGTGGGAGAGCTCCCATTCACTCCACCACAAAGCAGGCTGCTGTGAATACGCAGGCAGCCCCAAAGGATAAGTTTGTAGCCAGATCATTTATTTTCTCTTCATCCTTCTTTTTTTCCATTAGAAATTCAGATCATGTCTACTTTGTTTTTCCTAAAAGTCTCAATGGACAACTGGAGTTTGAGGCAGTTTTTACATCAAAGTTATCCCAGGCAGCACCAACACGTTAAAAAACGAAAATAATTTCTTTTTTTTCATCTCAACAGTTTTAAAATCTTTGCTGCTATTTCTTTTAATTCCTATTTCATTCCCAATTCTGATAAACAGATGGAGGAAAAAAATACTTCGGATAAGGATTAAAGACTGTCTAGTTAATTGAATTAAGAAGGGAGAGAGAGTTTGCACCCTACGTCTGTGGTCCCTCCATGGGAGACTGCAGCACAACAGGAACCAAAGCCAGAAGCGGCATTTCTAAAGGTGAAAATTGCAAACTGGGTTGGGGGAGAGGAAGGAGGAGATATGGGGAAAGCAAATTAAATAAGAGAATCACAGAAACTAAAGCTGGATGGAAGAGAGTGTTATATAGACCACTCCTCTGTCTCAACACAGGATCAAACATGCCTATATTTTTCCTGACGGCTGTTTGTTTAGCCTGTGCTAAACAATCTTCAAAGATGGAGATGCCACACTCTAAGCAATCAGTCTCATGGTTTTTTGGTTTTGGTTTTTTTTTTCTGTTGTTGTTTTTCCTGAGGTCTAACATAAATCTGCCTTTTTGCATTTGAAACCCATGATTTCATGTTTCGTCCCGAGTGACCACAGAGAAAATGTTATTCTGTCCCTCCCTACAGAAACTTGGTAGTTGAAAGGCTGTTAACCAGATTTTTCTCAAGCTTCTCTTCTTCAGACCAGCTAACCCCAATCCACTCAATCATTCCTCTAAGGTCATGTTTTCTAAGCCTCTGATCTTTCCCTCTGGGCTTCCTCCAGCTGACCCAAGCTTCCCCCTTGCTTTCTTTCTGTCTTCCTTTAAAAAGTATAATGGAGGGGAAGAAAGAACCAGGCTGAGCGTATTCTCCTCTGCTGGCCTCCATGGGAATCTTTCAGGGTCAGTGGCGTTGCTGGGATCCTACTCTTTACACTGTCATTTATTCCGCGTATTTTCATGCTTGGCTCTGGTTGAGGAGTTACCTCGATGCATAAAGAGAAGAATAAATATTTTTCCTTTACAACTACGGCTGTGCTGCTGGGCTTAGGGTTGTGCAAAGGTCGAGAAAAACTGATTGTTTACACATGCAAGGAATTCACCCACAGACACGAGGCTGCTTGTAAGGCAAAGCCAGAAGTCAGCTACATCACCCTGCAAATTAATGAGCCACGGATTTAAAAGGGCAAGTGAAGCCAGAGCCTCTGTGAGTTCAAGCAACAGCCGCGGGCGTTTCTGAGTGAGATGACAAAGTTTACAGGGCAGGCAAAGCAGCGACAGGGAACAGGCAGAGCAAACTGGATGAAATGCCCACTGCCTACCCAGAACTCTGATGTCTGAAGATGAACTTCTTAGACCTCTCCTTCCTTCTGAGCCATACAGCCCTGCCCAGAGAAATCCCTAAGCCTTCACTGTGATACATGAATACAGTTTCCAAAATGAGTGGGGAAACCTGTTTGCAACCTCTCGCTTGTCCCTTACAGGGATGACCAGTGGCAGTCTAGAAATACTTAGGGCTTAGAGACTCAAGGAGTGGACGTGGTAAAACAAGGTACCACCCCCAGCAAGAGGTACCTCCTTGCTAAGGGGGTCTCTGCACGCTCACTGCAGCTCAGCGGACGATGTTAATTTGTTCCTTATCTCCCCTCTGAACCCTTTCTCACCCCTAAGGGCAGTTGTGCTCACGTGGGAAACCAGACCCTGGCAGTCTGGGTGAAGTATGACTGGATCCACAGAAGATACATGATGCCTGGTAGCAAGCCCACTGGAAATGACTGGAAACGTGGGCTGCTGTTGGAAGTTTTACCGTGACTCCTGCTTAGCCTGGAGACTGCTTTGTGTTCATAGTATCTGAGGGGTTCCTTTTGGATGAGAGTTTGGGGTTTACCTGCAGCAAAGCAGCAGTCAGATAGAACATCACAAAGGTGAAGGACAGAGACGTGTGGCCTCCCTGCAGCAGGTGGATGGTGTAGAGGAACACGAGGTGCCCTGGGATAACCAGGAGGAACAGGACTCGAGCTGACTTGGAATTCACTTCTGCAGAGGACAGAGACAGAAACAGCGATGACAGGGGCTGCCGATGGGGCGGGGAGGACAGTAGGCAGCTGTGGAATTTAATGTGCAGACTTGGGGCTGTCCCCTCCCACCAACCACATTGCTAACGCCTTTTCTAGATCACGCAGCAATCTGGAGCATCTGCAGTACCAGCCCAGCAGCTTTGTCTAGCACTGAAACTATGTGCCAAAGACGTGCTCCACGCTGATCCACTCCTTCCAAACACTCCTCTCAGCCGCTCTCTGCCTCCCACTGCTTCAGCTCTGCCTTGATGCAACCCACTTTCCCAGTTTTTAGCTTGTTTTAGCAGTAACTCCCAACCTAGCAGGGGAAATTAAGAGGAACCTGCAATAGAAAAAGACAACCGACCCAAATCCAGTTTTACTGATGTTTATCCATTACTGAAGGTGGAGGAATTACTGATTTTCAGCGAGGTTATGCTCTATTCACCCCTCTGTCCACAGGTGATGGCTCTAGGCTGGCCATGGTTAAAATGACTTTCTATTAGATCATATTTGAGATTCTTTTTCAATTACTTTCTTTAGTGCTCCCTGAAGGCCCATTTCTTTTCATGCCAGTGAGCAAATACACCACAAGCTTTTTTTTTTTTTTTCCAAGCTGCCCACTGCAAAGATGCTTCCTCTCCAATCTGTATATCTTCCCTGTAAGGGGAAATTCTGCCTCTGAAACCCACCTAGTCCTTCACCGACCTTGATAAAGAGCTCTCTGTGATGAGAGGCCTTGGGACATGGACACTAGGGTTCAAGGTTTACCTGACGAGAAGAATGTGGTGCAGGGGTTGGGCCAACTCTGCCTCATCTTATATGGCAAAACTCCAGGCATGCTCCAGAAGTGCAGGAATGTGGAAATACGGCTGGCCTGGATGGCGACCAGATTCCCTCCAACGCCTGTGAGGAAAAAACACAGTAAACCTGTAAACCACCCTCACTGCACTTTTTAAACATCAGTCTAACACCTAGCCCAAGGTGAGTCGATCTGCATTCACCTACAAGCTCAGAGAGCAGCAGTGAGAGGAAAAGAAAACCTGATCCCACATGTTGTGGTGATGCTGCGCTATTCACTTGGCAGGAACAGCTCTTAAAAATCAGGAAGGCTCCAGTGATCGTTTCCTCCTGACTGCTTTATTGGAAACATTTTCCCTCGCCTCCCAGCACTGGCTGTAAATGCCACGTGGCCTCTGAAGATGATGTAATTGCACCTGGTTTGACGCAGTCTGTGAGCAACACCTGGGGAAAGCAGCACAGGCAATGACAGATGCTGCTCACGGCCACTTCTTGGATTTACTCACCCAGACAGCCATTATTGTTTAAAAGACAACAAACATCACAGAGAGTGATTATATGTCTGTCTGAAGGCACCTAAGACACTTGTTAAATGAGAAGGATCATATGAAAATGAATCAGAGCCCAAATATGTTAGGTAATTAAAAGGAAATTAATTCCTTCCAGACTGATTAATTCTAGCAAACATGAAAAAGCAGCGACGTTTTCCAGCAGAAAATAGAGGGTTGGGTGATCTATGGAGCTAACCTCCATCCCCCTGAGTCCTTGCAAGGTAGAAATGCCACAGAATGGAGCAAACCTCCACCCCCCTGAGTATGTGCAGGGTAGAAATGCCACAGAAAAGATAACGATGAACCAGATCCTACATGTTTTCCCTACCCTGAAAAAGGAAATGCTCCATCATTAAATGTGACATTTGCCAGAGCAAAATCAAAGTGAAAATACTAAGACCAGCTCAGCACAGCTCAAGATTGGAGCTTTCTGAATTGTGCACTGCCACACTTTGCAGGACTCCCCTGGACGTGGGGAGTGAAGAGCTCCCTGTGCAAAGACACGGAGCAATGTGTAACTCTGCCACCAGCTCTGCCAGACAGGTCACCCGCCCCCAGAGAGCGACGTCTGGGTCAATCACTGTTCAACTAAATTGCTGTTGACTGTACTTGCCTAACCATGCTGGAAAGAGTTTGTCAGCAAGGTGGCTGTCTTTATGCAGATCCAGTAAGGTTACAGCTGGGTGACACCCTGTGACACCGCAAGAGGACACCACGCTTTGAGGGTGGTACGAAGCCAAGCCTGCCCTAGGAACGTGGGTGTCCCCTGGAATGGGCCTGGCCTGCAAGAACACTGCAATAGCAGAAAAATAACCCAGTGGATCCTCAGTGATGCCAGGATCCCCCCCAGTTTGTGCTGGTATGTGTATAAAAGTACTGTGAGGCTTCAAACAAATATAAACATATACACAAAGGATGTTAATATACATATTAAAAATCCCTATGTATAATCTTTTGTATATACATACACATATATAATCTTAAATCATTAATCTTTATCAACAATCTGTATAGGGGATGATTGCACAGCTCAAATTACTGAGTGGAGAGAGACAGGGAAAACGCATTTATTGTGACATCCTTAGTAGGTTTGGTGTTATGAAAGTCAAGGTGTCAACGTGGCTCTGAGACAACCATCAGGCGCCGTTAACCTTTCCCACAGCTCTGTCAGTGTTTTTCAGCCCTGCCTATTTTGCTCCAGAGACACTTCCAAGATGCAAGCAGGGATGTAATGGGGACCAGTGGCTTCACTTCCACTTGTGATGGGAGCAGGGACGTGAGCACAGACCTCTGTGTAGGGGCAACAGTGGGCACCTTGGGGAGGAGGGAGAGGTGTCACTAAAAGCATGCATATAACCCCCCCTGCCCAACCTACCATTAATCACAGGTGTGAATACTGCCATGCCTTCAAAGTTTGGGTCAGTTACAGTTTTGTCCAAGATGAGCCCACCAATGCTGTTAAAAAAGGACAGGCAATGAGGCTGGATCAATCTCTCTTCCCAGGGTAATTCCTATGCTGTGAAAATACCATACTGAGAGGAATTACTGCTTCTTCCCCATCACTGGAGCTGGACTAGTCACCACTTATCCCTTTGACAGCTCAGTTTTCACCAATAGATAGCCTTGCAGTTTTTCGTAAAGCCACAAGGAGATCAGGAAGACCTCCTTGCCTACCCTTAAGCAAAACTGATGGTAGCCAGGGAAGCTTTATCATCCTCTCCAAAAGTTTTGCTACACTTCTATACTGGTCTTAGCAGGTTTTTTTTTAATTCTCTCCCAGATCGCAGCTGGGTTTGAAAGATGTAGACTGAGGGAATGAACTACCTGCCTCTATATTCACCAGTCTTCTGTCTTTACAGCTGGATGAAAATGAGGTTGAAGTCTGACTATTTGTGATGGTCATCATTCCTTTTTGGTTTCCTGGCTTACACCCATATGGTGCGTAGATGTGCAAGTGAGACTTAAAACGGTGACTTGTTTTTTCCAGTCATCTGGGGGCTCCTTATCTGTTACCTTACAGCCTGTTGGAGAGCCCCCAATGGCTGAGAAGCACTGGACCAACACCCTTCTGCTGTCCCTTCCAGTTTTATTTTTTGATGGCTTTCTAACGAGCGCGGGGTCTCTCTGGAGTGGGCACATAGGTGTGGGCTCAGGAGCAGCTCCTCCGTTTACCTGCTGATGCTCATGGCAACAATGACTGGCTGCCATCCAGATTTCAGGACTTCGGCAAGGGAAGGACTCTGCTTGGCGATAGCAACCCAGAGAGGGATCATGACAATGAAGACAGCACAGATCAGAGGAGAAAGGTATTTCATATCTGGCAAAGAAAAGAAAACTTGAATTAAATGCCCATGGCTTCACAGGTTGCCAAAATCATATTGCACAAAGTCTGGAAGAAAGGCAGCAGGGCTCTCCAACTGAGTTACATTTGCAAAAAAAAAAAAAAAAAAAAAAAAAAAAATCACATGAACCAAGATATTCCCCACACAACCACCTCACTCCACCACAGAAATCCATAATTAATTCCTGAAACTCACTGCTAGAGGATGTTGTTTGAAAATCAGCAGGATTCAGAGCAAGTTATATTTGAAGATGAGCAAGTCTCCAATTCCATCTCCAACTAAGCAAGACAAAAAGTTACAAAATTTCTGGCTTCGGGGTACAAATCAAACAGCAGGACAAGAGGGAAACTCCTGTGTGCAAGCTGTATCACACTTACAACAGACACCTCATGCCTTCACCTAAACCAACAAGTAATAGGTATTTTTGGTGGCAAGCGAGCAGAATTGCTGAGAAGCCGGTCTGCTCTATAGGAAGAAATGCTCTCTTGCACAGTTAAGCCAGTTAAGATCCAGAGTTTCTTTTGTGCTAGCTTACATGTGTTTCCATTAAGTGCTTTTTCCATTTGGTAGGGGCATAGCCTTGAAGTGACCTTTAGAAGCAAAGGAATTAAAAAATAAGTAGATGTGCAGCAGTAAAAGAAAATAAACATGACTCAGAAGCATGAGAAGCACCTTCAAGCAATGGGGATGATGCCAACTCTTTTGATATAAAAATGCTTCTTCAACAAAGCTCTCCATCTGGTCTCTGTGCTGGGGCCAAAGCCAGCGGGTTGTAAGGCAGACTTTGCAGGTAATGTGGGGGATGAGGCAGGCTCAAAGTGTGCATTTTTCACAATGACACTGCCAGGGCCTTGGGCTACCTGGGTGAGATGGCACAGGTGTGATGAGATCTTCCATGAATCAAGGATCTTACACAGAGGTGCACTCCTTAGGCAGGGCTTTAGTCAGCACTGAAATGCAACTTTTCTGGGTGTAAACAGCTGCTGTTTTGTCAGTGGTTTACCACCTGGAGTCATTTAGGACAGAGGGGTTGTATGAGAGACTTAGTTGCTGTACTGGACCTCCTAGACCCACCCCTCGTCGTCTCCAGCAATTAATTCCTTCTTAAATAATGCAGACACGGGGCACTGGAGTCTATCAAACCTTATCAAAGGCAACAGAAAGCCTCCTGGTAGGATGAATGGACTTCAGGCTCCACATTCCAGTTCTGCCACATTCTCTCACATACAGCCCATAAGCAAGCTGAATCCCTTTGGCAAAGTTTGTATCTCCATTACACAGGACTGGGAAGGACCAGGGTTGATTTTTTTAAAAATCAAAAATCTTCATTGCCAAAAGAGTGTTCTGCAGAAGGAGGTGGTGCTGCATCAGATGGCACTTAATGCTCCAAACTTTACAGACTCACTGGCATTTTTGAAGGATACATTTTGGTAGGACCCAGAAGTTGTCACAGCGTGACGTGCCCCTTACTACACACTGGGGAGGGAAATGGATTTATCCAACCACCATCAACAGTGCTTCCTCCTACCTGCCTCACTTAATGCTCCCAATGACTAGGTGTCTGTGTGCCTCAGTATTTTCCACCTCAAGAAGCTATTTAAACCACTCTGAAAACATCACAAATGCTCTCTGGTTACAACCACAGAGGTTATCATGTTCTGCCATGTGTTCCCTGGGAGATATTATCAGAGGCGTAGCAACTGAAAGACAAAGCAGCTTTACAGAGGCAGGTGTGGTGGCGTCATGGAAAAAGCCTATTAAAAAAATGCACCTCTGAAGCTGAAGGAGGACTGGACGGAAGCAATTCGTGGGCCTCTCCCTGCAGTGTGGGCTCCTTCACTCCTGCACTTGCTGGCACGTGGGACAAGTCATGCAAACTGAGAACAGCTGCCTCTGCTTCTGCTCACAGTCTGAAAGCAGTTGGGTTTCAAATGGTACCAAGTTTGCTGGATCTTTTTATTTTCCTCTTTCTGTTCTAGGTTAGGCTCACGGTAAATAGCCTAGCACTTTCCAAGCAGCAGTCAGGTATCTATCACTGCATTGCTGCATGTTTTGAGCTTTTCACTGTCAACAGATGTCCAATTCTTTGCCAACCAGCAGCACAATAACCCCTCAGCCACAGCTTCTGCTCTGAGTCCTGTGAGCACAAACCAGTGCAACACTGCCTCCCTCCCTCCAATTCAATCAGACCTTGTTCATCCACCACTCTCCACGTGTGAAGAGCAAGAATATTTTACAGCTGCCAAAACCCTGAAATTGCTTTGTGAGGAAGGACCTGCTATTACCCATGCAGAGAAAGTAGCTATGCTTGGCTAGCGACAGATGCAGGAACAGAGTCAGTGTCACATATGTCAACCGTCTGTTCTAAAGCTATGCAATACACGTTGGTCATTTCTTTGACAAATCCCAGTTGTGTTTCTTAGGCTCTGCCTTCCAGTTCGCTACTAAAAGAGAGCCCAGAAAAAGCCTCTTTGGTTATTTTTCTACTCCAGTGGCATGGCAGCCTCCATTCTGAAACATCCCAGAAATAGGTAAGCACCTTGCAATAATTTCAGAAGGATTCATCCCTCTCTTGCTGAACTGCAAACCCCTGCTAAACACTGTACCTATGTATTTGAAGAGCGTACTGCTGATTCCTGCCAGCAGGGAAAGGGTTATCAAGTCTCCGAGGCTTGCTGCTATGGGTGTGGCGACATTGTCTGGATTGATCCCAACTTTCCTTGCTCCAATAATCACGCCAATCATCACCAGACCTAGAGAAGACACAGAGCAGGCATCAGAGAATGCATCCTGCTGCGTTTCACCCCAGAGCTGCTCTGTTTCCCAGAGGGACACGGGCTCTGGGAAAAGCAAGCAGCAGATCGCCTGTAGCGGTACCACGCAGCTGGAGATTGGACATCCCCAGGAATTTGTCCTCTTGCTTTCACCAACCTGAAGGGCATGACTCTGCCCTTATGAACTGCACCAAAGGCCCACAGGCACACGAGCAAATTCCAGGGATCAAAGGAGATACCAGCAGGCAGCCCAAATGTAGAAGCTCCCCTCCTGAGCAGCCTAATCTTTGCTGCCTTGACACAGGACCAGGCACGAAGCACAGTCATAGATAAGCACACAGCAGGCATGCGGCAGCCTCTTGGTGCCATCCCCTGCTCCGGATTCCACAGCACAAAGATATTTTCCATATTAGACCAAAATTTCTCTGAGTTTGAACCACTAAGGAGCAATGAGCTTCCTCAGAGTAGCCTGAATTAGCCTTTCGGCCCAGGCATCTGACTGACCCTTCACGTCCCAGAGTCTCTGGGGTGCTTTAATCTGCACTGGGTGGATGTTGATGCTGTGAGCAGCTCCAGAGTCAAGGGGTTATGGAGGTGGCCCACATCACCTCTTCCCCTGTCCTCTGTGCTGCACCTGGAAAATTCAGCTGCTTTTCAACACTGTTGTAGAGAAGGGAAGTTTTGCTTGTCCAGGTAAGTTAATGAGCACAAACCCTGATGAACATGAGGGAATCCCTCAGCCATCGTATCTCTCACAGGCCTGAGGAAGGGCCACCTGGAATAAACCCTGCCTGGCCAGCTTTCACTGCGGTGTGATTAGCAAGAGTAGCCTTGAGACAAGACACACGACATCTCTGCAAAGCCCTTCTGTGGCTGACAGGACGCGCCAAAGGGAGCCTGACAAATGGTGGTTCCCCTCAGCTCACCACCTCTCTGTGCCTGTTTGGACAGGCCCACCAAAGCTGAGCGTGCACAGGAGCATCAGCTCTCCCCTCAGAAATGCCACCTGTGCCCTCTCCCCTCAGAAATGCCACCTGTGCCCTCTCCCCGATACAGCATCCCTTACACAGACACACAGCCTCACACAACATGGCATTCTCCACAAAAGCCCTCCCAGACACCAACGCTCCCCTCCCCACAGCACAGTTCATGCTGCTTCCCTCCCCGGTCATAAAAATAGCAGCTTCCATCGTGCACACCCACACACAGGCTGCCTGTGGCCATGTCCAGGGAAGAAACTAATGCTAGCTGAAAGCCTGTGATGGTACAGCAGCAAAGCCTCTCTGTATCACACCGAGCAGGGAGACAGAGGGGAACAGTTTAATGAAAGCTGGACTGCTGTTTTTCTCTTTTAACAACTGCCTCATCCCATGTTTTTCATCAAAGGCATCTACAATCACCCTTTGACTCCAGCTTCAGGATATGCACTTGCTGTAACTTGTCCCTTTTATTTAGAAAACTTGTTGTATCCAACTCTGTCAGCTCCCTCTATTCAGGGTGTTGTGCTGCCCTCACATGGCAAACCTACAAACTGAACATCTTCAGGCGACAGAGCAGCTCCTCCTGTCCAACCCAGCACATTTCCCTTGCAAGGGGAAGAGCCAGGAGGGCCCCGACTGTCTCAGAGCTCACAGCAGACAAGCCACAGGGCTGGCCACAATCTTCCACGGGGTATTGGGTGACCCAGGTCCACCCCGAGCGTGGTCTGTGCTAACAGACTCTCAATACCCTGCTTTGTGTATGGCTTTAGTTCATTCTCATCTAGGAAATGGCCAAATGACCAAGACACATGGAGGAAGCAAGGGGGGTGTGTGTTTGTGTGTGTGTACCCATGTAGAGCACGGGGCATTTTTCACATCTGGGGTGAAATGGGACATTTTGATGGCTGCTGCGGATGCCAAGAGCCCAGCGAACAGATCCAGGGAGAAGAGCAGCACAGGAAGGATGCAGCAGGGCTGAAAGCCACAGACATAGAACTAACGCTCCCTGCATCCCTCCGTGCTGTGCCAGGCCGAAAGGACTTCAGCTGGGCTTCCCTGGCAGAAGGGACAGGATTTTTCCTCACCTGAGCACTGCACCTTTGATCTGAGGAACCAAAACGACTCACCGAGAGAAAGAGCAGCGATGAAGGCTGTGGTGACACTGCTGGCACACAGCACAGCAGCCTGGCTCAGCTCCACGGAGCCCTTGGAGATGGCTCCCAGGATCACAGCAGCAACAGCAGCCAGAAGTCCCACCACAGTGGCCTGGACCTGGGGACCAGAAGGCAGCTGATGAGCAACCATCCGCATCTGCTCCCTGGCAGTCCTGGCCCCGTGAAACTGCAGCATTTCCACACAGCTAAGCCTTGCAGAGATGCTGATTGCTTATGCATTTAAGCAGCACCCCTGTAACGCTCCACTAAGTTTAAAAAAAAAAAAAATCCTAACAAAGTTTGGAGAAAAACTCTGGAGGCCTGTAAAGGGCAGATAACATTTCAGCAAAGGACACCGAGTCCATCAGCAAAGGAATAGCCCTGGTCAACAGAAAAACGGGCTCCCCATCAACACAGCACTCCTAGCAAGCTAAAAGCTGTGGAAGGAGATAAGGGAAAGCACGGAGACACACGTTGCAACCCCTGTGGCCTTGTCATGTGCAACCTCTAGGCTGGTTGCTGGATTTTAACAAGCAGAAAAAGCTACAAGAGGCACATTTCTCCCATCTCTCCCCTCCTGCCCAGGGCTGATTCCCAAACGTTGCCAGTGAGCAACAGGCTTTATCTAGGGACTGTTGTGAAACAGGGATTGTGCTGCAGCTCCCCCTGCAAAAGGTTTTTTCATTATTTCAGTTTGTCCACAAAGGCAATGAATGTCTAGATGTGTTTTGCAGCTAAACGACAAGCTCTGGGGCCACACAGAGCTTTATTGGAGGTCAAGTCCTGGGCTCTGCTTGGCTCTGTTGAGAATACCTGCCTGAAATCAACAGCCTAGGATTCAGCAGTGCCGGGAACAGATGCTGTTGGGCTGCAGCACTGCAAGAGAAAAAGGCCTTTTTCCTCTCCCAGCTGAAGGGACTCACCTGGATGAGGGCTAAATTGCAGGTCGCCATTTTCCATTGCTTCTGGGCATCATCCATCTGTCCGGTGTTAGCCTAGGAGCCAAGAGAGAGAGACACCCTAAAAACGTGTTCCTGTGGCACAGGTGGCTGCTGAAGGCAGCTTCACCTGGTCCATGCGGGAAAGCATCTGCTAAAGACAGAGAGGCACGAGCAAAGGTCAGCATCTCGCAGCCTTCCCTGCACTTCCTTCCTGACACATCTCCATCACGGCCAGCCCAGTGTCCCAGGGCACCCAGCTAAAGGTGGAGGGGGCGCTTCCACCACATCCCGCATGGACCAAAAGCTGAACAAATTAAAGTATTTTTCCTCTTTCATTTCCCCTAAATTGCTCTGTTAAGGTCCAGTTTCTACCAAGACATGCAATACAAACAGCCCAAACCAAACAAAACTGCTTAGGGAAATAGGAGAAATCAAATCCAGAGTAGCAAAAGTTACTGAAGGTCCCAAGAAGCCTTGGTGTGGTGCCCCCCAGTAGGATTGCTGGGAAGCCCTGATCTCTCAAGGATCAATAACCACAAAAAAGCAATCCAATATGAAGCTGACAGCTGTGGAGTCCTGGCTTTGTCTCCTTCATGTGTCACAGGTCCCAAAATATCAGTAACCGGCCACTCAGGGATTAATTCACCTTCAAAGTGCAGATGGAAATTCTCTGTTCCAGTTACAAAATGAGGGCAAACACGTTATTTTAACACTCATACACCCCTAGTTTCTACTTAACAGAAAAGGGCATGTCTCATACACACAGCGTGGTTATATACAAGCAGAATCTCCTGATGTCTCCTGCTAATCCCCCCCCTGCCCCACACACACCCCACCACCCCCTTGTTAACACTCACAGCAGTGGAGAGCCTGGATGCCAGCGTCATCTCAAGATTACCCTTCAGGCCAACCAAGGCAGGAACCAGGATAAAAACTTCCGTAATTGTCCGAAACACATCCCAGTGCTGGAAGAAAACAAAGGCAATGTCCTCAGTTTGTGATGCTGACCAGTTCAGTGCTGTTGCTGCAAAGGGGAGTGGGTTCCCCCACCTGCTCTATAGGTGTCTGCTGTGCACATGGGGGCAGCTGCTGCCCTGGGGCTGGCTGCATTTTGGGAGTGAAGGGAGCAATTTTGAGCTTGGAATACTCCTTCTGATCTCATGCACAGCAAAGCACTATCCTAACAGGGAAGGAACCTTCTTCCTGAGGGCAGCAGAAGATTTTGGAAAGCCACAAATTAAAATGTGCCTTTAGCATTAGCCAAGAACAACATGAAAAATAATAAGGGTTCACAAGTCAAATGAAATACAGCACGCTCTCCATCCTTTGTACTGACACTAGACACAGGAACACCTATTGCTGTCCAGACTCGGAAGAATAAACAAAAAGATCTGGAAACGATTAACAATAAAAAGTTGTGTCTGTCTTTTTACCAAACTTTTAACTAAGCATCTAAGACTGGTGGTAGAAGGGAAGGAGTTTTTGTATCTCTTCTCCATGGGCAGTTCCTAAATCTTCCTGTTACCAAGAATGCTCCCAGCACTGCTGCAAAAAGGATTTTGAATAGAGATCCCATAAGCCCAAACTGCTGGGCCAATATCTTGATTATCGTTGCTCTTCTGAAGTTGAACTGTACAAAGCTGTTGAATCAGCTGCAACACTAGAAATGATCTGAACCTTAAGAAACTTTGTTGATTAACACATCTTCTCTAATTTATCTACCCTACAGCACCTTGGAACGTAATTCATTCACCCCCTGAGCATTGAAGGATATTGGCAAAGTCCCACTGTAGCCAGAGAGGATGAAATCAGGATGATATCACAGAACGGAGCAGCTCACCATGAAGAAAAATCAACTAGCCCAACATCTAAGAGCAGAATACAAGAAAAAAAGAGTAGCTGCAATGAGTCGGATAAAGGTCCATCTAACCTATCCTTACCTCTACCAGGAGTCAAATTCAGGTGTAGAAAACAAGAATCTACAAGTATGACAAGTAGACAGGGTAATTCTGTGCATTTTCCAGCCTACAACTATCTGCCGTGAGCTGGTGGGGTTTTTCTGCACCCTTACCACTGCACAAAGGATTTCTCTTTCAGGTACTCATCCAATCTCCCCCCTTCAACCCACATGTCATCCTGTGGCAAAAAAATATCCATAGTTTAGCTACACGTCACGTGAAGGATCAACTTGTTCATGAATTCTAACTTGTCCCTGGCTAGTATTGTATGATGGCCACGAATTCTGGCGCTAAAGGACAAAATGAACAACGGACCCCTGCCTGCCCACCTTCCCCACATCCAGTGGGATTCAAGAAACCCGAGAATCCAGGAGGTTGGAGAGACTCAGTAAATGTCGACACATTCAGCTGTCAGCCTGTTGGGAAATACAGACAGGCTGTAATAGCTCGGTGTTGGGAAGCTGTGGGAAGCCAGCGGGGCGGCTGTCTGCTGGGGAGCCCTCACAGCTTCCTTCTGAGCCAGGATGAGTGAACGTGGGGCTGAGCACATGATGCAAGACACCCCTCAGAGGTGCAGGTAACAGGCAAAACATTACCAAAAGGTACATTTCCTGGAAACAGGCATGTGTCAAAATGTTAAAAGTAAGTTACTGCTGAGGAAATAACAGATAATACCAGAATAGTCACCTTATTTGACACACTACAATTTTGTTTGAATTTGTTAACGTGGAACTTAAATACCTGAGAAATCTATTAACATGGAACTTAAATACCTGAGAAATCTAGGGACAGACATCCCTTTATAAAGATTCAAATCCCCCTCTCTCTTTAATTAAGAATATAGATCCAAACTCATCTCTGACACCTTCAAAAGAAAGAGGAGAAAAAACAGACTTCATAGTGGTAATGTAAAACCCCCCAGTCATTTAAAATACACAGGCATGCAGACATTTGTATTTAAGACTTTGCATATTTTGCACATAAAAAGACATATAAATAAAAAGCAACAGAAAAACTCAACTCTATCTTCTGTGTATGTCACCTTCGGGAAACAGGACTTTATTATATCAATGTAAACTCCAATCCTTGTGTTCACTGTGAATTTTGCTGGTCTCAAGCCATCGTAACAGTAGTTTCAGCATATGAGGTATGATTGTTTGGGACTCTGCCTTACATATAATTACAATGAAAGGCTTTGAACAATTAATAATCACACAACTGTACTAATAAAAAAAGCTGAGTTAATTGCCTCCATTTGAGTCTCATTACTGACTCACTAAGAGCCTAAGGACAGATTCATAATGATTTATACCACTGTAGCCAGGACTCCACGGTGTTAGACTGCAGAAATACAGAATAATCAGATGATCCCCGTGGCATCACCCTGGCGGATCGTCAGCTGGGGAAGCAGGTGAATGTGGCAGGTTAGAGCCGTACGGGCAAGGAGCCGCCTGAATGAAGACAACTGGATTAAGTCTAGGAAGCATCTCTGTCCTTTGAGATGAAAACTGGCCTAGAAGGAACAGAACAGCATTGCAAACCCCCCAGAGGGATGCTGAGCCAGAAAGAGACTTTCTTCCCCCTTCACGTCCCCATAACGGAGTTACAGCCCTAAAGCTCAGCTCTGAAGAAACCTCGTTACCCCATGGTCTGCTGCAGCACCTGTGCCAGCTGGATCTGCTCATGGGGTCCCAAAGGGGAAGAGGGGCTATGAAGTACCGAGACAGCCTCAGCTGTCCCTCCTTACACCATCCTCACAGTCCCAACCACGTCCTGTTACCTCTCCAAGGGCATCCATCCTCCCACGGCAGCAGCTAAGAAACCTCTGGGGTTTTCCATCACCCTGAACAAGACAGCAGAAAGATCAAAAGATCCTGGACTATCAAATGCAGGCTAATCCAAACTCCTGAATTTTCAATGCTAATCATCTCAGGGGCTTTTATCAACAAAGGACAGGGCTATCTTTTGTCTGTGACTTTTATTTGGCCTGTGTCCCACTGCAGTGGTGTGGAAGGGGAGATCGAAAGGGAAGCTTTGCTCCTGAATTCTCTGGTTTGAAATCTGATCGCCCAGCTTCAATCTGATTCTTCACCTTACTGTAAAAGAGTGGGCCAAACCCTGACAGGGCCCTGCAAGGTCTCCAGCAATGCCAGCCAGCCCAGAATCCGGACGGACCAGCTGGCCAAGGATCACTGGGGCAGAGAGAAGACCTGTGCTATGCCACCGGCCCTGCACAGAGCTGCATCATCTGCACAACCAAGAAGAGAAAAATGGTAAATGGCTACTTCTTTGAGCATACTTTTATTACAGTATGAGACCCCCAGGTTTGAGCCATGTAGTCAACTGGGCTAATACAAATCTCCCTTGTTGATTTTTTTTTTTTTTTTAAACAGTAACATGAACAGTTCTTGGTTTCAGCCCAGGACAGACCAGAAACTACTAAAATCCTGGAAAGTTTAATAGGGCACAAACAAGCAATTTCCACTTTGTTCTCTTTACAACATCAGCCCTGCAAACAAGAGACTCAGCTGGACTCCCAGCACAGAACCACATTATTTCAAGATATTTTGTATGTAACAAAACAAGGGCAGCACCATTAAACTCCCAGGTATGCTCTAGATACCATCCTCGAGCCTGCCCATATATCTCCCTGTCAAAGGCAGGCACGGAGTTTCCTAAGAATGTTTTGCAGTGACAGCAAATAGAGCAAAGCATTCCCAGGCCAGACCATGCCCTGAAAAATGGGCAAATCACAGACTCCTGGATTAGAAAAACCTGTAGTTTCAGTAGCATGAGTCTTATAGTACCTGGCTTCAAGCAAACAGATGTAGTCTCAGCTTTTAGTTGGACAGGACAGCGAGCTTCTTGCAGGAAGAAAAGCTGAAAGTAAGCAGTTCAAAAAGGCACAAAAAAATAATCCAAACCTTTAAAGGCTAAAATCTCTGGATTCTCCCAGCTGCTGGTTTTGCTTGTAAATATGGGGTTGTTGATACCACAGCAGCTTACCTCACTAACATCTCTCCTTCGCCAGTTGTGACTCTCAAAGCACTAACTCCCTCCTCTGGGCGCTGAACCCACTGACTGATGGCTTCTATTTCAACATAGCTAAAAACACCTTTACCAAAACCCACACTTCCTATTATTGTGCTTCAGGCATGACCCCGTTTCTAAGAGTCTAGTGAACAAATACACAAAGTAGAACTGCACTCTGGTGTTTAAACAACACGTGCAACGTAGATATACATGGCTTATGTTGTCCATCAGTTTGGATAATTACATTTTTGAACAGAGCCCAATTCTTAGCAAGCTCGTTCGATTTCTTTTAGACAAAGACCTATTCACCTGCCAGCGGTATGGAGTGGGTATGTACTATGTCTTTATCACTCGCGGAGATAACTGCTGTTAACGTAACATCTTGGGTAGTTTGAGAACTTCTGTAATGCTGCAAGACAGGTCTGTGCTTAAGCACAGCACAAGGTGGAGATGACAAACACAGCACAGCAACAGCATGTGCCACTCCAGTTAACTCTTCTTTGATATTCCTCATATTCCCTTTAATTCAACTTCTCTGCCTTCTTTGTTTCTTCCAATGCAAGAAAAAAAGAGCAAGGTATTGTCTTTCCAAACATTCAAGTATCCATATTTAGCTCCTGCTGTGCTACTAATGCCAGAGAATCCAATGTACTCCTGTGAGCTCAGAGTGCAGGATATATCTTTGGGAAACTCTGCCAGCCTTTTGATTTGTAAATCCACCGGCATGCGATGCCCAAACTAGATCAAATTTTGCATTTCTATTTGTGCCACTGTACAAAAGAAAGAACAGATGAGATAGATTCTGGTTGTGTTACAGTGGTGTAAATCCAGCAGCACTCCTTGGAAGTCAGTGGAAGTGATTCCAAATTTACACCCCCCTCAGAATCCAGCCAAGAAGCACTCAGTTTAGAGGCAATGCTAATCTTTTTCTGCTGGCATGCCTCTCATCACAGTATCTAAATGCCTTCTAGACCAAAGATTACATTAGGTTGTTTGCAAAGAATGGAAAGCATAAACTTGCCTGTGAGACAGGTAGTTAATAACAACCCTGACCTAGATCTCCTTATCAGCAATTTCTGAAGGAAAGAAATAATATCATGCAATAGGGGAACATGCTGCAGTCTGATCCCAGTCGCTTCACAGCAGTCATCACCGAAGTGCTCAGCCAGATACAGTGAAGGGAGCTCCCAGTCTCATGCACAGTGTCAGGCAGCCTGTCTGAAAGCCACTACCCCACTTTACAAGGATCCCATGTACTAATCTAAAGACTGATAGTGTCTTTCTAGCACAGGAAAAGCCTACAGCCAACCTGCTGACTGGCTGCTAGGACCACACTCATTAAAAACAAAACCACACAAATCCTCCGGGTCAGTGAATTAGCCCACCCTCTCACTACAAAGTTGCCTAACCACATGTACCTACTTGAACAACATCCATCAAGAGGCCAGCAGCTACCATGCCCAAGCCAGCCAGAAGGAACGGCACGAAAACCTGGGAGGCAATGGAGAATGAAGTCTCTGGGAGAAATCCGCTGGCTGACCTGGTTAACTTGCAGGTGAAACCTCTCAGCTTCTTGCCGTGGAAGCACAGTTCCAGCTGTAACTGGGTGACCACCATGGTCAAACACCGTTACCCCATGCTCAGCAGGGCAAATGGGGGGAGATCAGGACATCACACAGATCCTCCTGGTAGCTCTCTTCGAAGTCAAAAGAATGTTTTTCCTCAAACTACAGCAATGATGCTAAATTGCTTTAGCTTCTTCTCCTCCTAGGAGCACGTCCAGAGGGTTGCAGCAAGGGTATCCTCCAAAATTGATTCAGCTGGGTTGAGCCCACGTGGCAGCAAACTTGACGGACACAACTTCTCCAATTTGTATCCAGGGGGGAATTAAAAAAGAGAAAAGAAGATTGTGGAGATGTCTGTGGACGAATAGAAACGAGCCCACACCCCATTCAGCTCCCACCACCTCGGTAAAAACCAGTAAGACCTGCTCAGACTACAGCACCGAAAGAGTGACAGGTCATGCAAGAATCCCTCAGCGTGCTCAAACGCACTAGTGTCCTTTCTCCTCAGGTTACATTTCTTGTCAGACTGCGGCTCGCCTTTGATACGATGGTTTAATATGTAAGCCTGCTGTGAACTGGCCCCAGTTCCCTCACTCCCACCATAAGCGACGTTGAACTTTTCTCACTGTCCCAAGGCCGAGGAGGTGGGGAGTTAACAACCAGGATCCGTTCTGCTCTCCTTCAAGGTGAAGAAAGGTCAAGGAAAACACGAGTCCACATTTCTCACGGCTGACGATATGACGCAGGTCTCATCCCCAGGACTGTGACACAGCTAAGCCAGCTGGTGAGAGAAGATCTGTCTTTCTAGACCCCGGCCCCTCCTGTCCCCTCCGCAGGATGTAACGATCCGTCTATGCCAGCTATACCTCTGAATGACTGGCTTTCAGGGGGAAAAAAAAAAAATAATGCAGAGAACCAGCCAATAAGCTTCAAAAGCGAACACCCTTATCTGCTGTCATCACTTCAACTTTCTGCTAGTTTGCAAAGGCCAAGATAAGAGTCATAGCCAGAGCTTATTTAAGGTAGCTCTGTAATCTCGCTACTCCGCAGGCAAGGGAGAGAAAGGGTGAACGTTTCCATGGCATGCTGTGAGCTGGTCTCCCTGCCTGTCCTCAAGTGAAACACACTGCTCCTGCATGCTACCAGGAAGAGACCGTCTTTAAGAGATGGGGTCTCACCCCAGAGTCTCCGTAGCCAAACAGCTGACAGAAGGTCAAGAACCAGAGCTGCATCATAACCACATACGGCCAAAGAATTTGTATCCTGCTCGGTAAAGACTTCAGCTCAAAGTCACGCGTGCAGGGAAGGGAGTCAGGGTATTCTCCTGGGGCTCATTTCTAATCATTAATTTGGGCAGACTAATTGGATCAGAGGATCAAAAAGTTTTTAAAGCACAATTTGGGATAGGAAGGATTGGTTCAGTACATTAGCAACTGAGTTTTTTCGGCATTCAACCACAGGTTCAGATCCAGCCATGCCACAGCGAAGGCAAGCAAGTGAAAGCAAGTATTCAGGCCTCAAAGATACACAGTTCTCAGTTCAGTTCAGATTCAAAGTTTAAATCACATTGCCTTACACTTTTTGTACCAATCAACCCCCTTCCTGACACTCTCTGCAGAGGGACATAAAGATTAATGGCTTGTGGACTCTGTCCTTGTGAGAGTTCCCAGCTTGGAGCTAAATGCATCAGTAGGGTTGGACAGAACAAGACATGCTTCTGTCCTGCAGATAAACATGGAACTGAGGAAGCTCCCAGCCCTTTGGGTGGTGTGTTTCTTTTGGTCCAAATTCACGCAAACCAAAGCACGAAGCCTAACGGGCTGCGATAGCACAGCAGCTCTTTGCAAGCTTGGCAGGGTGGAAAAGATGGGAAACTCTGTCCTTTGCTGTTTTTAAGGTTGATATTTTGGTACAGCCCCCAAAGCCTTCTCCACTCCCAGCTGGCTTGGTGCGCGTATGTGTTTCTTCCACCTAACAACGGTCCAGTTAGCTGAAAGCTAACAAGGGAGCACATTTCAGCTAATCTAACTGGAAAAAAAGTCCACAATAGCTGGAAGAGGGAGGTTAATAAAAAAACCTGTAATAACCACCCATGATCCAACCTCTTTCTATCAGCCAGGAACTGAGAAGCGACAGCATGAAGGCCCACTTCTGGTCAGGAACTCACAGCGGCTTCAAGAAACAAAGGACAATTTCTGGACAACTACCACAGGTTTTCAAAGGTCTGATAACGTGTACACCTAGTTCCATATGCCACTATATCTGCCGACAGGATTGCTGATAGGCATAAACATTAATGTAAAGGAAATCTTAATAAGCCCGAATGACTCACATGCCATTAAAAAAACACAGCAACAACACATCCTGTACTAAAGCGTCAGCCTGGCAGGGTTTACGGGTTTATCACGCTTCAGCTCTCTCTGTTTCTAAGCAAGCACCATAAAAAGCTTTCAACCGATGAATCAGAATGCGGAGAAGGTAATTGGTTCAGGTGACCTGCGTGTGTACACTGGGTCATTTTATTATGCATTTAAGGAGCCTCTGATAAAGATCCGCACCATATTTGTCAGCAAAGGGATACATCATATTTTCCTGGCGAAGAGATATACCATATTTGTCTGCAAAGAGACACGTCAGGTTTAAGAAGAAAGAGCGTGTTGCTGAACAGCGGGAAAAATATTGTAAGTCGTAGGGAAAAAAAAGAAACAAACCATCTCATGGCTGCACCACTTCTTGTGGCAAAGCCTGGGGAGACACACCTCGGCCCTTCTCTGCACACAAACACATCATATCCCTACGACTGCAAACTAACCAACAGCTAGCACTGCCCTGGAGGAGCCAAAGCAGAACCAGCCCCTTCGGTGGGCACTGACCCTGATCTAGGGCCTCCATCCACTGCCACAGGCCAGGAAAAGAACAGAGAGATGACACTGCCAAAGAGCACAGTTTCAGACGTGCCTTATCATCCTTGCAAAGAAGGGACAGGGATACCAGAGAATTCTCTTACCACATGGCAGTGTAAGCAACAGATATCACTATTCTGACCCCTCAGACTCGTGGGCAGGCGATGCTTTTCCGGGACCATATGCCCCGGTTGCTGGGGTTCTCTCACTCCCCACTCTGCCAGCTCTGTCAGATCAGGCTGCGGATGTTTGTTTCTCACCTTGCTCCTCTCTTCTCCACTTTAGGAAAGGGCAGGGAAGAGAGGTTATGTGAAGAGAAAGAGAGCAAGCAGATGGGGAGTGCCTGGGGCCCAAAGCCTCGCAGCACCTCCTGTTGCCCCACAGGAACAGCAGCAGCAGGGCCAGCAGCCAGGACTGGCTGGGAAAACAAGAGCAGCTCCTAGCAGCGGTGAGTCTACAATGAGACACGCTCAAGTAGTCCATGATCACACACAAAAAGTCACTGTGCTGACTGCCAAAGGCCTGCTGTTCCTATGAGATGTTGCATGGGTTGATTTCCCAGGTTCTAAGCACTAACATGAAAGCTCTTTGCAAGCTCTTCATTTGCATAACACAGAAACCAGACTTTTGCGGTTTCAGAGGAGTATGAGGTTTGCTTCACATTCTGATTACATTAGTGGCCCAATCCTTCCTAGGAAAAAAACCCCAAACCTCTCTAAGAGAAGAACACTGAAAAGAAAAACACTCCTCCAACATCATAAACCCATCTGCAACCTATGTCACACTTTAATATCTCACAATAGGAGGTAACATGCGTTTAATGTCAGAGATCCATAGGAATGGGCAGGTCTCAACAATCTGAAAAATAAAAATGAAAGTGGTTGCTCCAGGCTCAGGATTCTCAGAATGACGTCTAAGGAGACAAAAAGTAGTTTGCCACTGGGTTCTGGATTCGCCTTGGTGTTTTATGATCTGACTAGACATTCTGCCGGGTATCGAGTACATGCTAAGGTCAGTTAAGGATACTGTGTCACTCTTAAGCCTTTATGGCTCTTCTAGCTTAGGGAGATCAGCCCAGGGCTAGTGGCAAAAGAACACAGCTCCAGATTTGTGGAAGCTGTTAATGCAAGCATAGTAGTTTCAGTGTCACTGGATCAGATAGGTCAGGGCAGTCTGACCCAAGAGCTAGCTAGTCAAATAACAAGGGTTAACAAAAGGCACGCAGTAGTGAGAATCACCTCAAGTGCAAAGGCAGAGCAATTTATAATCTGGAAATTAACTGCAGCTTTAAACTGTCCAAAATTAGGTGCTCACCACTACCTTAAAGGTGTTGTTGCACCACAGGAGGAAAGGCCTGGTCCTGACTGTCACAGAATCAGAAGTTCGACTGGGAGAAGACTCAAGGACTTGAGCCATCTGCTACAAGGATTTAAAAGGGATGTGGTGCACAGGCTGGGCTGGTTGTGTGAAGCATTAACAGTGCTGGGCTGGGTGGCTCCTTGCACAATGAAGCGGGACTCTCCAGAGCTACATCCAGGAGCGATGCAGCTGTATCTGTTGCAGGAAAGTGTTGTGCCACCACGGCCCTTGGGCCTGGAGCTCAGCCACTCTCTTCCCAAGACCAAGGTGAGATCTTTGCATAGGACTACACCTTCCTACATAGATGCCTCAGATCCTCCACACCATATTGTCTTTTAGTTCCAGAGGAGAAAAAGGGCCAGAAAACCACCACGTATTACCTCCTGAGAGCTGCAGGGAAGTATGTAATAGCTGACTCTGAAGGATGTTGGCATGTGAAGATGCTGCAAATCCTCCTTTTCTTTGCCATCCCCAGAGCAAATCCTCTGCCTCTGAAGGGAAGTCCCCCACCTATCCCATTGCCAGGTACATCAGATCTGTTTCTTTCCCTTACCTGAACATAATCCAAAACCATGCCTGCCAAGACCATGCCAAGCCCAGCTAGGAGGTATGGCAGGAGCACTTGCAGGCAAATCACAACGGCTGACTCTTCCCGCGACTTTGCCATGGCTGCCTTCTCCTCAGCCAACCGCTTCTGCTGTGCATGCAGAGACACATCCTCTGCCTCCTGGCTGCCAAGTCGGCTCTCTCTGTGTTTACCCTTGCTCTTTGCTTTGTGCCTGGATCGTTCTCCATTCCTAGTCCTGCCCTCTTTTCTCCTCTGCCGAACTTCCTCACCTTTCATGGTGGCTTTCTTGAATCACTGAGCTTTTCTGAAAAACAAAGTCAGAAACAAGGAGATAACAAAAAAGGGGCATCAGATGGGTCAGAGACATGAAACCCTTTGGTAGTCCGCTCCATTAACTTGAAGGCAAACTACCACTTACTCCCAAAGCCCTGGATGCTCTGCTAACCCAAATACTAGTACTTCATTTACCTTCAACTGTATATAGCAGCAAATCAATCTCCCTTTCCGTTACCGCATCTCTTCCTAGGCCCATGCTCACGCTGCAGTGCTTGCTGTGCTTCCTAGCTCTCACCCTGAGAAGGCCCAGAAGGATGCAGAAGGTGCTGCATGCAGCCTCAACTCTGGACCCACAGTGGGAGTCATGAGAACTGAGCAGCCCAGCAGAGTCCAACCCTTTTTAGAGCCATGAAACGGGGGCAGTTCACATCCTACCATCCCGCAGTCCAGCAAAGAACTAGCACAACCAGCACAGTACGGGTAGGTACTACACATGGTACCTAACATACTACAGGTACATACTACACGTGGTATCTAACATACTACAGCTAGCTGTCCACCACCCCTCAATAACAAACTAATTCTTTGACTCTCTTTCTAATCTGGATACTTTTTCTTCGTTTTGTGCCTTGGTTGACACGCATGCACTATGTGACTCATCTGTCTCCAGAGAAGCTGCCATGACCCCACAGCATCTTATAAGAAAAAAACAAAACCACACCACATGCAAAACTGTTAGCAATCACTCTTTTCTTGCCATCACATCTTATTTCTTGATATAACTGTCATTCATTCATCCTGCCTGTGCTACTGCTGGCCCAGGCAGTACCCCAAATCTTTCCCCATCATCTCCTCACGGAACCGTCAAGGTTGGAAAAGCCCTGCAGCTCCTCCAGCCCAACCATGAACCTCCCCCTGACCCTTCCCAACTCCCCCAGATCTCTCAGCACTGGCTCAGCCCGACTCTTCAACCCCTCCAGGGATCCCGGGGACTCCCCCCTGCCCTGGGCAGCCCATTCCAACGCCCAACAGCCCCTTCTGCACAGAAATCCTTCCTCAGAGCCAGCCTGACCCTGCCCTGGGCAGCTTGAGGCCATTCCCTCGGGGCCTGGCGCTGGGGCCTTGGCTCCAGAGACTCATCCCCCCTCTCTGCCCCCTCCTGGCAGGGAGTTGCCGAGGGCCAGGAGGGCTCCCCTCAGCCTCCTCTTCTCCAGACTAACCCCCCCAGTTCCCCCAGCCGCTCCCCAGCAGACCTGTGCTCCAGACCCTGCCCCAGCTCCGTTGCCCTTCTCTGGCCACGCTCGAGTCATTCAATGGCCTTTTTGGAGTGAGGGCTGAACCCAGTCATCGAGGCTCAGTCTCACCAGTGCTGAAATACAGGGCAATTTGACTGACAAGAACATTTTGGTGAGGGTTCCAGCTCAGAAATGTCACTGTTCTCCAGGGGATCTCCCACCTAGGTCTACCCAGCAGCTCCAAGAGCTCCCAGCACCCTTACCACACCTCACTCTGCATGCAGAAGACGACACAAGTGTTTGGCTCACGCACCATGACCTCACGTACAGTGTGAAATCCCGGGTGTACCACCAGTGGGTGTGTATTTGAGAAGGCTGCCTTTCAGCAGTGGCACAAAGCTCCACTTTCTCCGAAGAGCAGAAGCAGTGTTTAGATAGATCCTGGCTTTGACGTAAGGGAACGGTGGCTGGACCTTGATTGCAAACAGAGCTCCTGTGACAATCTAGATAGCCCAGCTCAGCTGCTCGCTGCACGTGGGAAGTGCTTGCTGGCGCGAAAATGAGCAACTTCACGCTAAAATCTTTGATCTCCCCACTGAGCTAGAATTCATGTGTACTGCTTTTCGCTGCTCTCTCGGAGATGGGCAGGTAGTGCCAGCAGTACAAGCGCCTTTGAGGACTTGCGGCACTCGTTTCTGTTTCTCTCCACAGTGCTTTTAAAGATTGTTTCCTCCAGTAGGAAAATAAAGAGTAAATTTGGTATTCCCTTCCTCTCCTTCATGTTGCTTCACTCCTGGACTTTCTCCCCACAACGATTCCCTTCAGCCAAGCAGAGGGGAATTTTACAGCTTTTTCCAATATTCTGTCCAGAGATAAAACTTTTTTTCTCCTCCCAGTTTCCTCTTATAAAATGGCATTTCTTCAGTGACTGGGAACTACTGAAGGTATTTCTCAAATATAAAGCTTGATTTATGACTTCAGGTTAGCCCTGGTGACAGACTTAGTTTGACTGCTGGGCCACGCAAGCTCCCATGTCACCACTGGGGCTGTATTAAGGCTGCTGGGGACCCCTGCATGGCTGGTTGGGCTGCAGTCCCATCACAGGACATGCCTCCGGACACCCAACAGCTGCCGTGCAGGGGGGCATAAAGAAATAGACAGTCTCTAACCTTCCTCCTCCATGAGACAGTGTTAGCTAGCATGGCTTAAAAGAATTATTTGGAGATTGTGTGTAGACAGAAAGAGGCAGTGCAAAACTGATCTCTGATGCATACTTACTGCCTTAAAAATCCGGGGTTTTAGAGACAGAAAACGCAACAGAAAGTTGCTGGAGTTGGGTAAGGAGGAGAAGGAGACATCTCTCCTCCTTTGCTTTTTCCTTTATTTATTATTTGAAGGAAAATTATTTTATTGTCTGTTAGACTTTGGACCAAATAATTTCCAGATAGCTAAGTTAATTTTGTTCTAGTCTCCACCTCCTCCTCTTTCTGTAACAAAATTATTGAAAATGCAGATGTTTTGTGTGCACCAGTGGTACCCAAATGTCCATCTCCTACCTACTTTTTCTCATCACCTCCCCTTGCCACAGGCACCCACCACTCAGTTACTGTTGCCCTTGGGACAGTTGTTAAGCCAGGTTACAATCACAGACTTTCACTCAGGGTTCATGTGTGGAATAGCCCAGCATAGGAGAGCAAAAGCAGCACAAAGATCTGGGTTTTGTAGGCAGACAACTCTTACTTGATTTGCAGCACAACAGGCCTTTGTCAAAGTACTCTGCAGAGGAATAAAGCCAGCTTAAATCACCATGTTTCCCCCCGAGCACTCTTAGGGGCTGAAGAAAACTCTCTGCACAGGTTCTCCCACCTACTCGACTCCCAAAGGTAAGATATTTATATTGCATGAGGCCTCTCCAACTCCCCATCTGCCATAAGGTGGCAGCAACAGAACGCAGAATAAGGGCAGGCAGCTCTGCAAGTCCTATTTATCCCGTGGCTTGTGCAGGGACTTCAAGCTTTTCACTTCTAGGTCAATGGTTCAAATCTGGCCCACGTCAGGAGGAGCCAGAGATCTTTATAATCCGACAGCTGCTCAGTGTCCTGTGCAAGAGCAGTTTGCGGGTTTCCGTTTCTGATCTCGTGGCCGAGCGCCCATCTCATCACTGGCACTAATTGGCACCCCCGCTCGACACACCAACAAAGAGCCGGAAGATGCTCCAAAAAGACTGAATTCTCCTCCCTGCGCTCCAGATGATTCGACAAAGGGGACCACTCATCTCTGTGCACAGTCCTGTCCTCGGTAATGAAGCCAGAAGAATGTGTTGGCCTGTTCCTCCTGTAAGCGAATAACTGCCCAAAATGATCTCATTCCGGACAGGAGAGTGACAGTTGGGGTCTTTCAGCAGATAAAATTAATTTGTTATTAATTTGGGATATGATATTGAGATAGACTAGTGATGGCGCAACGAAATCCTGTCAAATATGTTGTAACACCTATGTTATTTACAGCCTCTCTGTAACTGCAGGACAAACTCCATCCAGAACTGCCTTACAAGGTGACCTAATTTGGAAAAGAAAACAGATACAGAATTTTCTCACATTAGAAGATACCTCACTGCAACTCCTTCCCTTACAAATTTAAAACCTGGGTGATTGGAGCAACTGATACTCTCCAGAGGAACCTGTGAGATAAGAAATGAGCCTAGCAAGCATGTGATTGTGATATAGTTCAAGCCTGCGTGTGTATCACTCAGCTTGTTCCATTAAGATTTGAGGAGCATGTCACTACGTAAATCCCTTTGGGCAGCTGGGCACCCCTCCAACGCACAGATTTCCCTCGTTGCTAATGAATCAGCCTCTTTTGCTAACTTACCTCCAAAGCTCGTTTACTTGGAAACCAAGGGAGCTTAGGGAACAGGGTTCTCTCCGTGCATAACAATGACCTATTTTAGATCCTTCTCCTCACGCGGTCATGGAGAAGGGGCAGCAAGAGAGAGTGTTTCTATCCAAGAGGCATTTCCTGGAATCAGGCCTAAACAATGCTGGGCCATTTCCATTTTGAGACCTGACATTTCATGGTGCCAATGCCTCTACACAACAGAAAATACCAGCGTGAGCCAGGGATGGATCCAGCTGCTTCATTCCAAGGATGAGCACCCAGGCCGCCTGCATACGTGGTTATTATTCTCACAAACAGTCCCCTTCCCACAGAAACTGGGAACACAGAAGGGGAACGCTTCACAATGCTCCCAGAGCAGGATGGCAAATAAGACCAAGGGCATGTTTTCCACCTCTGGGCGTGTTTACATTGCTGGCCTTTCTCAGTATCATGAGCAATACAGTAAGGGAGACACAGACAGGCAGGAGGGAACCTGTCCTTCCTCACCAGGCCCTGTGCTGCTGGACTCCTACCCATGCTGAATTAGTGGTGTAGCTCTACAGGACTGCAGGAAAGCTCTATCCCGTGCCCCAACAGAAAATGCTTGAAAACAAGAAACGTTTTGTGTGCCATCTCGTCTCTGAGAGGTGGGCTACTGCCTGAAGCCTGGGGAGAAGACATACATTTTGCTGTTTTCCCACAGTTAGTCTCCTGTGACAAAATGAGAGGAGCAAGCACATTACAATGCATATATTTTGTATTATATTCAACACAAACCCCAAATTTCACCAGCCTGAGTACAAGGCTCAGATCCCAGACTGGAACCCTGAGGTTTCAGCCTATCTGTGGTTGCTGCCTTACAAGGCCACAAAGGGCCACTGTCCTGTGTGACGCAGAGGACATAGCATGTCTTCAGATTGTTGAACTGCAGCATTTCTGATAGAAGTATCCACCCTACAAAAAAACAGCCAGTGATCAAGGAGAATCAACCACTAGAGTTAAGAACTCAACCAGTATGCACTTTATGGGGCTGAATTTGACCAGTTTCAGCTTCCAGCCCCTGAATTCATGTAATTCTTTATGACTACATGAGCTCGTTTCCAAGCTACCCTTTCCCTTCTTGTAGTTCTCCTCAAGCCCCTCAATTTCAGGTCAAGTGGATCAGCTTCCACTCACTCACGTGGCTCTCCTCAAAACTCACCCCGATTAACTGACATCTTTCCAAATCGTGTGCTATGGAATGGCTCCAATACTGGGCAGTACTACTGAATCCAGAGAACCAAACCCATCTGCACCGGCAGGAGACTGTGTCAATCCAGGGATCATTTTAGCCCTTCTAGACTCTAACATCTGGGACACTGGCCTGCGGGTTTTCGTAACAAAAACTCTGGGTAGTTGCATGTACAACAGGAAACCATCAGTGTATTACAGTGTCACTGTCAGCCAACCAACAGATTACTGTCTGTAACCTGTCAACCCAACTGCATACTAGGTTAATTTGAAGGGACCTTTATTTAAGAAAAAATGCTGCTAATTACCCAGTTACTTTCATTCATGAGTCACCTCTAAGCTCTTCCATTATTGTGACTAATAACCCTCTCAGCTCTCTCACACAGTGACACACAGCACAAGCCTTTTTCCACTCTCCTGGAACATCCCTGTTCTCTGCTGCCCCTGCAGGGTCCATTTCTCACAATCACCGACAGCTAAGGCTACCGAGTAAGAGAAAGGACAGGAAAAGTTTTCCTAGCTACCAAGACTTACCTACTCAGTCTGCTTCATCTGCCAGATTTATTAAAGGAAACACCAAATATGCTCTGTTCAGCTACTGTAATTTTAATATTAAAAATGGAGCCATCTTCCTGACCTCTGAAAATTCAATGAGAACATGATGAATGATTATTCTTAGTCATCTCAGCATGCTTAATTTTAGCATCACTGCACCTTTGCTAAGAAAAAAGGTGGCTGTATTTATGCTAAGCACTGAAATCAGCTCCCTGTAATGCACATCAGAACACGAGGTAAAAGCTGGCAGTACTCAGTCCCTCTCTGCTTCCCAGTTTTTAGTGACCACGTCAAGGTAATTCGCAGAACCGTTGAAGAATACGGTACACCTGAAGTGTCTTGATACAGGACACAGCCTTATGACTGGTAGCTCCCATCTCTGTTTTTTTAGGTGCTTTGTGTATGATGGAGATTGCAGTAGGAAATCTTTCTGCTGGGATAGAGAAGCTCCAAAGTAGATAACAGGAGCATCGTATCTGTGATTCAGTTCTGCCTGGGAATGCTACCTTCATGTAGGGCAGTGATTTTTTTACTGGTTTTTTTTGGGGGGGTTGTTTTTGGTGGTTTGTTTTTTTTTTGTAAAATTTTTGTAACGTTAAAATAAACTCTTTCAAAACAACTCAGTTTTGCAGAATGTTGGGCACCACTGAATATATCTGGGGCCACATTGTTGCCCCCAAGGAAGAGGAACAAAGCTCTCATCCAGTATCCTTTCCCCAAAGATAAATGCCTCTTACTTAAGAGGAATTAAATCTAGATGGTTATTCCTTAGGGCACAGCTGTGCTAAAGTGATTTTATTAAATGACTTACAAATGATCATTTTGAAATGTCTTTCTGGTTTGTCGGGATATTTCCTCAGGCAACTGTTTAATTCCTGCCTTTTGCTGATCTGTATTATGAATCTTTGCGTTTGATTTCTTAGCTGTTTGCTGCTGCAAGTAACAGCAAACATTCCTGTCTGAACTCTTTCCAGAAAAGCTGAATCTTTCTGGAGAAAGGATCTGGGAAGTTCAAGCAATATTGTGTAGCAAAACAGGGTATGCAGTCAAAGCATTTTGGGCAGGTCTAAACAGCAGAGGAAATTAGTCAAGGGAAGAAGCAGCCCCTCCACTTCCAAGCTACCAATTACAGTTGCACCCAGAGCAGTACTGGCTAGGAGTGATGAGAGGCTAAGCATTGCCTGGTGGCATCTGGAAGGAGTTGTTGGTCTCCATCCAGCTCCTACTTGACAGGTGTCCCAGGGATCACTGTGAGGAATGGCCTCAAGCTTGGCCCAAGCCTGCAAGACTTAGCAGAAGACACAGGGCTTAAAGAGGACTATGAAGACTGAGCACAGACATGTTCATTACCAAAAAGAGACTTTAGAAGAAGGATAATTAGAGCTGTAGACTTTTGGGGGCACCTTTTCAAAGTCATTGTTTAACAAGGTAGTTGAAGTTTGTGTACCTTGTTCAAAACTTACCAAATGTGTACGTAAACTGCAAAAAGTTATTACACAAATGCATTTTAATCCCCAAACATCCCAACATAAAACTTCCATAAAATAGCATTTAGACTTTTTGGAAATAGTGTGAGGCATCAAGCTCAACCCAACTCCATGAGTTTTAAGATTGACTTAATAGC
Source organism: Athene cunicularia (assembly GCF_003259725.1). Classification (NCBI taxonomy): domain Eukaryota; kingdom Metazoa; phylum Chordata; class Aves; order Strigiformes; family Strigidae; genus Athene; species Athene cunicularia. The sequence continues at coordinate 2,081,795 of NW_020799116.1, forward strand.
ATGCTCCGTACTTCTGAGACAGAGATGATCAGAAGAAAAAAAGTCAAGCAGAAGCCTTCTTGAAGAGGAGCATGGCCATAGGCTCCCTAACCAGAGGGGGTGGCCTGCTGTGGCTAGTGTGAGGGTCACTTGTCCCCAGTACAGCCCTGTGCTAGGAGACATGGTCTCCTTGCTAGCATCCTGCACGAACGCTGCGAAGAGGAAAACGGAGGAGAATTTTATCATTTGCTGATGCCTGTATTACGGGTGTCACAAACCACTGCCCAGTTTCCACCCTTATGCACGTGGCCTCCCTCCTCTCCACTCCATGTCTGCGCAAGACTGGGGCATGCAGCAGTACACCTCTGACAACACCCTCAGCTATTATGCTCTTTACTCAGCCCACCCTTGGTCACCTGGGAGAGCAACATATTACCCCTGCTGTAGAAGAGACATGCAGAATTGTTACGGGTTACCTATTCAGAGCAGAATCTGTTTGGGGATTGCATAGCAGGGAAGATGTATTAGTAGCATGAGAATAATAGAGACACGTTTCCTCCCTCGGTAATACCTCCTATCCAAGGGTCCTCAAGCAATTTATAGGCTTCCTCAAGCAGATTATGTATTAAGTAGCATTCTGAAAAGAAGATAAATGTTACATAAGTGTCCTGATTCTGCTGTTATTAGGCCCAGAAACACAGGTTATAGATCCAGACTCAGTCTCCTTCAAACTTCAGGACGGTGCAAACGCTGAGTGTTTATTTCTCCCCATCGGTCACCAGGTGCCCACATGCTCCTTCCCCAGCTTGCGTAGCTGGCTGTAGGCCTGCACACCTGCAAAGCCAAAATCTGACAAACTCTCCTCATTGAAAACTACCAGCAACAACTTTCAGCTCTATTTTGGTCAGGACTTTTGTCCTTTCCCCCCCCCCAGTGAGCAAAGCACCAAGTCCCCTCTAGTTTCCTTGTCCCACCAACGTATCTTCCTCCACAGGTAAAGGGGACAAACACAGAAGACCTGGGCAGAGCACATCCTCAGCCCCCGCAGCCCTGCTCAAGAGCATCTCACTTACAAGAAGAGAGAAATGTGGGGAAAAACTTGCATCCCTGCTCTGCAGCTGAGCTGAAGCTTATCAGCCTTTTCCCATGTTAAGTAGGTTTGCAGCTGCCTGTTACAGCTCTGCAACAGAGGCTGATCAGGTTCATTTGGGACCATGCCAGGCTCTCCTGGGAAAAAAAAAAAAAAAAAAAAAAAGTATTTATTTATAACTGGCTTGTGAGATGGAAAAATGGTTTCTATATTTAATAGAAAGTGCTCCCAGCAGAGTAACCCTGGTAGTATTGGGCTTGAGGACTTGCTGGGTTCTTTTTTGAGTATGAGCTACTACACTTACCACATTTCTAGGTCTAATCCTCCATAGATCTAGGGTCTGATAACACAGTTATTTAATGTTTAGAGGGATTAATTTATTCTCAGCCCCTCAGAAGATCCAGACTTAAAACTGTACAGTCTGGAGGAAAGTCAGACAGAAACATCCAAGGTTTTTCTGAGTCTTACTTTAATTTTTAAAAAGAAAATTAGTGTTTGAATACACTCGTGATGCTGTGTGCAGCAGACAGGTACCACATAATCCCTGTCCTATGATACTACAGCAAGACCATTTCTGCCTTTCGAGGCCAAATTCAAAGGTGTGTTCCCATCTAAACAGCCAGGTTAGAAACACTGCATCAGATCTTTGGGGGGATGCACACTTCAAAGTAGGTTTGTCTAAGTATTTCCCATGGCTGCAAAGTCACTGATGCATCCAGGCAGGAGATGCAGCAGCTGCAGTGCCCATGCCCGGACAACAGCTGGAGGCAGGCAGACACTGTGCTCACAGCTGCTTCTGGAGGGGCCCCACCAGTGCAGTGAAGCATCTCCAGAATCAGTCTTCTGCCACCACAGCACAAAGGCACAAAACACTGTGAGAGAAGGGCTGTCAAACATGGGTGCAGATGGAAGGAAGAAAGCTCGTTATGCAGATGATGTCCAGCTCCAGCCAAGGTAAATTATATTCTTCAAATTTGCACTTCCATTGCTTCTTCAAAGGTAGGCAGTGCCTGATCTCTCTACCCTGTTGAGAACTGCTGTGCCAGGCTGTGAAAAAATGCTGCCGTAACATTCAGTCCCAGACACGGGTACATTCCAGGAGCTGGGGACACTGTTGCTGTGCATTTCCTTCTACCCAGACCAGCTGAGCTTGTTTTGAACCTGACTTTCTATTTGTGAAAGACTTTGGGGATACTTGGCTAATAAATATACGCACATCTCCCTTTACAACTTGGGCTACGTTCCCCTTGTGGTACCTTTAAAGAAACACAATGAGCTCTAACTTATGCAAAGCTACAGGCTCCAAGCAGAAAAACCATTTTCCTTGTTTAAATTCCGTAACCCCTAGACTGTATCACTTTCTTGTCCAGTCCCTTCTCCCTAGTAACGAAGAACATCTGCCCAGGCTCAGACTCTAACTTGGAGTGTTCACATACACCACCATGCAAGGAGATCCCATCCTCACAAGGCGAGCCCAGATACTCTATCAAATCGGCTTAGAAATCGGATTACATGCAACTATATAGACGTAACATCACAACACCAGGGAAAAGTATCCTTCAAGGAATTTTTTTTTTTTCATTTGCAGCTGAAACAAGGGAAAAAGACAGTATTTTCTTGCTTGCATGCCACCACTCATTTTGTGCATAGAAACACTTGGTGCCTGAACGCAAGAATTCACGTCAGTTTTGCAAGTATGGGTCAAGAGCCTGTCCGCAGGTATACAGACTCTAAGTCTCATACCAACATGCTGAGAGTAGCCATCACATGCCTCAGCTTTTCAGGAATTTGGACCTTCAATATTACCCAAACCTCTCTGTGCCTCTGGCCGTAAGCAGAACTATTGCTTCCCTCTATCAGCAGCGAGTGGTTTATATTAGATTCAAAGTCCTTCTGATTCAGAAACAATGAGAAGTCATAGCACGTGATATATGCTAAATAGCTATTTAAACTGATTACCAAAAGCTTTGATATGACTCTGAATGATACTGGCACTGCTGCACACTTCAGAGGCAGCACGGTCCAGTTGTTGAAAGCTTGGAGGAGGCAAGGCAAAGCTTACATTTACACGTGCTGCAAGTGCGAGCAGCGTTTTAGTCTCCTGTGTCTCAGTCTTGTCTTTTATGCTACCAGGATAATCACAGTTAACTGAGCGTGGTCTGTGGCAAAGCTTTCTCAAACACTTGGGTGAAAAAAGCTGCAGACGCACTAGAGATCACATTTATGGATTTTTATTCCATTAGTCACTAGCGTCTGCCACAAATAGGACCCAAACCAGCTTTGATATCTTAAGGCAAGATCTATTTATGTATCTGCGTGCTAAGCAAAAAAACCGAGTCCTTGAAATGATGGACAAGCAGATTTCTCTGTTTGGAGATCCTGGCTAAGAACAAGAAGCAATCTGCTGAGCACGGCGTGTTTAATACTGCCCTGTGCCACAAGAGAGAGACACTGGTGGATGGAGCCTGCCCGGCGCTGCTGGGAATGGAGTTGGCAGCAAAGTGGTTCGGAGTAATGAGAACCATAATAGGTATGTGGGCCCTGAGCTTTCCATGTTTGTGACTGACTGTTTGGAGCCCGCAGCAGCAATCTTAGTCGTACGTTACACCTTGTGATCTGTTCTGGAATAATAAGCCTGAACGGATGGTGACATTAAGACTGGGGAGAAATGTTTTGCAGTGTGCGGTCTGGGATGAAGGTAATAATTTAATGAGTTTTTGAAGTATTTGCACCCTCCCAGAAAACTCTGGCTGTGAATGAGCATTAAAACAACTTCCTTCCCATCTGTAACACCAGGGGACTATCACTTTAACCGAACAAATACCAGGTCACAAGGCTAAAGAAAGCACCACAAAGAGTCTTGCACAGGTGCAAAAAAAAACCAGGCTGAAGTTCTCCTTACCTTTCAAACCACTATATAATCAAATATATTTCATTATCTTGAGCTTGGAGAGCTCTCTTCAAAAGCCCTTTGAAAGTTTTTTTGAGTAAACTAGATTTAAGTTAAAAAAAAAAAAAAAACAAACCAAAAAAACCCACAACAAACCACAACTCAAATGCTTCAACCTTACTTCCACAAACAGACCACCTCCTAAAACATCCCTAATACTGCAGACAGTCACTATCTTGTCACTGCCAAAATCTGGCTATGTCTGCAGAGGGACTGTAAGCCTCCCTTCTCCTTTCTTGCCCACTGAAACATCCTTTGGGAATTTTTGGTTTATTTTGTTGTCCATTAATAGGTTAGTTTAATTATCTATGTTGGTGTGCTAGCAAGCATCCAGAAAGACATAGGAAATGGCACTTCAGTTCAGGAAGATCTTTCAAAGGACAGAGATAATGAAGCATTAGGCCAGCATGCCTCCAATAACGGAGATCTTTGAAGGTGTAAACACCTACACACAGGTAGCTACAGCAGAGGAGGGATGAGATGATTTTCAGAGTTCCCCTTTCCACTCCACAATTTACTAACTAGCTGTGATAAATCTCGACTAGCTTCTTCCTGAAAGTAACAAACTATCAACACTTGGAGATACATCCCTGGGCATTTTATAAATCGCAGCTAACTTCATTTCTCATTTCTCAGACACTCAGTTGAGTTGCTCTGGTTTACTGAGCTACTGCACATCAGCTGAACTACATAAATCTTTGCCTCTCACAGATAAGAGGGGAAATGTGAGCTGTGAGCACTGTTAACCCAGTGTAACTTGACTAACGTCTGAAGGCCTTGACTGCATATGTCAAAATTGAAACAGGCTGGATCAAACCCATTAAACATCAGGAAGGAAGAGAGTCAGGGGCAATTCATCCAATCCCTCTTAAACACTTCTCTTCAGCTGGGACTCAGTGTAAGTGCTTATCTTTCCTGCTGACTACGGGAGGAATCTGCTTTAAACACTGAATTTTAAAAGGCAGTAATCAGACAAAAGGAATCTTACAAAAAAAAAATTTCAGCACGAACCAAAGCCTAGCACCACTGCCTGCCTCTCTGCTTGTACCCGAGGAAGGATTTGTCGCAGGCTACAGTGACCACAACAGCCAAGGAGCTTCTGGGCTCGGCAGAGCTCGTGCCTGTGCACAGAGCTGGGGTTCTTCTCATCTGGTTAACAACTATTTTGGCATAACTACTTATCTCAGCACCACAGCTACGCAGGGAGGTTTGCATTTCCCAGGAACACTGGGATTGCTGCTCACGGGAGATCTGCCCAGTGTTTGCCCACGTTAAAACCTTAATCCTGAAAGTCCACACGGGAAGTGCCTCGGCTCCCTGTGTCCATCCCACATGCCAACGGATTCTGTGCAAAGAGACGCTGAAATCTGAGTGTTAAGCATTCATTTCCCCACATGCACAATGTTTAATCCAAAAATCCCTTTAGAGCAAGGAATGAGTAAAGCACACAAGGAGATAAACTGATACAGCTTGGTAGAATTTGCCTGAGTAAACCACAGATCACTCACCCTTCCTTGTCCCCTAGCCGCTTTGTTTGCCAGTGTCTGCCCAACGTCCTGCCCTGTCCCAGGCAGGAGAAAAAGTTATTTGTCTGCCTGCCTACTGGCATTCCATCCTCTCCAGAAGTAGCACAGATGCCTTCTTAACACACTCATTTTTCAGCATATTACTTCTCCTTTACCTGTGCCCACAGAAACTAATTCTCAAGCTCAAAATTGATCAGAAATGAAAGGGCTCAAACAAATGAATTTGACAATCACCGATTAAGACTAAACTGTGATACCTTAAAGCTTTGCTTGTGGTTTTTTGTTTCCCAAGGGCTCCTTAACTGTTTCCCTAGACCTCTTCGTTTAGATCTCCCTACATAAATCACTGATAGCAGACTCAGAGCCTTCAATGGACACTTGGGCAACTCGTAGAATGGGCAAATTAAGAGAAGGGGGACTCAAACAAAAGGACACAAAGATTCTATCTAGGGAGGATGATTTTGCTAATTTAGGAAGAAGGCACCTGGACTTTACTTCACAGTGCACACTCCAGAAAGAAGGTCAACTAGGGAACACCGTGAAGAAGACTACTTACTTTTTCCATCGACCACTGAAGACCCTCAGTATTTTTACTATGCATACTCAGAATGTGTAAATAAATTCCAGAAACTCATAAGACACCCCTTTCCAGGAAATCTAATGAATATGTATGGATTTGTATGTAAACTGATGTCCCTTGCTGGTTCTTGGAAGCCCTCATGGTGGAGAATCCCCAGGGTGACCCCAGCATCGCAAAATAATAAAGAATACCTGTTTAACAGTTGTATTGGATTCTTACTGTTAAGTGAATTTCTTTCTTTCAGAAGTGAAAACCACTGGAAATAGCGTACCAAGTAGGAAAGGGGCGGATTAACGTCGTTCAGTGCTGCGGAGAGCAAGCTGGATGTCAGAAGGCAGAGCTGCGGTCACAGCGCGCATGGCCCCAGTGCAGGGGGATGGGGTTGGTCCTCAGCAGTGTGTCCCTGGGCAGCCGGGGGGGGGGGGGGGGGGG